>NC_052533.1:10053407-10361869 GCF_016699485.2 Gallus gallus
TTCACTAAAATCTTCATTTTTATAATTCAAACAGGGATAGCACAAAAACAATTAGATGCTTTCATTCAGTAGCTAAAAGGTGATTCCCATTCCGTTTACATAATTCAAATAGTAAGAGGCATTGGAATACCTTTACACGTCAGATTGAAAGATGCAGCATCTTTGTGTATCCCAGAACAGAAATAACAGCTTTTACCCCTTCTGCAATGATGCCGTGCTTTGGACAGCTGAAGAGGCAGTCATTAATTTTTATGACTGTTTGCAGAACTGGAAAAGAATGTAAGAAACACAGGAACTGTCACACTGGATCCTGTCCAACGTTCTTTCACTTCTTTCAGCACTCAGAGTGGTTGTTACTTAGAGGGCAGAAGAAGGTAAAGAGTTTCAAGTGGGAAATGTAAATAATCTGCCCTCCTTCTCCTCGTAGTGCCATTTGATCAAAAGTTGCTGCAGGCTCACCTCGAGCCCAGAGCCCATTACAAAAATGTTTCAGCAGTAGCTGCTACAGCTCAGACTACCGTTTGCTGCCCAAATTAAACTGGAATCTCCTTTTGAATCTTGCCAAAGTCTTGGTTGAAGTCCTGGGCCTCAACAACTTGCCATGAAGAATTAATGCCACAATGTAATTACACTCTGCATGGATTTGCCAACTTTTAAGTTAATTAAATACTCCCCTACCCTCTGCCATGAAGAAGAGTTCATGACATACCTTCTCTGCAGCATTCGTTATTTGATGAACTTTCGTCAATTTGGCTCCTCACAAGGTAATTAACTCCAGAATTTCAACAAGCTCAAGCTTCCTTCCACGCCATTTGCCATTCTCGGGTCATTCTCCAGAGGTGAAGGCATTGCTATCATGCCCATGACCATGCCCAGAGCAATGGCCCCAGATCTGTACAGTGCCTCTCACTGCACCCAGGTGCCAACACGCACCAGCTCTCTTTTCACCCACCTGCTCCCATCTAAAAACCCTACAGACAAATCATCAGTCCAGAGTGCATTTTCTCAACATTTTAAAAGCTCCAAAAAGCAAAGATTAGTAACATCTAACTGAGAAAAGCTGATACATCTAATTTTATAGTAAGGGTAAGACTCAGGTGACTGAAGCCTAGAGTTTTAAAAGAAAAAATAATTAAACTATTCATTCCGATCCATAGGTTCCAGACAGAACATGTTTTCGAGGACTTCATACACCAGAATAAGAACAAAATTTCTCCTTCACAAATTTACAGTACCTGTATTATTTAATCCTGTATCATTATTAACAGCTTTCCATATGGTGCTTGTGATCTCAATAGCATCCACCATGTCATCCTTAGGATCAATTTTCTGTTGGTTGGTTGGTTTTCTCTTCTTTATACTACCCTCTGTTTTCCTTGGCTGCCTATTTCTGCCTTTGAAGAGCTCGGATGTAAAACCATTATTTCTTTAGGATGGCACAACTCTGGACCTTTTCCAACATTCTCTCTGTACTGAAGCAGACAGGCTTGCACACCCTTCTCAGTCTAAGCCTGTCTTTTTTGAAAAGTAAAAGCAAAAGAAAGAACAAGAGGACTGAAGAGTTTGTGAAGACAAAGGCATAGTTCAGCTTCCTCAAAGTTAGAAAGACGACTTTAGCTAATAAAAGAAAGAAAGAATCTGTTTTTCCCTTGTTTCATATTAGGGTTCTGTTCCAAATCTATCACCAGCAGTGACAGCACTGCACCATGTGCCAATGAGCCCTTTCCCTCCAATTTCTCTCCAAAAAGTATTAAAGTTGTGCTGAATGTGTGAGGATTTCTAAACATTTCAGTATTGTGTGATTTAAAATCTTCTAAGTTTCATTTTTTCATCTTGCCCTGAAATGAAATACCTGAGCCCCTGCATATAATACAGAACCAAACTCAGAGAGCGACGCAGGAGCAACACAGACCAACAGCATGTCTTATCCCCAGTGGTCACCTATTTATTGCTTATTTAAGAAGCTGGATGAAACAATCTCAGAAAAAAACTTCATTTAAAAGAAAAAAGCAACATAGCCAAGCCTCCACAGGCAAAATACTTGCAGTTTTCTTTAGACATGGTTATTCTACTCCTATACAAGAATGCCGCAGCCAGGGTCCGGATTGTTTGCATACTCAAGGCACGTCCAAGTGAGTCTGGCTGATGTAGTGAAAAATTCAGCCAAATTTAGGGGTATACTTTCCCTGCTGTAACTGTCATCACTACCAACAGTACTGCTCTCAGCAACAGCACATTCCATTGTCAGTAGTGCAACAAGACAAAGTGCCATTTTACTGTCAATCCAAGTCTGTTATGGCACTTCCAGTCAGAACGGCACAGCCACCTGCAGCATCCACAGCTCTGCATGTACCCTTACCTACCAATGGGCCACTACTGGTGCTAATGTACAAAGGGAAGGAGCGTGAACAGCAAGGATACAAGTCTAAACGTGAAAAACAAAGCATATCAACTACAGTGTTTTCATTAGCCTTCAATTTGCTAAAACAACCTCTGTAATGCTAACAGCTTCTAGGAGCAAACATTTGAATGTCTTTTCATTAAATTATTCTAATTCACAACACCGAGACTCCGACTTCTTCAGACCAAGGAGCTACGGTGTTTTAGTGCTGATGTGCTCTGTAGTTTTGCAGCCACAGAAGGGCACACACAACCTGGAAAATCACTGTTTTCTGCATCTCCTAAATACCACTGTAATATAAATAATGCATAATGACAAACAATACATTTGTACTTCCACTATGGAAAAACATTTGCCCTGACTTTCATAAATCAGGCTGTGTAACCTTTGCGAGCCGTATGTCAAACGGCCCATTTAAAAACCACAAGTCCTTGCAAAGTCAGGTGCTGCATAATGGCTGATTTCACAACCCACGTTTCGCATACATATGTATGAAAAAATAACAGGAAAAAAAAAAAAAAAAGCATGTCAGCTGATTTGTCTTTTGGTCACCTAACCAATGAGGTGATTGGATTCATTTTTAAAGTATCTATGAAGTCACGGAGGAGAAAGACCCCTTTTATTTTCCACGCGATGGAAGAATGAGCTTTGCTGGGCACTCTCGGTGAGACTCACGCCATGCCCGTGTCCTCCCAGGTGCACCAAGGTCACGGTTTGGCTCTGCTTGTGCATGGACGGAATGTGAGATGGAATGTCCAGCCAATCTTGTTGTAAATCACAGAGAGGTCTTCAGGCAAGCAGGCTGATCACTTCCAGGGCCACCTCACAGACAGAGTTCACAGAACATGGTAAAACCTGTGCTGCAGCCTCCAGCAAGGTTGGGGACTGCACGTGGGAGCCTGATAATAGGGGAAAGTAATATAATAAGGGAAACAAGCAATGCATGCATTACTGTGTATGAATACTAAATAATAATAAGTGGAAATTAAGAAAATAATACCGGAAAGTCCCTTATAGCAGTCAGACATCAAGCAGGGCTGAAATACGGAACTATAATAAGCTTAAAAATGGAGCAAAATGGTTCTATGTTCTAGGAGAAGGTGGAAAGGCATCCACAGCTGTAACCCTGCAATCCAACTGGCACTGAAACAACCCAGGGCACAGACTGCAGGTCTGTGAGCCTTAGCAAACCGTGCATTTGGTTGTGAAAATTTAAGAGGTTGCAAAGCTTTAGTAATGATGGCACATTTGACGACACAGAGTGTTCTCATTTATACTAACCTAACATAGTACAACATTTTCTCTTCTTTCAGTATGCTCCCTTGTTTTTAACAAGCAACAGTCCCAGTACTGACTCAAGAAAGCCTCAGGAAGCCCAGTCTTCTGTGTACTGCTTTGTAGTTACTTGCAGTCATTATTTGCTTCCACAAAATGCTAATGTGCCTGAAAAAATGTGACATTATTTTCTGATGTTAATGAGTTTTCCTATGTAAACCTCTCTGTACAATTTATATGCTATTCTTTCTAGAAACTCTGAACTCTCTCCTCATTGTAGGTGCAGCTCCAGAGCAAATACTGAGATTTACACTCAGGTTTTACAAGACGACGTAGGGGAACTTCTCTTATTTATACTCCTGACTTGACAGTCAACAGAAATCTTCTGTCCAGGCCACACTCAGCACTCAAGATGGATGCAAAAGAGACATACTCAATTGACTAAATGGAACTCTAGACAGTGGAAAGACATTTCCGCACACTTCAGAAACCACATAAAAAAAAAATTCTTGGTCATAGGCCCTGTCATGTTACTCATCGTGATTTTATCTCATAGGAAGAAAAACATGGAAGATGATTTATCCCTGAACTCCTACCACTTTGGCACCCGAGCACAGGCAAACCGATGGCAAATCACTGTTTTATATAAATGTTCCTTCAGCTGCTCCAGAGAAAAAAACAGGGCAATTCAGAATAAATATGAATTAAAAACATATTGAAATCATTCTTCAAACCAAGGAGAATATACTATACCCATTTCAGAAAACAATTTTACAGTAGGACAACTTTTCAGAAGAAATGGTGTTTGAGATCTTGCCCTCCTAATGCAACTAATACAGAAAATATTGCACCTTTTTCTATTTGCACTCATTTTCAATACGCAGGTCCTGCTAAGTGGCGTAGAGATGAATCTTGCTGAAATTGATTCTCAAAGCAGATATTGCAAAAGCCATGGGAAGTACAAGCTCAACACATCCATCTACCTTTTACAGGATTTGCTTGACAAACAGTAGCCGTGCTGCAGGACCACTGTCATTGCCTTTCTCTACAGAAGACTGCAGCAATATTCCATTTAAATATTTCAGTCTCAAATGGTAAATGGTTATCAACAGCATCAGAGCATCACATGCTCTTTTTTACGCTTCTTTTAGTATATGAGGAAATAAAGTAAGTGCAACTTGCCAAAAACTGTATGGACAAACCTACAGAAGATGAGAACTGAATGCAGACCTCCAGCTGTTACTCATTATACTAAACTAATTTAAAAAGAAAAAGTAGAAGATCCCCAGAAACACGATGTTTTCCTTCTTTTCTGATGATTAAATGGATCCTATGTTGCATCTTTCCTCCCTTCACCAGTCACCAGGCTTGCTCCATGTTAGCAAAAAAGAAAGTCTAGAAAATGTATATTTGAATGTGACTGGGCTTAAATTTTATATCTTTTTGCAGTGTAGTGTCTGACAATTGCTTGGGCCACACTGAGCTTTCTTTCTGACCTACATGTATTTCTTTTCAGTTCTCGACATCTTCCACGGTCCCAGCAAAGCTGGTTGCAGGTCATTACTAGCTCACCCATCCCCTTCCTGGAGAAAAGATACAGGGTGAATAGTGACACCATTAATAGCAGCCATTCATGGCTTCTCTGAAGAAAGGATGCACCTTCCCAAGAGGCTGCATTCAAACCTCTCCTCCACAGAGAAAAGCATTAAATACTGAGTTGTAGTAAACATCACAATCTGGAGAAAGAGCATTAGAACAAAAATCATCAGTACTCATTCCTTTTTTTACAATAAGATACCTTCTGCCTTTTGGGAAGACAAAATTGTGAGGACTGTTGGGATTAAGCCTGTAGGAATCATTAGAAGGGAATAGGGAACTTCATACGTCCAACATCACATGAATCAGAGGTATGCTCCATCCATCAGTGTACTTAGTGCTCGTCACCTTGCCTCAGAGAGGATTTGTCAGGAAATAGAATCATGGAATCATTACGGGTGGAAAAGACCACTAAGATCACCTATTCCAGCCACCAACCCATCACTTCCATGCCCACTGACCGTAACAGCATTGAGGGAGAGCAGATCTGTCAAAACCTTTCTGTAAACTGAAAGTCTAGGATGACAACTTCTATAAAACTTGATAAACGGAAGGCTCTAAGAGACGTGACAGACTTCTATAAAATGAATAGCAAATAGATGGTAATACAATGGTTTTCCATCGAACAAAACAGGAAAAATGGGTGCCCCAAGGAAACTATCAAGCAGCAGATTTACAGGAAATAATTATAAAAGCAAGTGCTTTTCTACATAGCACATAAATCCTGCATGGAACTGCTTGCTCCAGCATGCTGGAAAGGACAAAAGTAAGATGAATTACAAAAAGGGATAGTCATATTTATAGAAAAAGGAGGTCCAGACATATGTTGGACCAGACCTAAAATGACTTATGTCTCTTATTGTGAGAAACTAGCAGGCTATCTGACAGGAAGATACTCATTATACCTGTCTTGTGCTGTATTTTTTCCCTTATCATCTATGACGGATGATGGATCTAAGGCAGGCTACTGAATAGATGAATGGTTTGAGTGATACAAGATAGCTGTTGTGGTGGAGTTCTCCCTTTTCCTGGCTCCTCTCCTCTGCTAAATCTCTTTTCTGCCCTGGGAACCATGCAGAAGCTGCTGTTTGCACCAGCTAAGCTTCTGCTTAATATGGATAAAGATCAGCTGCCATCAACCAGGGAGCCTCACCAAGAAGCCCCCAGACCCCAGCAGACACTGAACCTCTGCTATGTGGACCTCGGGTACTGTGTGGGTGCAGGAGAGGCTGTCACGTGCAGCCTCCTCCGTAACCTCTCCTGAGCAGGGTCTGGTGGGTCAACAGTGAAAAGAAATGAGCCACATGGCTGCATAGACACCAACGCCAAGCAGCCAGGATGCAGGTTAAGACGAAGCAGGAACAAACAACAGTCTGTTTTCTCCAGGGCTTCACCATTAGGGAATCATTTCTCTCCTTCCAAGGGAGATAATATAATTCAAACTTTTTTGTCCTCCAAGAAGTGGATTGTTGGAAGGACAGGAATTATCAATGAAGTACAGCTACTTATGGCACAGTGGGCAGAACTGTTTCATTAGGTGAGAAGACAAATCATACATACTGGGCGCAGGAATTCCTGCTGCATTTATGACTTGTGTGCACGCCTGTGAAGCCCTCGCATGGGCATTTTGGCAAATGTAGGAGAATATAAATTAAAGTACATATTAATCACCTATTGTACTTGAAACCTAAATTAGCAGGTATGCTCATTCTACACATGAACGTATTCTTGAAGCTGCAGGATAGCAACTTAAAAGACAAGCAATTCAAAGCTTGCCTGGCTGACACTGCAGGTAATGAGATTTATTTCCCTGACATCCTGTGTTTCATCTTACCTCGTGACTAAATAATTCAGTGCATTTTTAAAAACATATATAAGAATTCTAAACAGTAAGCTGTGTATGCCCTACATCTTTTGAGTTTCCAATTTAAAAATAGATATTCCAGACAAAAATATTTCCTATTCAATTGTCAACAGAAGGAAGTTTACTTAATTCATGAAACAAAGACTCTTGAAGGTGAGACGCACACAACGGTAATGGTGAGATCTTTTGAACTGTACCATTAATTCTGAGAAATGAGCTTTCAATGAAGAACATTTCCCATCTCACTCCATCGGTTGGTAAAGCAAACGATGGCTTCAGCCAAATCAGTGTGGTGGCTATGACAGGTAACCCCAAAAAGGATGCAGAATGCGCAGCTCATGTATAATTGGATCGATTGTGGGCATTTGCATACCTGTAAAACACAGTGTGATGTGAAAACTTTCTCAGCATAAAAGGGAGACAGCTGCCGTCTTCATGCATGCCCAACGTGTAGGGACACTCACCGTCCCCATGTCGTTTGAACTCTTCTACAAGATCTGCATCGTGCACAGATAGGACAATAATGGCAGCTTCACCATCTTCAGTTTTTCATTCTGTACCTATGTACAGGGCTAGCAAAATTCTACAACTCCAGCGAGGCATTTCTTCCATCCCATTTAGGAAAAGAAAGAAAGACAGACAGAAAGAAAAAGATCAGCTGCGCCAATTATAAAGCATTTCAAGGCTTTCTTAAAACACACTGCTGGAAAACCGTCAAAGTGCTTAAATTTCAACAGGCTTCTCAAAGACCCTTTGAAGTCTGCAGAGGAAGTCTGCAGAGCCTCCAGTGCTGCACCTCTCACAGCCTGCCTGCGGGATTGGGGGGCTCCCGGGGAGGAGAAACACTGCAAGGGTTGGGTGGAAGACCAGGAGAGAAAGGGGAAGAAAGAAGTGGTTAAATGCAGTGGGTATCTGGTCTGGGATTCCACCTTTTCACCTCTGCTAAGGGAAAGCTGTTTCTGAACTTCTCACACGTGGTTCAGGTAGCGCCCATCAGAGGAAGCATGCCACGAGAGCACCTCCTTGCTGTTTCCAAAACCAAGAGAGAACTGGGAAAGCCTTTCTCTGCTGTGCAGTTTCTGCTTAAACTAAAAAATCTAGCAACCTGCTGAGCACGTGGATTGGTTTTGGAGCAGCCAACATGGAGGAAGGTGCAATTTCCTCGAGTATGTGTATGGATCCCTGCAATGTGAACAGAAGGGAACGCTCATATGATGCTGAATAAAGCTCTGTCAAGGAAAGGAGATCCTCCCCTTGTTTTGTACAACACACTGATGTGACTTTTTAATTTTCTGGCACAAAAAAGCACGGGTTCGTATCCACACGCAAACCGAGGCTATTCCTGCAAATTAAGCACGAGTCAAGAGTCCTTGTGTCTGGCTGCCTGCGTCAATGCCCGCATTGATATTACATGGCTTTTTAGGGGCAGAATTATTCAAGAAAAGGAAATAGTTGCATGCAATCTGATGGCATTGTGATGTATAATCTGGACTGAGAATGATGAGAAAGCAAAGATGCCTTCTAGAGCCGCCTCACTGGAAATGCCAGAACTAAAGCAGGTAGCACTGACACGAAGGTGCTTTCACTGGCGTTACAGCACTTTAAGACACCTTTGTCCCCTTCCCGCATGTAGGGCAGATGGGGTTGGATCGGGATGCAAATTGTCTGCACTGGAGAACTTGCAAGTTATGTATCTAACAAAGTCCATAGGATTTGGAATATTTATAGAGCATTTGGTTTGTTTAATACTGTTTGCTGTCCACTTTCACAATTTACTCAAAAATTAAATTAAAATGGGCAACCAAAATAAAATGAAAACTAAAACTTCTGCCAAGTTCAAGAGAGTTACGTCTTGAAAAATAAAGACAGAGAACTAAAAGCACATGTCTGGGTTCTCATTGAGAAAACGAGTGATTTTCCAACTTGCACTGGATTTAAGATTTAAAAGAATATATACATGGCAAATAGCAACAGCAAGGAACATTATGGTCAGGAGCACTGAAGGTTTTGAGCAGGCAAAAGAAATCTATAAACCATTACCAAACTATTTGTCTAGCACGTCTGAAATGGAGAGCACGCATTTATCAGTCACTGAAGCATGAGCCACAGAATGCACTTAAGAAACCAAATGGTACACGTTCCCGAAAATGACAGAATGACAGAAGTGCAGGGGTTGGAAGGACCCCCGGAGAGCAGCACGTCCCACCCCCTGCTGAAGCAGGTACCGAGTCAAAGATCTACCAAGAAAGAAAAAGTGAGACCATGCACAGGGATGCTCCTCCTCTGTGCATCTCTGGATCAAAACAATTCTGTTGTTAGGGAATTTGCTTGACCTCCTCCAGTCCTGTGCGAGACATGAAAATATTAGTTTATAGTTTCAGAGTTCTGTTAGAAACGTTATTTTACCTACACAATTTTTGTCTTTTTATTGCCGGGCTATAAAAATATCCCCCTGTATAATATAGGAAAAGAGTGCAATGATATTTCAGAGAGTCACTAAACCTTCTTGTAAATGGTTTGCAGTAATAAAATTTCACTATGTGAATACATGATGCAATTTTACTCCATGAAAACCCACACACCTGTCAGCACCTCCTGCAGACAGAGATGAATATGGAGCAAAACTGAGGCCAGGAATTTTAGTGGGAAATCAACCTCTGCACGGTGAAAGCAAAAATCACATTCCTGTGCTCTAGGGGAGCCTGCATGAGCGGGGGGGTTGGGCCTGGGGATCTCCAGAGGTTCCTTCCAGCCTGAGCCATGCTGTGATTCTGTGATTTGCACAGTGTACCAAAGTCCTTTTTTCCTACATTTCCACAAACATCTAGAGCACTAAAATTGCTTAAATGAATGTTCCAACCCTGCCATGCCCCCTTCAAGCACTCTGAGAAGCAGGCTGGTGCCTGCAGGCCAGCAGCCCCTCTGCAGCGCAGGCTGTGCCAGAAAAGCCGGGCTGGGAATTCACGGCCGTGTCATGGAAATTTCCCACTGCAGCTTTCACCATGGGTAACAATAGAGACCTATGAGAAATGAAAGCTTATTTTAACTGGGTGCTGTGCCAGCTCACAGCACAATGGATCCTTTTAGCAGAGGCGAGGTGCGGTTTGCTGCTCTCCATGAGGAGGAGGAAGGATGGCCTTTTCTCCAGGCCAGACGTTTGGCAGAGCACAGGTAACCTGGGGATCATGGATGCCAAAGCATGGGGGCCACCTCAAAACACAGGCCAGAGAAACAGAGCTTCTGCTTGGAAACAAGGCTGCTTCCATCACTACAATGTGACCACCCCCCCACCAACAAGTGTGGGGTTTTTCTCCCCATGTCACAAGGCAGAGCTGCAGCGTGCCCGTTGTTAGCACAGCCTTTCCCAAAGAGAAGCCCACTCAGCCTGTCAACTCTCTGGGTCAGCTGCCTTTGCTGGGGGCCTTGGGAAGACTCACAGGATCACCACAACCCCACAACAGGCATCTGGTGACACTCATGGGACTCGTCCAGCATCCGTCTCTCTCTGCTGCAGCATGAGGAAGCTGCACTTTGAAATTAAAGCACACATAGCAGTGTGGGGGAGGCACACATTGGCAAGAGAGGAACAACGCAGTTCTCTGCATCACAGCTCAGAGCCCTGGCAAGGAGAAGAGAAGGAAAAAATCAGAACATCCTCACTTCCGAAACCTCCTCAGGAAAACTCCCAAACTGTCAGAAACGTGTAAGGGAAAATGAGATGAAGGAGAATGATGTGGGCATTTAAGTCCTTCAAGAGCTGCAAATTTGGGAGAGTTTAAATTTGTGTTCACTCGGCTCTAGAGTAAAACACTGCGTGAGAGTACAGCGCAAGGGAGACGATTCACTTTGCACCATGCCCTGGCTGGCTGCTCAGGAGCTGCCATGACATGCCAGCACGTGCTGCTCCGTGACCCCAGCACAGGGCCCTGCAGCTGAGCTTCCAACCGACGCACAGATGAAAGCTCTTTTCAGCACAGCTCTTGTCCACGCAGCAAACCAATAGGAAACAAATTAACTCGCAGTAAAAGAATTTAGTGAGCATACAAACAAAGGCGTTTGTCAAAGTCGTGTCTCGGTGCCAGCAGTGCCATTGGAATGGTGACCTTGACATCCATTACGCACTGCATCTGCAGCTGAGCACGCATGACTTCCACATAGGTCAATTAGTCAAAGGCAAAATGTACAGTGCCTCTGTTCTTCAGTTATTGTTTTGTTTTATAGTATTTAAATATAGCACACTGCATGTCTGTGCCACCCGCTCCCAAAGAATCTCTTCTCCATCAGTGAGAAAGTGCACGACGGAGACCTGCAGCCTTTGGTCCTCTTTTCAACCTGGTTTACTTCAGCTCTGTGATTATTTATGTAAAACTGATGTAACGAAACATCTTAGAAGCCACAGCTGAAGATTCCATTTCGGCACTGACTTTAAATCTCAGTGCTTTGATTTCTTCACTGGGCGTTTTAATGAATGCTCTATAACAGATAATTGTCTCGCTGCTCCTTCTTCATCCTTCGCATGGTGCTTTAGCCATTGTAATGACCTCCATGTAATCTATATGCAAACAGGCAGCGATAAGCACAGCACCTGTAACACAGGTGCCAAACCAAACAGCTCTTGGACTTGAGCCAAACTCTGCTCGGTCTCCGAAATGCACTGCAACCTTCATTGAGGTGCAGTATTCTTCCATCAAGTTATACTTGATCAAATTCAACAGCGGTTGAAAAGACACGGAATTAACACCTCTTCAAGAGCTAAAAGGCAAAGAAATACGAATACTTTGCCTATGTCTGATTTTTCACATTAGCATATCTGCGGTTTTTCATCAGTTTTTCTATTGTGCTCATTTTGCAAACATTCTACGTTAACTAAACAGTTTGTAAACAAAGGCAATTAGTTGATAACAAACACGATTGAGCTTAAGCAAGCATGAAATGATTTGCAAGATCAGGACCCAAATTAGTTAAGCTTGATTCAGGTCATGGTTCAATAAAATTTTAAAACCCCTATTTTTATGGAAGACTGAAATAAACTCTCCCACTTCCCTTTGATCTGCTTTGTTCTCTTCACCCGACTGCTTTACGGATGACATTGAAAAGCAGAAGACTGCATTTTTTAGGTAGCAACACTCAAAATTTTCCACAGCTTTCTGGACTGAAAAATCAAATGATGAAATGGTGGCTCAGAACTCATCACCCTCTCCTCACGCTGCCATAAAAAGCTTTTCCTTAGAGTAACAATACAAAAGTAACACACCTTTATTTTCTCGTGTTGGCAACTGCACATATGTCTTCAGACTGGTTAAGAAACGAGGTTCTTGGGGAAAAGGGAGCAAGATGCTACCTCACCCTATATGACAATAGCTCATTACAGAAGGATGACGCTGAGGTATTTGCATATATAGCACTTCTTCCAAGTTTCTACCCCTCTTCTCATACCTGCATATACCTACCACTCCTGAATCACACTCCCAAACGCTTTCCAACTTTCTTGGCCTGTTTGGAAGCTCCCACTTCAATCACATCTGCCAAGCAATGCTACAGGAGCTGTGGCAAGAAATGCATCGAGTCAATGCACACCTTTCCCTTGTTATCTGTACCACTACCATTTGGTTTCTTACCCCTCACATTTTTCAAATATAAAGAAACCTTCATATATATGTGTGTGTGTGTGTATATATATATACATATATATGTATGTATAGTAAGAGGAAATCTCCTAGGAAGGAAGCCATGAACCTGGGTGTATGGACTCTTCAAATCCACTTCCCAATGGTATCCCAGCACCCTCTGCCATTTTCTCCCTTTTCTTTATTCAACGCAACAGGCAAACAACAACAGCTATTTCCCATCGTGGAAGAGACTGGGCTTACTCAATAGTGGAGAAAATGCATGCAAACGCGCTGCTATTAAAAATCAGATCTTTAGGACACTTGTGTGAATATAGAAACAGTTGAATTAAAGAGCTGCTCTTGTTCATGAGGCCTGAAAGCAAAGAAAAAGCACCTTGCTATAGGCTAGGAATTGTTTTTGTGGTAAAGATGCATTAATTGCACAGAGGAGCAATATGCACTCCTTGTAGAAAGCTGCTCGTGATAACTACATGTAGATCTCTAACCACTCTCATAACTCTCTGCAGCCAAACCAAACAACTCCAATCCAAGGATTTCTGATATAGCATAAAAATCTGTGTATAAAGATTTGTCTGGTGAATGTTCCCCTAGGCATTCCCACTTCAAAATGCTGACAAATCTCAGCTTCAAACTCTCATATTTTGGTAAGAAAACAAACAAACAAACAAAAAAACAGCTTATTATACACCGTAGGTTTCTTCCACCACCCAATTTTCATCCAAATTTGAAAATAAAACTGAATTTTCAGGTAGCTCTACATTGGAGCACCGGTATTTACAATTGTAGTGCTATGTGTCCCACCCCTCGTGCCTCTAAGCAGCTTTAAGAGCAGTAAACCACTTCCAGGAACTCTTCAAGAAGAGTACAGGTGTCACAGAAGAAATCTTTACGCTTACCAATGCTTCAAAGCCACGCAGAGCAGTGCTCCAGACCCACCCAGCTCAGTTTCAGTTCACTCTGATGGAACTTTGATGTTACTCACTGTAGTGTGAAGTGTACAGCTGGTCAGACAGTGCTCTACCAGCAGGGAAGAACAAAACCCACGCCCTTTATATTTAGCAGGAAACAAAAAGCTTAACCAATGCTCATTTGGAAGAAAAATACTAAAATTTCCTTAAAGCTGCTTTTTTAGACTTTTTTTTTTTTTCGAGCTTGAAATTTCGGTATGGAAACATTCTGACCCCCACAGAGTATTGCAGCTGCCATGTTTGCAGCATGCTGAAGCAGGCCCAGCTGATCTCCACCCGTCCCCAGGTTGGCACTGGTGCAGCCCGGCACTGGGCAGCACGGCCCACCTGCCTGCTGCAGCCCTCCCGCCTCCGGTGAGGCAGAGCAGCAGTGATCCTCAAGTATGCTTTTCCTCCACCAGCACACAGCGTTTTGCCAAGCACAAATCCGTTTGTAACTTTTCCCCCATTGTTCTTTTCATCATGGGAACTGTAAGGTGCGAGGAGCGGGTGAGTGTGGGAGGGCAGGAGGTGATGGCTTTGCCCTCTCCTGAGCTTCCTGATTTTGACCACCCCATAAGGGATGTCAGAGCCATGTATGTTGCACAACAGCTTTCTCCAGGGGTTCGGTCCTGCATGCAGCACTCTGCAGTCCACAAGAAGAAACCACTAAGAGCTCACCCTCATCTCTCTTCTCCTCTTTCCACCTACACCTCTCTCTACAGCTATGTGCTTATGCAAAAAGCACAGCACTCTATGCAATTATTCCCCCTCACAACAGCCATTACAGTACCTAAACAGTGGACGGTGCCATCAATAACTGATGCTGCAGAAATAGCTCCCAGAGCTCTGGGAAATAAATACAGACAAACATTTGAGCTGAGCCTCTCTTTGTCTTTCTGGGTTCAGAACGGTGCCCGGGTTCCCGTGCTCTTAAAACACCAGAAACACTTTTACATTTACGTGATGCTCAGCTATCAGATATGCATGTCTGACTCCCAGAAGAGCTTTTCAGTGTAATAAACCCAGCAACCATCAGACAGGTCTCCCTGTCACACCGTACCCCTTAGATAGCAGACTCTGAAATGCCAACACCCATTCCTCTTGTTCTTTCCATTGCTGTTTCCCAAGCAGCAGTGTTATCTGCTGGGACAGCTCACTGTTTTTTCCCTAAGAAACGAATACTGTTTACTTTGTGATTTATCTTTATCTTTTTGAAAACAATCTCTTTCCATCATGCATTTTTCTATTGATAACGTTCCCTGTTATAGCCATCACATGATCAATAACAGATTTTTTTCTTGGCCTTTTTGGCAGTCCTATCCTGTTTAGGTGTTCCACATTCAATTAATGCTTTCCTATTTTTCACTTGGTTCTGGCATCAGTTTCTGTGTGCACGCCTCGCAGCACATCTGGTACAAAACAACATAGTTCCAAGCAAAATTTGTTCAGAGGCACAGTCCTGCTACCTTGCTCTTTATCCATGTATGATGGAAGGCAAGAAGAGCCAGGAGCCATAGGGTTTGTGCTCCCTGAGCAGCTGGGATGAGCCGGTGAGCCAAGCGCCAGCTGACTGCAGGCCAATGTCCCCGGGCAGCCACACACAGGACTAGCAGCCTGTCCTTGTCCCTGTGATACTCCAGCTCATCCCACTCATCCCAGTGTCTCTTTTTGTATTGGAGTTACAAACACCATCCCTATCTGCAGTCCCTTTCCAGAAGTGCCAAAGTAGCGGGGAGGAAAAGAAGAAAGATTAGAGAGGAGCTTCTGCAGGCCCCATCCCCACAGCAGATGGGACAGCCTGGAAAGTAATGGATGAAACCCATGAAATATCCCTGCAAGCCCATTCCCAGGGGCAGGTTGCTCTAGGGCTCACAGTGCTGCCTGTACAGCCTCCAGAGAGAACTCACTGTGCATCCTCTGAAAGGAGCCTTCATCTGCACGTAGAGGGAAGAGAAAAAGCCAGCAAGGCCCTAACACATGAAGCATTTTATCTGCTACTTTTCTTTAGTCCAATCCAACTCGGATTCTCATTGGTCTGTGCATTGAAAGAGATCTGCTCATCTCTAGTAATTATATACAGGTCACTCCAAAAGTAAGGCCTCCTATTTATTTCCATGGAAACTACAACAGATACAAAGAGCACAATAAAACCATTTTATAGAGCAAATTCTCAGCTATGAAACGTTATTTTTTTAGCAGCTATGACTATTAGCTGTGCATTTTTGCCAGCAATGAACAAAAGCCTCCACGTCCCACTTGTAAAAATCTTCACCAGAGGAGGTGACCCACTGTTTCATGGTGTTTGACCATACACTGCCTCACTGTGCTCACATCCACTGTATAGCATCCAAAAACATTTAACAAGAGTCAGTGAATGTCAGTGGATGCCCTTTTTTCCACATGGAGGAATTCAATGACACACCTTTGCTTCTTATGGACTTCTATGTCAGCCATCAGCCTGTCAGGCTGCCCCTCTGCTGCCATCTGTCACACTGCAAAAAAATGTAGCATGATACTGGCAGAAAGGTTCAACCTCTACTGCCATACCCCCAATATCTGCCTCTGGCATCATGGGCCAACATAATAAAATAGGAGGCATTACTTTCGGAGCAGCCTTTGTAGTTAAATGTGTGAAGTCTAGTTAAAAAAATAAGAAAACAAAACATAAAGCTCTTTTACTCGCACAAATGCCCAGCAAAAAGAGTAATCTGGAAATATCTAATGACCCCAACAGGACGAGGAAAAAGAAGTTATCAGTTGCAAGGTGAAAGTATTAAGCAGCAAAAACAAATGATAAGCTTGCTGTAGTATTGTGTGCACACAGACAAAAGCCAGATGTTGGTACAATAAACAGTGCAATCACTGGAATCAGCAGCCAGACATTCCAGTTTTCATTGAAATGACAATCTTGCATTATGTCATACAGGTGTTTTACTTTCCAAACTTGTTCCTGGCTTCATTTTGCCTTGGAAAGGTCAGATACGCTGAAGCACAAAAGCTTTTCTGCACTGCCATCTTCAAAACACACGTTTTCAGTGGCCCTGTTATGCAAACCTTTGGAAACCTCATTTCCTTGCCAGCAAATCGCCAGCAGCAGCTGAAGCAACGCAAGCTCTCTCCCAGCAGATACGAGGCTGAGTTCTCGCCAGGCAGGACAGACATGCTCACGTACCCCACACTGTGCTGCCCCTCACTCACTCACAGAAACCTTCACTACAGAGCAGCAACAAAAAACAACTGATCTTGAGTTACCCTGGGTTTCTTCTGAGTAACGATAAATAAAATGTGACTCAAACCCTGCATGGCACTGCCAGCTGGATAAGGGACTGCCCCGCTCTGCTCTGCACCGCTGTGGCCTCATCTCCAGTACTGTGTGAATTTTGAGCAATGTAATAAAGGGACATAAAACTACTACAGTGTCCAAAGGAGGGCTGCAAAGATGATGAAGGGGAAGATGTATGAGGAGCAGCTGAGTTTGTTGGGTGCAGAGCAGAGCAGGCTGAGGGGAGGCATCATGGCGGCTGCAGCTCCTCACAGAGAGTGGAGGGACAACATTGAGCTGTGCTCTCTGGGGACAGCAACAGGGCCTGAGGGAACGGCATGGAGCTGTGAGGGGAGGGCAGCTGGAGGTTTGGGAAAGGCTATGCCCCAGAGGGCGGTGGGCATGGAACGGGCTGCCCAGGGCAGCGGGCACGGCCCTGAGTGCTGGAGCTCAGGGAGCGTTGGGACACCGCTCTGAGACATGGGGTTGGGTTTGGGTGCTGCTGTGTGGAGCCGGGGTTGGACTCAATGATCCCTGTGGGTCCCTTCCAATAAATCTGTTATTAAAAACTTTTCACGGTCCAACATGAAGAGAAATCCCTTATTTTAGCTTTGACACTACAATTCAAGGCGGTTTATGCAAGTCCACAGACTCCATTCTCACCTCAGAGAGATTTCAGCTCTTCTTTAGTAACATCCGCAGCCAGAGAACTTCCAGCCGGCACACACTACCTCAGAACCAGGACGCTGGGCTCTTCACACACGTAAGAGTCTCTGCGCCCTCCCAAGGCTGGTTTCCATGCCTGCCTGCTGGGCACACAGCCCGCCACTGCCGCTCCTCCTGCTCACCGCCAGCTTCCCGCAGAGGAAGGCAGATGAAGTGCAGGTACTTAGAAAATGGCAGCAATAGTTTTAATCCAACACAAACGCCACTTCGCCACATAACTTCACAAAATAATACGTCCTAATGTGCCACTTTGTTTCTTTCTCTTACATTTTCTGTACTTTAGAGAAATCTGCTGTGGGAGAGGCAGAAGAGCAAAGCACAATCAAATCGCTGCATCCTCACATGGAAGGAGATGCAATTTTAGCAAACCCTGGCCATTTTTTCAATTATAGTTCTTAGCCAAGCTATATTTGTACACCAGTAACTTCTCCAGAAAATTAAATTAATTAGGGTTGAAGTGAAGGGGCCATTCGCTTGCTCTGTATAGATTTCATTTAACGGTTTCTGAATCTTTAATTGGAAAGTAAAATTGCTTTTTGCAAACTCAAACAAATATCAATGCATAGTCAGGACAGCAAACAGACTTCCAAGAGCCACCACCTCCTACCCTGGCTATGTAGAACTGGTCTGAACGAAGCCCTGAGCTGCTCCTGCCACCTGCAAAGTGAGGAGGACGATGAGTGATGTGTGGCTGCCGGGAATGCAGGATGTCATTGGCACGTCGGTAGTTAATGGAAGAGTTTGGACTTCAAATTCTGCTGTGGTAATCCTGTCTGTGCAAGTGTCTGACAGCCCACAGGCAATTCACTGCGTGCATTTGTGCCTTTGGTGCCTTACAGAAAAAGAAATATCTGTGTTGGAAATGGAAAGCATCCAGCAGAGAAAAAGATTTAGTGCTTACGAGACTGTTAAGACATTCAAATAGCCAAGTAAAAAAAAAAAAAAGTGGAAAGATCTGTGCTTAGTAATAGTCTTTGCAACTCATTTCAAGTGGTCCTCTTGTTTCTATACAGTATCAAAACTAAGGTGACACTGTACTACAAAAAATGACGGTCTCCCCAAAATAAGCACCTTGGGAAACAAGCAAGTAGGTACATTAAACACTGCTGAACTGCAAGCTCTTTCCTGAAACTTCAGAAGGCCAAGGTTGCTCTGAAATTCTAAAGCCATGCAGATCAATATCAAGCGGCAATCCCACGTTAGCTGCCAGCACAGTGTTAAGCTGAAAGGACACCTAATAAATGGAAGTGAGCATATAAATGCTTGGTGAGACTCATGCTAGAAGGGACCAGCTCAGGTCTCATGAACTAGAGGAGATGGGAAGCAGAAGGCTTTCACTTTTGGGGTAAGTGCTTCAGCTCTGTTGCACTTCAGAAAGGAAGGTGTTGGCTTTTCTCATTTGGTCATGAGTTCAGATTCACAGTGCTTAACTTCAGCCATATATACAACTGACATTTATTCTGCAGGAATGATTGATGCTTCCTCTGGAATCAGCAATAAGAGACAGGCACCTTCAGTTGGTGATTCATTGGATACTAAAATAGGTTTATAAAACAGGAATCTCCAGGGATGATTCAATACACATCCAGTGACTAGGGCTGAATTTAACAGCTAACGTTCAATTAAATGAATCCTATTCCAACCTACCAATCATGGCACACGAATATTTGCCAGGCAGAGAACAAGAAATTAAGCTGAGGAAATGACTGAAAAAGCTTCATTTTTTGGCATGTTCCATCTGTTCAAACTTAGGCTTTTTCGATTCATGTAGATTCACTCCATTTGGAACAATCACGTCATTTCTTTCTATTCCAATAAATCTCCTTTACATCTCTAATTTTCCTTCTCAAAAAGCAGCCAGTTCCTAAGGAGGTGTCATGCTCCTTGCTACTACTTCTGCTCAAATCCAGTGTGATCTGGCATGTGTGTGTTGTGCTCCTGACCTTGGAAGGACTCATAAGGGCAGCAGATCATTCTTTCCCCGGGAACCTTTAAGAAGCCTAACGTCTCTCTGTCCACAAATCTGAAGGTGTCTGAGTCAGCTGCTCTGATTTCTGTCAAATTACAGTGGCAGAATAAATAGAGCACTAAAGAAATTAAAAAAAGAAAAAAAAAAGAATTACTAAATGTAGAAAATATATTCAACTGCAGATACACAACTTAACAACCAAATGACTCTTCATTCTATGTAGCAGAGCTGCAGATTTCACTAAGTAGGTTTATTACATACAATTAGCATTTATTTCCTCCTGAAAAGCTAACTGTTAATCACATAATTTATGTAAAAGGCCATAGGATAGGTAACAAAGTAACATAAGCAGATTACACACAGTGCAGCATCTATTATAAATATTCATTTCTAAGGATATAGAATTAAAAACAGAGCCATAAAAAACTGTCTGACTACTTCAAATGAACTGAATGTACAGAAAAATGCCACAGACCATAATTGCAGGATGTTCCCTATGGATGTCCATGCAAATATCCAGCACACCTGCACAGAAACACTGAGCTCTCCATTCTTCTTTGTTTACGTAACTTCAGGTCAGATAGACCTTTCCTTTCGCATATTCTCTTCACTAAAAGCAAATCAGCTTTGTATACAATAAACTTGCACTCTGAAATCTAGGAAGGCTGCAGGATTAACAGATTAAGCAAAGTAAAAGGAAGCATTAAGTATCATCAAAAGCAAGGAAACAGCCAACAGCAACACTGTGAAGTGAGAGATTGTTCTACCTGGTATTGGCAATGGTAAACATGCACCATCAATAACAGAACTCCTGGGACCCACTAACACAGCGCTGATGGAAAACTAATGGGCCCTGCACAGACCTCTCATCTGCTACAGCTGAGCATCACAGCAAAGACCTTCATTCCGCAAACAAGACGCATCATGCAAACTCAAAGGTCTCATTGTATAATCTCTGGCAGACGAGACCTTCATGGATTTTTTTTTTAATATGCATAGGAAGTTTTACAGAACACACTGTGGGCACATTTCTTCCAAATGCCACGAAACAAAGCCTTTGAAAATGCACAGAAAATTCTGCAAGTCCCAAAAGAATACTAGATATCAGTAAGAAAAGAAAAACATCATCTGACAAACAGATTAGAAGGCAGTGAAACAGGTACATAATGAAGCAAAGCCAACCACACGCTGCTGGAAGGCAGCCGGACCCACAGCAGGGCAGGATCCATACCCAGCCCCAGCCCTGCAGGCTCAGCCTCCCTCCACTCAAGGGCAGCCCAGGGCTGGAGAAGGATGGAGCGAAACGTGCCCGGCAGCATTCTTCGAATGCAATGAGACGTGGCCAGATGGCTGGGAGGCACAGCCAGAACCTGACAGTGCTGCTGGAACCAGAGAAACCCTCTTCTGAGGAGTACATAACAATCCCAGCTGACCCAGAGACCAGCAGTGCTGCTGGAGTGCAAAACCAGCACTGCCCACTGGTTATCGCCGTGTGACACCGTGGGCTTTTACACTTCAGGAAGCGCTCCCTGTTAGGGGAGTAACATGGCAGCTATTGTCAACATTTGACCACTGAGATATTAAGATAATAGTTTCTGACACAGCCATACTAAATGTCATTCCTCATTCTTCCACGTCACTACCGGTAAATCAATACCAGAAAATAATTTATTGCTGGCAGGAAAGTCCTCCTGTCTTTTGACTGACATAAATTAATGAGCTAAATAACATCACATTATCTGAAGTCAACTGCTATTTGCATTAGTCCCGTGGAGGTCACGGAAGCAGACGGGATGCATACCTGGCAAACTTCCACACCAACAGTGAAGTGTAGTTTACATGGGAGATATAAATCATGCTATTTTAATTGCGGGGAGTTTTACATTCCGCTGTGAGCAGAGGTTGGATCTGCTGTGGCGGCACCAGTAATGTACAAATGTCACTTCAGCCACCCAAGTGATGGGAAAGGCTCGAGTCAAACTAGAAAGAAACACAAAACGCATACCTAATGGCTGAACCCTGACAAAACCCTAATATTGCAAGGCATGGGCTGCACTCTGCTGACTTGGAGCTGCAGCTCGCCCTCCCAGCCCGGCTGCACATACACAGCACAGCAGCGGTGGCAGGGACCTCACACTGCCCAGAACTGGCTTGCCTGTGTGAATCAAACCCGTTTTAGGGGAGGGGGTTTAACGGGGAAAAACCCATTTCCAGCTCTCCAGAGTTTGGAATGGGGATGTTCTGCCACGTCAGGCAGTCCTGCCAACCTGGCACCGCAGGCCCACCCCAAATTACGCCGTCGCCTCTTATATCTTAATGAACGCCGCACCCCTCCTCCAGCCTGAAATAGGCATTTTTACATAAAAATAGAAAGACGTGCAGCAGGTGACTGCCTGATCTGTCTGGAGGAGCGGATGACAACCCTGGTGCTGTGCACAGAGCTGTCACGCCCACTGCCTGCCCCTAGGAAGGGAGAAGCAGCCTCCTGCCAAGCCCAGCACACAAAGGCGTCCCTGTGACGCAGGAGGCAGCACATGCAGATAAAAGGGAAATTCAACAGCCACACAGCCTGTGTTCCTACCTGCACCACCAAAAAGGGAGGAAGGATGTCAAAGAGCTGCGGCATTTAGAGACAGGGATCACAAAAAACAGTGTTTTTGGTTTTTTTCCCCCACCATAGAAAGATGTGTGGAACCAACAACTTGTCTCCTTGCAAATATTTTGATCCCCCATAAGCCGCTCCACCGCCCTACAAAGCATCTCCCAAAGTTATGGGGTTTTTTTTGTGCAAGTTAAGAACAGCTTATAGGAAATTCATCAGAAAATGTTCATTGTTAACTACTAAACCTCAGGCTGAAGTACTGCAGTCAAAACTGAAATAATCATGCTTCAGTGTTACCGTGCAAACAATCCTGCTTTCAATTAAAGAAGCTACCCTCTTGACTGAGCAAGTAACCATCTCTGCATTATTAAATTACAGGACCGTCTAAGCGGAAACACTTCAGCATCCAGAAGCACAGCTTGTTACATCTCACTACATCAGCTGGCCAAACTGTGACATCCTTGGTGATCGCGGTCTTTGCTAACATACAGTCATCAGGAGAAGAAGTGCAAAAGAGGGGAGAAAATGGAAAAATACAGCTGTTTTGTTATGGAAAAAGCAAACGCAGGAGGGGGAAAGGCAGCAGAGCCATGCCAGCCAGCACGGCAAGGGGACAGCGGAGATGCTGAAGGAGCAGGTGGCAGCCTCTGGAGCCAGCAGGAGCAGAAAATGGAGCCCTCTCATAAGGCAGAGTGAGGCAGACTGGAAAGCTTCAAGAAAGCGTTCGCCATTCGCTCTTCAAACCCACGCACAGGTTCCACACCCCATCATCTCCAAAAACCCTTCCAGACAGCTCCCCACCCAGGATTAGTGGGTTTTACTTGGAGCAAATTAAGAATAACAGCTGAGAGCACTGCTGCGTGCAAGCTCTGAATATACAAAACACAGCTGTCACTCACCAGGGCTTTTTCACTATCGAAAAACAGCCTATAGAGAGGCAATGCAGCATCCGACTGTAAGTAAAACTTTAAAAAGATCTGGTTAATTCTAGCACAGAAAACTCCCATCTCGGCGCAAACAGTCGCACATTCCCCCACTGCCATTACCTTCCTACCATCTGAACCCAGCTCCCTCTGCTTTGAAGAGCCCCTCATTCCCCACACTTCCTGGATGCCCCATGAAATACAAGTTTTCCTACAACCTTAGTGCCTCGCGTACCTTCAAACACCATTAAATTAGGAGTGAGCTTTCTCTACTGCAGGCTTCTCAGTTCTACGGGCTGCGAGAGAAATGTCGAGTAGGTAGCACTGAACATGTGTATTAATAAATCTGTTCAAGTGCTCAGTTTAAGATCCACGGAGCAAACACTACCAGATGCATCATTCATTACCCCAAATGAAATTACTTATAGAACTTAAAAAATACATCCAAGACTTCTGTAGCAGACAACAGAATATAGATCATCATTTGCTCTTCATGCTAAATTAATAATCTACACAATTAAATGCTCGCAATTAACAGGGGTTTATTATTTTTGCAGCGTGGTTCTGTAATTGCTAATGTAGTATAAAGATCCTGAAAACCATCTGGGGGGTTCATTGGAGAGATTTATTGAAATTCCACAGAGCCTCGTGACAAGTACCACCAAAATGGAACAATGTCTACAGGAGGAAACTACAGACGGTTAATTATGGAGCAAGGTCTTAATCAAACCTCTCTATTTTCCCTCACAATAACAAAAGAGATGTTTGGGCGCCGGGCCAGAGGAGTATCTGTGAATTTATACGTCCTTTGCTTCTCCTGAAGAAATGAGCTTAAAAATTCATTTTTAGCTTAATGTAGTAATTATTTAAAATCTCACATGCAAACGAAGCACTAAATGCATTTAAAATTTAGACACAAAGAGAAAAAAAAACCAACAATGCGATCATAGGATCACAGAATGATGTGGGTTGGAAGGGACCCCAAGGATCACCACGTTCCAACCCCCTGCCGCAGGCGGGGCCACCAACCTCCAGGTCTGGCATTAGACCAGGCTGCCCAGGGCCCCATCCCACCTGGTCTGGAACACCTCCAGGAATAGGGCACGCACAGCCAGTCTGGGCAATAACAATGAAGAAGACCATTTTTCATGACATTGGGTGAAATGACTCCCGAGGTGCAGTCAAAGTTTGGTACCTTCCTCAGATCCCCCTGCCAGCTGCCCCCTGCCCGCACCTCATGGCTTCACAACAAACCTGATGCTGCAGCCATGGAAATTCTCTGTTGAACTATTAAGTACGTTTAGCCACACAGATACATATTCAGCCGTATCTGGCCTAAAATATTGTATTCTTCCATCTGTAGTCTGTCTTTAAAAAATGCATGAACTAAGCCAAATGCAAAGCACTTTTCTGCAGACATTGCCAGCAGTGCAGAATTCCCCATCCCGCTGCCCGGCCGATGGCTGTAGCTGATGTGGAGCATGGAAATAAAGTACAGAAGCTTTCCAAAAACAGACCTGCTTAAAAATTAATGCTGCTTCAAAATTATAGCTTCAAGCTGCACTGGGGGAGGTTCAGGTTGGACATTAGGAAATACTACTTCTCTGAAAGGGTGGTCAGGCAGTGGAATGGGCTCCCAGGGAGGTGGTGGAGTCACCAACCCTGGAGGTGTTCAAAGAACGTTTGGATGTTGTGTTGAGGGACATGGTTTAGCGAGAACCATTGGTGATGGGTGAATGGTTGGACTGGGTGATCCTGAGGACCTTTTCCAACCTTGGTGATTCTATGATTCTATGATTCTGCTCCCTGCTTTTGTAAGTACACAGATTCAGCTTAAGTGAGAGTTCCTGTGAGCTCTTCCATTCTTTACTGACCAAGGTGATGTATTGGTCGCTTATTTATTAAGAAACACAGCGCACCTACTTCTTATAAGCAGAGTAACAAGAAAGAAAATTGTAAGAAAAACAAAGGGAAAAATGTGCCTAGCAACATAAGTTTACGCATTTCTTCATGATCATTGTGTACACATTCATCAGCAAGATTACTTAAAATAAGTCAAAGAAAAATGATGTAACCCCAAGTACAACAAGCACTGGGAACACGACGCTTTGCCAGTAACCTTGAAAACAAAGCTCTGAGCTGCAACCTGGGCTCTGGAAGAAATGGAAACCAGCCAAAATAGCGTTACAGCAATTACCTGCACTGCACTGACATCTCCCAAAGAGCCTGGGAGCTACACCCCGTGCAACCCCAATGAGCTCTCCTCTCCCCATGCTCATGGCTGAATTATGGCTGTGGTTGAGGCTCTCTGGGATGGCCAGAGCCATTTTTCCTCAACTACTGTGTATTAAGAGGCTTTGCATCCAGAAAGCTAGAAAACAGCGTTACCCTTAGGAAAGGCAATCTCTGGGACTAAAGCCCCAAACTGGAATCTGTAAGGAACACAGATGGGCAATGATCTCAGCAATGCCGGTGGGCAGAGCAGTGCTGCTAAGTCACGCACCCCTGGTCCTGGAAGACAACACTCCTCTTCAGAGAGGCTCCCAGCCCCAGCCCTTGTTCTGCTCCTCAATTCTTGTGGAAACACCATCGTCCCGCTGTCCCCATGCCCTACTTACCAGGCTTTTAGTGCAGCTCTGAGAGTGGCTGAGCGCTGTCTGCTCAGGGAAAGCTGAAAGGAGGCAGAGGATACTCTATGCAGACTTCAGGTGAAAAGGTATTTGGAAATAAAAATAAGAGATATTAAGAGTGTTCTGATTTACCTGCAGCAAAACGGTGCATGCCTACCTATGGAGAACAGTGATCTGGCTGCAGTTCATTTCAAAATAATACTGGAAAAATAGTAAGTGATGAAGAAGGCAGAAGGCTAAATGAGGTGACGAGGGTTAAACCTGCAGTGCTTTAGAGCAGCCTGCAGGGACTGCCAGGCAGATGTCCTGACACGGGCCACAGTGCCCCAGCACACCACTCCTGCCCCTGGCACAGCAGAGAGCTGCTTAAGCTCGGGCTTAACTTCGAGCCCTCAGCTGACCCCAACAGCCGCAGCTGAGCAGAGGACAGGCTGCCATCCCGCTCAGCTGACAGCCAGGCACCAGCACAGTACTCACATGCTTAAAATTAGTCGTGCTCAAGTGCACTGAGATATTGGTTCCGTACCATTACCGTTGTTTAACTGAATGACTAAGCGCTCGGCCTGCTGGTATTCTGGAGCAATGAGCAAGGTCCAGACTACCGACTGTCCCAGCCCAATCTTTGCTTCCTAAAAATACATATATACTTCAGAATGCCATAAGGTTACAAATAGCTTTGATGCATTTATCACTTCTCACTGCTCCACAGAGCCATCAGCACCTCCTGCAGGCCGTGGTGGATGCACATGACATGGCTACGTGGGGCGGGCCGGCACAGCTACAGGTGCCAAAAGCCTGCTCTCTTATCAGGTATTGGTGGAGCTCCACCTGGCTGGCCTACCCACTGTAAAGCCAGCTCGTCTCAAAAGTGCTTTGGTTAAAATTCTGCTTTTTACCTTGGCACGGTGTAAACTCCTACGAGTTTCTGTTCGTGCCTGTGTAAATTTATTCCTGCAAGTTTAAAAGACGCAGATGCCGGCTGGAGAGGGAGACAAGCACAGCCTAAATCAGAGCCCACGACTGCTGCTAGTGCTGGATGGAGGATGAGGCCCCGCCAACCACAAGCCCGAGCGCTTCGAGCAGCACCCAGTCACCTGCTCCCAGCTGGCAGCAGCTCCAGGGCTGCACCATCTGCATTCCCCTCCACTCTGGGTTTTTCTGGCTTTGTTGCTGCTGTTCTTATTTCAATCGTATTAACAACCATCTACCATAGGAGTTTGCAGTTCAGGAGAAAGTAGAATAGACAGCGTGTGCTCACTTTGTGCAAGGAACCAAAGAGTGGTCTTGTTTCTGTGTATTTAAATTTAGTAAACTGAACTAGAAAGAATGTGCGTTTGCAAGGAAAATACTCAAGTGAAAAAAGCATGCTGATGGCTGTTTATTAAAATCCCATTTTTCTGTACCACTATTCCATACTACTCCAAAAAACCCACAATTTCATGCTGTCCAAGCACTGCTTTAACTCAACATCTTTAAAGCAATGCCAGCAGAGACATTTCTTGCACAGCTCCTGATGGTTTTTGCCTGGAATGAACATGGAAACCTCTCACAAATCTGAGGGCTCCAGCGATGCCCCATGGCCACAACAGCGGGGTGGGATCATGTGGAACCCCCCAGAGCCCCCAACAGTTCTCAGATAAAATCTATCACTAATTATTATGGCACTGGAAATGCCTTCCTTAGCTTACAGTTACACTTCCACTCCAAATGAAACACAAATTTCTTCTTTTCCACAGCTGAGAAACTTCTTATTAGCAAAAGACAAGAAAAATAACAGCAACAAAAGCCAGCAGAGGAGCCATGTGTGGAGCAGCAACACTGACCAGAAACATTTTTTCTTAATTCAGGATCACCTAAAAGATCAATGGAACATAAATTATTTGTGAACCTCGCTATTTCTGTAAACACTGCTGAAAGGTACATCAAAGGCAAAGCAAAAAGCCCATGAAAAACAGCACCAAATGATTTCCCCTAACCTACTTCCGTCACTGGTGTTTTTTCCTACTTCCAATGGAAAGAGAAGTATTTCCACATGCCTCATTTAGAAATTGATGCTGACAGTTTGATATAATCACTTCTCACGTATTAAAGGTAACTCAAAGTGTGGTGATGTCTTCTCTACGCAGCACAACACTCCAAGTGTGGTATATTAAAGCCTGTATTTGTGCTTTCACCCATCATATCTTCGCACCACTTTGGCTCAACGTTACTGCACATATTTCTGTATTGCAAGATGCTGTGTGCGGATATTTAGGGGCTGACCTTCTGGAGAGGAGCTCTGCAGAGAAGAAGCTGGGTGTTCTGGTAGCCAGCAGGTTGGCCATGAGCCAGCAGTCCTTGTGGCCAAGAAAGCCAATGGTATGCGGGGCTACGTTAAAAAGAGCATGGCCAGCAGGTCAAGGGAGGTGATCCTCCCCCTCTGCTCTTCCCTGGTGAGGCCACATCTGGAGCACTGTGTCCAGTTCTGGCTCCTAGTTAAAGAAAGACAGAGAAATTCTAGAGAGTCCAGTCAAGCATCACAAAGATAAATTGAAGCCTTGAGCATCTCCTTTATGAGGAAAGGCTGAGAGATCCGGGGCAGTTCAGCCTGGAGAAGAAAGAGAGGGGGGATTTTATCAATGCTTAAAAATAACGACAGGGTGGAAGCCAAGTGGATGGGGCCAGGCTCTTTTCAGTGGTGTGCAGTGACAGGATGATGGATAACGGGCACAAACTGGAACACAGTAAGTTATACACAAACACGAGGAAAAACTTCTTTGAGGGTGGCAGAGCATTACAGCAGGCTGCCCAGATAGGTCATGGAGATTCCTCTGGAGACCCACCCAGACACCCCCCTGTGTGACCTGCTGTAGGGAACTGCTTTGGCAGTGGGTTGGACTAGGTGATCTCCAGAGATCTCTTCCAACCCCTATGGGTTCTGTGATCCTGTAATTCTCTAATAAACAATATACCACAACACCAGCCACCGCCATCTGGTAGAACTGTTTGAACTGTCATAAATCCCTCTCATTCTTAATTACTTGAGGCATACTCTACATGCATACAACTTAACACAGTTAACAACACAATTCACTACACGTCAATTAAATTTATTGAGAAATCTTGAAAGTTCCCGCAGAATTCAGGTCTTAAACACAAACCATATATGTATGGCGTAACTTAGGACTGGTTGATGAGCATGTTTTTCAGTACCAACTGTTATAGCTATCTCCCATTTAGCTTCATTTGGAGTTTCTCACAGATAGAAAAGTTGAAGCCAAGCTTTGTCCCTTACCTATAGCACATGGACTAGCACGTGGACAGACCCGGCTTTAGAAACCAGTGCTGCTTCCACATATTCTATGTCAATACTGCATTTAATAACAACTGAATATCAATATTAAACAACAAACACCATCCGTACACACGCGCTGGACATCTAAAATTACATCTGCTGCTCTTCTCAGATATTAGAACTACCGTGACTCCCAGTGCTGCAGACTGAAGGAATATTTATGGATACAAATCAAAACCTGATGCATAATTTTACAGTCATGTTTGGAGTCATCGCTTGGTCAAGCAAATATACCCTCCTCCATCATGCTCCTGCTTTGGGAAAATGTGACTTATCATAATGTGTGCACACTTTCAAGTGCATAAGTATCATTTTCAATTTCAATAAAAGCACGTATATAAGGATTACACTGTTATGAGCACTGCAGTGCAGATCTAAATAACTCAGTCTGCCAAACTAGTGTTACTATGGAAACAAAACTAATGTGCTGTGACCACATCTCTTACAGCATTACTTAAGACCATCTGGTTAAAACAAATATTTCTGTGGCATAGTGTTTGTTCTTAATTGCGTACTGATCATTTTCTATCTTTTTTTTTAAATAAGCAAATGCATTCTGTTTCTATATGTTTATTTTTGTATTGTTATACTCTGTTCAAATTTTTGCTACGCTCAATGTGATTTTACTTATATTTAGATAACCAATCTTATAAATAGAACCGTTGGTCTCCAAGTCAGTGATGACTAGACTGTGTATAGGTACATGCTCGAATCGCCCTGTTCTTCTAAACCATTCTTTTGATGAGGTACTTCTGCTCCTGCACCACATGAAGAAGCACTTCACACCATTTGTTCTCCACTGGGAACACAACCACGTTGAAAAGCGAAGCCTTGCTGCAAGCAACACGCTCTCAGCCCTCAAGCTCCAGTCTCCTGATTGCATTGAATGTGAAAAACACCTTTCAAGTGAGCTGGCACCTACTCCAGAGCTCCCTTCCAGCAAGAGGCAGAGCACTTTCCAACTGTTTTGTAACTTAGAAGCATTTTTCAGACTAACAACTCAACCCCTAACAGCTTCCTGCATTTCTAACCGTAACACATTTAATATTCCTATTCAAGATATGTCATCACAGATCCAATTCTGATAAGAAAACAATGCTTCTACAGCTAAACACCAGACCACCAGCAATAGCATCATGGCAACGTGAAAACCAACTTTCCCATCAGTCTCTTAACTGAAAATCAGTTTTATTCCAGAGAAATCAGAGTAAGTTAATACAGTTGAACAAGAAAACAAATTTAAGTGCTTCTACAAAACTGCAGTATTCTGTTCTTACTCAATATGAACTGTATGTTCTCCTTTCTGATTACCAATTACAACATTTAGGTATCCACAAAAAATGAGAAAAAAAACAACCCACAGTCAACAGTGCACACAGCACGTTTCTCTATTTTAGCAAGCTCACAAAGCTCTATGGAACAACCAAGATTTGCAAAGACAGGCTGCAATCCTGAACTGCATTATCAGTTTGAGGGCAGTAAAACAAACATATTTGGTCTTCCAACGATGAAAGGAGCTAAACGCTGTCTGTTATGACTAGGAAATATTAACAGCACAATGCTTCTCTTCCCACCACAGTTCCTGACTATAGAGTATCACTCACTTTTTGGGGGCTCTTGGGTGCTCCTTAACAACATGACTTGGAGAAGCAAAGTCATTGTGGCATGGATTATGGAGGTGTGAAAAGTGCAGGGGTTAATACTGGTGAAATGACTGAAATCTTCTTTAGGCAGCTTTGTTACATAAGGGCTGTAAGACCTGAAGTCAGGCAGGAAGAGAAGCTTTGCCCAAGGAATGCAAGGAGCCTTTCCATCAGCAGGAACCTATGCTCCATCTGCACAGATGAGCACGAGCTTCAGTAAATGCACAGCAGCTTAAAGGAATCATGGATGATACTTAAAAGAAAACTCAAAGCAATTAATCTACTACTACATCTGTGTGCTTGCGTTTCTATCTACACATTTTATTTAGATGTAATATCTTGGCATGCGGGAACTTGTAAAGCTTTAGATTGTATGAGATGATGTATACCACTCTTGAAACGCCAGTAGGAAGTTAAGAATTCAGCTGGGGCTGCCACCATTTTATGAAATATATCCCTTGTGAAACTATCGGTGTCCTAAACGATGTGCTTCAGAATGCCACCACCCGAGATGGAAGAAGAGGACATGGCCTCAAGTTGCACCAGGGTAAGTTTAGGTTGGATATTAGGAAACACGTCTTTACAGACAGGGTTGTTAAGTACTGGAATAGGCTCCCCAGGGAGGTGGTTGAGTCACCATCCCTGGATGTGTTTAAAAACCATTTGGATGTGGTGCTCGGGGACATGATTTAGCAGAGGGTTGTTAGTGAGGGTAGTATGGTTAGGTCATGGTTGGACTCGATGACCTTTAAGGTCTTTTCCAACCTGAGTGCTTCTATGATTCTGTGATTCTAAGGAAAGCAGCTCTGGGTACAGAGCTTCTGCAGATCCCCCAGCACAGCTCTTTTCTTTTTGGGAATGCTTTTACTCAATTCCATCACTATTTCACTATTTTCTATGGCTGAAAATAAACCTCGGAGAACATCATCCTTTCCAAGATCACAAATGTTAAGAATGTGTAACTTTCCTAGTCCACAACTACAACTTGGTATCAGACTGCCAACCACGTATCAGTCAAGCATTTCTCATCATTAAGAATTCAATAATCACAGCAGGAAATGATTGAAGGAAATTGGCCTGTGTGTCTCACAGAATACCTATGTTACCATTTATAAGATGAATACAAGAAAGTGAGCATCAAAGTATGGCTGGAGCTCAAAGAAAACAGCTCAGGAGTAGAATGCGGTGTAATGGAGTGCTGATTACAGAAGACCTTTACCTACAGCACAGCCTGTGCCACACACAGATCGCCCTTCTGTGGGAGCTTCTCACTGGGCTGCCAGGAAGCTGCTCAGCAGGGGACAACTACAAGGCAAGCTGCAGGCTAAGCAGGAGCAAGCATGGAGCTGCTCCGGTGCCCACATGCTGCTGACTGTGGGGCAGTGCTGGAGCTGCCCATGCAGAGCTGTTCTGGCCTCTCCTCTATCACTTCCAAGTGGATGAACTTTGAAGAAAACATGGAAGTAATCTTGCTCCTCCATCATCGCTAACGAATGGCGGAGCTGCTGCCATCTGATGGCTTTGTGAAGAGACAGGAAATGGGATGGGGGAGCTCCTCCTACTCAAGGTCACTGTTGGAGTTATGTTTGGCTGACAGAACAAACACAAAAGTTAAATAAATTCTGTTGTACAGATAATCAGAGGGTAGATTAAGATAACTAAGAGGCTCTTAAATCATAAGACAGGGAAAATATCCAGCAATTTTTATAGTCTTTGCAAGACCACACAAATACCCAAAACGTTTAACAGAAAAAATCCCATTCTACTTAACCATTTCCACTGATGACCAACACAGTTTATGCAAGACAATGGTGACATAATTACATGTCACCTCTTAGTATGGCCTTCACAAAAGTAAACTACAGCCAGCATCCCGTCTGCTCCTAGCCAAGCACAGGCTCCTAGCAGAGCCTCACGAGCTGTGCCTAAAGGAAGGAGACAGAGAACAGGCAGCACCTGGGCTCTGATGTGGCTGAAAGGTCATCAGAGGGGTCCTTGTACCTCAGTGTCCCACACGGCATGGGGAGAAAGGCAGGGGAAGAGCACATACAGATGCTTCAACACCACCACAGCTGCATGACACCACAGAAAATCGAGGCGTGTACACCATCAAGGTTGGAAGCTCCCAGTAAATGCCTGCATCAGCCCCCTCCCCATCCAGAGCAGCTCCACGGCCAGACAGACTCGCCCTAAAACTTGTGAGGGCAGATCCAGTTTCTTCAGACTCAGATTACCTCACAGATTCCTCAACCCCATTAAAAATAGCTCTTCTAGCATATTGGAACACAAATGTTACTGTATTTACAGTATGTTTTGGCATACTTCCCAGGTAAAGTAATCAGTGTTATTACAAAAATCAGATCAGCTTTGATTTCTCCTCTTCCTGACGCTGCTTTGATGCAGTGAGTGTGTGCAAGAGCAGGTCTGGTATTTCATTCTATCAAGCGTTTAAGGTGGCTTCTTCAGTCTTGAGGACAATGACCACCATAGAACCATAGAGTGGCTTGGGTTGGAAGGGACCTTACAAACCATCAGTTCCAACCCTCCTGCCACAGGCAGGGTTGCCACCCACCAAATCAGGCTGCCCATCCAACGTGGCATTGAACACCTCCAGGGATGGAGGGAAGGGGCATTCCTGGCTTCTCTGAGCAAAAAAGACACAATAAATATCCTATTACACAGAGCTGGAGATGAGAAAGAGGCTGCTGGCCATGAGCCCTCCATCCACATCCAGTAGGGAGATTCATCTTCCCCAGAGGTGACAGGGACAAACCTTCCAGCCTCTGCCACCTGCTTTGCTACCTCCAGCCCTGGCACTCTGACTCAAAGCACTTCCTCTGCTCTCACCAGCAATCTTGCTTCAAACTCCTTGTGTTGATCAACAAATATTTCCAAAAAATACCACAACCAAACTGCCTTCAAGGGCACGCACCACGAAGCAACGAGCATATGCTTACGTGGATGAAAATGCTGCCTTTTGCATCTTTGCCCTCTGTTTTCCTCCTCTCCTGACTGCTGCTTCTCATTATCTAAATTTAGACTTCCAGCCCTTCAGTCCAGACAGCATGTCTTTTTATGTCTCTGAGACAAACTTACTTCTGTCCCACTTTCCATTTCCACTTACCTTTCTTCCTCTTCGTGTACTTCTCATGTTTACAGCACTGCCAACAACTCAACAGCTCAGTTTCCATCCACGTTTTTTGCTCGGGGTAAGGACAAACGGACAAACAACACAATGAAACTAAAGGAATGTCTGCTCTAAAAAAGCCCTCCGTAGGACCCACACTGTTGGATTTGTACTTGAAGGTTTTCAGACACTACCACATGAAGTTCAGTTTCTTTGCAAAACAAAAATGAAACGTATTTTCATCAACAGCCAGCACCTAAGTCTGCACCTGAGCCCTTAAGGCTCCACTTGTTCCCCCTATCCTGGCTCAGGAGCAGCACAGCATGCATGGGGCACCCAGACCACCCCAAATCACATGGGGACATCTACACAGCACTGAGGGCTCTCATAGGATCACTGTGGTGTTCCTGGGCCTTAAGGACAAGAGTCTCACACGAGAAGCTTGAATATTTGCAGACAAATAGAAATAGAAATAATAATAATAATAAAAGTGTTCTAAAAACGATGTGCAATTATGTTGATTTTAGCTCCCCTATTTCCATTTTCTTTGGTATATGCAAATAGCTGCAGATTCATAACACTGAAAATCAGCCCCAGTCCCATAGACCAGTACACGGAAGCTTCCTTATTTAATAACAAAACAGGAACACCGAGTTTCTAAGAAGCATATCTGCAATATGTACAGTGAGTGCCCATTTAAGCAAATAACTGCATACCCAAACTCAGAAGCCACCCCTTGGACCACCCATTACCGAATAACATCCCTTTGGCACATAATGTTAATTCTCGTTAAGAATACTTCAAAATAGAAAAGGATTAACAAAAAGCTAAATCTTCAGTGCTTGACACATGTGAAGATCACCAAGGAAACTGCAGTTATTTGAGTCAAATAGCACAGTGCTTAGATTTAAGGAAAAAGCATGCATAGGATTCTTAGGGAGCTTTGGTTTGTTTGCATTAAGATGCAGCGTGTTCAAACCAATCTCTCCAACTTCTAAAATGCATTTTTTAAACACTTAACATACTTAACATACTTGTGCTCCTCCATGCATATAAAGATGACCCTACCGTGTAGGTACTTATGTAAATGGCTTGCAATGGCCTTCGTAAGCACAGCTTTCTTCTCCCTGCTCAGTGTTGGGTCATCCAAAGGGGAAAAAGAACAGCCAGGTTCATCTGACTGACAGCCTCATCTGTATACACAGCATTTCACTGCACGCAAATATGTTCTCTTTAAAAATAAGATAAACCACATTTGTTCATTTTTCCCCCTTTTCTTTAGAATAGAACACTTGCAAATTGGACTGTGAATTTGGTCTCTTCAGGTCTACCCAACTGCTACCTTCCTGTGACTTCTTCAGTGTTAGGCTGACAGACTGTGTATTTTTAAAGGTATGTCAGCACTATTTCAACCTTTGGTGCTTAAGAAATTGTACACATGGCACTTTATGTATAAAAAAGAGAAAGTATCAAATGTCTGCCCTTAAACCTTCTAGTTAAGTCCTGGCGGACACACCCAGGGAGTGACCTTCTGGGAGCACGAAACACAATTTGGGTAATTACAGACGTGTCCAAGTGTCCAGGGGTATCTATTTCTAACTGTTAACATTCCACAGAGCTGTCGCTTTATTATAAGCTTCAGCTCTGCAGCATCGTTACCAGTGCCATAGCAAGAACTATTTGGGATCAGGAAATGCAGCAGCATATTTGCTTCGCTCAGACTGACTGAAGCAGCTCACAAGCCCTCATTTACACTCCATTACAGCTCAACCAAAACTTTCGCATTATTTTATGTTAGGTTTTGAGCAGATGATAACGAGAAATGCAGATAGCTACCCCTGGACTATCTCCATTGCTGAAATACCTGCATGGCTCCAGGCACTAACAGCTGCAGCCCTTTGGGCCATCAGTAACACAGACGTCCGTATTTAAAGCACGCCCTATTCCCAACCCGATGGCACAACGAATGGAAAGAATAATGGAAAGGGAGGGGAGAAGTGTCGTGGTCCGACCAGAAGAAATAAACTTTAAGTAGATAACGGTAATGATGGACAGTATTTTTTATATAAAGAAAACCCACACATTACTTATTTTTTCCTGAAGTGTTCTACGCCAAAATATCTTACTCAGTACTTGTAATTCACATACACTGTGAAATATTCATACGATCATCATTCTAGCATGCACTGTTAAATGTGTCCATGTGGGTGTTTGTCTCAAAGTCTCACCTACTTTTGGAAGCAACCCTGCCCATTCATTTCTGCAAAGGAGATTAGTTCTGGGGGAACAGCTGCCGGAGGGAAGGAGCGAGGGAGCGCAGGGCCTACAATAAATGCACGGACACGCAAAATCAAAGAGGTCACAACAGCGAGGAATCGGATTTACTGATTAATGACTTCCAAAGTAATCTCTTTGTGATGGCTGACACTTCGGCGGACTGATATCTGCCCACAAAGAGAGAGATCAAACGAGGCTGAGGGTGTCCGCACGCCGGTCTGCAGAACTGAGGCCTCTGCTGCAGACCCTGGGCCTGACTCCCAGGCAGGCAGCACTACGACCAAGCTCTGCTTGGATTTGGGACACCCATCTCCAAGCCTGTGATATGGATGAAGGGGCTAATACTGTTGAATATCTATTACTAACGTGAAGACCGGTATAGAGTGCTCTCTTGGCAAGTTAGCAGTCAGCCTCCGAAGTGGAGGCAATAAGCCAGAGGGTAGCACTGCTATTCAGAGACTGGAACCTTCCAGAACTCAGGAATGACAAATGTGAAGTTTTGAGTCCACTATGGAATAACCTTACACAACAATACGGAGCGGGGAAGCAGCTTTGCAGAAGAAGATGTGAGGCTTCTGGTGACACGAGGCAGCTGTGTGCTCTCGTGGCAAAGACAAATGACTGCACGGGGGCTGTGTTAGCAAGCGTAGCCAGTAGGCTTACAGAAATTACTATTTCCCTCTATCCAGCATTTCTGCCAACACTTCTAGAGTGCTGTGCTCAGTCTCAAACAGGACTGTAAGACGAGTGTCACAGAAGGATAGCTCAGTCTGATGTTTTAATCTGCTCAGCTTCACTGTATCAATGATATTCCAGTCTGCAGACTTGCGCTGGGAAAAAAGTGTCTGTATGAAACAGAGAATTTGGGGGATACTGATAGAAGACAGTATTTAGGAGAATCATTTACAAAACATAGGAATTTGTATTTTGATTTCTGCAACACATATTTAAATCTTCAGTCTGTTTGTATGGAAAAGTATTCTATGCAAACATTTCTGCAAAGCAAAATTTGACCGGACGGTCTCTCTAATCACGGAACACAACGTGTTGCAGAACAGTCTTCTGGCCAAGAAAGAGAAACTACATGGTATTTATGTGAGCAACCCTATAGCCAGTCACCCCAATCATACAGATTAACCAGTCTTTGGAACAGATGCAATGAATTACTTCTGAGTTATTCCCAGGATTTAAACTGTGTACAAAACAATTACAAGTGGCAGGCAGGAAAGGCAAACAATGAAAATACTTTGTTCCTATGCATTTTCTGAATACTAAAATGGCCCAAATGCTATTAATTAGATGTCCACAGTAATTCCTTCATGCAAATTGATTCATAGCACAGTCGCCAATTCCTTCAGCCACAAATTGGTCATTCACACCAAACAGCAGTGTTGTGTTTATTTTGGCCAACCCACCAGGACCAGAAGCCCAGGCTAACGTTCCCTAACACTGATGATAAGAAAGCTACAACCTCATTTTACATTTTGCAATACTGCCAGTCAGCATTAAAAAATAATCTTAGCTCAGACAACGAGACTGATATATAACATACACAAATTCCTCCTCTCTTCCTTCTTTTTCCTTATGCTCAAATTGTCAAACATTTCTCCACGCCCTGAGGACTACTGGTTTGCTAGAAGAGAGACAGAGCTTAGACCTGAGTGCAAGGAATTAAACCAAAAGGGAAAAGGGCCAAAGTCCACACCTGCTGAAGTCACCAGACCTCTGCAGTAAGGCTTTCACTCCAAGTCAAATCAGAAATGTTGGCAACATGGCAGTGAAACACAAAGACCCTCCCTGACATATCTTGCACTCACACTTCAAGTCGATCCTTCTGTTACCCACTGATCTGATAACTACCCAACGGCACAGAGTGCCAGTACATGCACTATGTGATATGCAGGGAAGGGAAACACTTTCCCGTGGGTCACTGAGAATTTTGCCAAAATGTCCCAGTCAGTGCTCTGTCAGTCACTGCTGTGCAAGAAGAAAGCAAGTGGTCTTCAATAATGACAAAGAAGAAAAACCATCCTCCACAAAAAACACAAACAAGGCATTTGAAAGTTGGTTTTCCAGCTCTGGTTTAAAGATACAGTTAAAACTACGTTTCTGTATAAGGGTGAAAGCACATACATTAGGACAGGATTCACCCCACTGCAAAGAAACGACAATGAAAGCAGGACAGAAAAACTTACACCTCTCATAGGCAGGACATGTTCTCAGGAAGTTAACTCACATATGGGTGGTCTACACCATGGTTTACCATTCCATAGCACACATCTAATCCTTACATATAATAAATAAAACGGAATTAAATGAAGACTATCCCTAGTGCCTCCTAAAACGGATGGTAAAAGCTCCCTTGAGAATGGGCCGGATGAAGCCTTTTTCTCACAGCTGATCCAGGAGAGGCAGATAGAAAACTCCTAAAACCAGTTCAAAACCCTTTTCGTGCATGAACCTTCTGTACAACCTTAAGAAAGTCACATAACATCTCCTTTGCGTTTTGCTCTGTCTGTGAATAATGGTGCTTTTCCACTACCTATTACCTTAGTTCCATTACAACAGTAATTACATTATCACTTGCAAACTGCTCATGTGCTACAGAGACATGGGCCAGAAAAGCAGCAGGTTGAGGGGGATGGCTGATGCATTCACAGCAGAGGAAGCCACCTCCTCCCCCAGTAAACAAATCATCATCATCACGGACCAGTTAAGGAGCCGTCCCAATTTCTGCCCAAGTGCCACTTTTAACAGCAATGAAGAAATGCTGCGCAAGGCAAACAAGTTTGGTATTTGTTCACAATTAGAATAAAAGAGTTGTAAAAATGTGTGACTGGTACTGGAAAAGTGCACTGAAGCAAACTCTGGCAGACATGAGAAGAATGTGCCCATCTGGCTCTGGCCCCTCCACTGCGTTCACCGCTGCCAGGAACACGAAGCAGTAATTACAGCTACCCCATGCATGCAACACCCACATGCTTTTACCTTCTATTTTCCATATTCTCAAACTGAACACCTTCCTGCAGCTGGAATGTCCCCCAAAAGCCACAGAGCCCCAACCACACAGCACTTAGCGGACATCCAGAGCCCGTGGGGGAGACAGCAGAGTTGATGCTGCCTGAGCCCCATCTCCTCGGGGCCTGGCCTGGCTGGTGCTGGTACACGATGCCTCCAAGGGCCTGGTCCAGGAGAAACCTTGTTCCTGAAAATCCAGCACCGTGTGAGAAGACAGTGTGTTATCTCCAGTTATGCAGCAAGACTGTAAAAAGACAAATCAGTTGGTATGCCCAGGCAGCAATGCTAGCTGTGTGCTGCAGGCACAGCCATTTCATGTCATGTGAGGAGATGGGGGTCAGGGAGCACTGAGGCACTCAGACCAGACATCCCCGAGGTAGCACTGATGGGCTGCAGCAGTCCCACTCAGATTGACTTCATTATGAAATACAGCCTCCATCACCAAAAGCTAGAAAGAAGCACTGAACGACAAAAGGATATGCTCCCATAGCCCTGAAGGGCTGCTAACAGAACTGGGTTTTGTACCACACTGTACCACACCTAGCACAGAATCACAGCTCCTCAGTGATTCCCCAGTTCAAAGAGCAGTTCTTTCAGCACTACCAAGAAGGTAACTACACAGATGACACCAGCCCACCCTCCCCTGCTGTAACTCGCAGCCCTGCAGCAGGTAAAGCTTCCAAACCCTTCTGAGTCCCCTTCCCAAACACAAAACTCATAGCTTGGAGCTCATCTGACCTGGAAATCCGCTCTACTGTCTAGATAATCTACTGCTGCAAGTGCAGGCAGTAGAGTATCTGCTAAAAGCCAGAAATTACAGGGGACAACTGTAGTATTTCCCTGTCTGGGATTATCAGTGCAAATTGCTGTTTTGCATGTATACATTCATAGCTGGAATCGATGCAACCGCAGCAGGTGTCATAGGAGCACTCCAATATCTAGACATAATCCTAGACATCTCTGATTAATAAGGGCATCTGGTACTGCTCAATTCTACATCCCTTTCCTGAAAATTGGTGTGTGAGATGAAGAAGCCAGGAACACATGCTCTATAAGTGGTATTGCTAATGGCTCTGAGAAATGCTTCTGTCTGGGAAGAACAACAATGGATGTCTGCAAGATCTCAAGCATCTATTATCACGGGAATAAGTAGTTTCTGTTGTCAGATTCTACAGGAATAATGTGTTTTAAAGGGGAAGTTATTTCAAAAGAATGGAGCAACTCATGGATTAGGAAAAAGAAAATCCCAGCAAAAGTAAATATCCCACTTCTGTAAGTAAAAAAAAAAACAAACACCCGTCTCTGGCATTTCCTTGCAATACCATCTGCAGTGTTTAAATTCAGTATTATATTCAGAAATTTGATTTTTACCCTTCACGTTGCAGCAGACTCCATAGCTGGTATCAAGGCCCTACTCTGCAGGAGACATAAACGTCAAGAGGCTCCAAGATGGGCTAGAGAAAAAGTGCAGAACTGATGAGTAGGAGAACAAAAGCACCGGTGACAATCAGTACAAGTATACGGGTGGCACTGTCTTGGCTAATCAGTATTAGCATATTTACAAAGTTAACTGGCATACAACCCTATGTGATATATGATACGCTATGACATTTTGTAATTCTAAGGTTCCTGGATTCAGCATCACATCACATAAAATAACAATGACCTAAAATAAAGACCTATCTCGGACATTCCTCAGTGTGGCCACAAACGTACGTTTATTTCCTTCGCTTCAAGCTCTGCAGAGAAATTGCTTCAATTTTCTCAGTTAAGCAGAAAACAAAGAATTAATACCAAACATTGGGAGATCAATTTTCATGGACCCTATCGCTTGAAAATTTGAATGCCAAATACTGCAGTCAATTAGTCTAGACTGGAGTGCTGGAGAGGGGCGAAAATTAGGTTAACAAATACTCCATAATATTATGTGAATCATACGGAGCAGGCTTCCTACAAAGCTGACTTTGAATCTGCCCATTATACAAAACAGGTGCAAAGAGTGCGTGGGAGAGGTGAATCCATCCCTCCCCTAAATGGCAGCATAAAACAAAATTAGGATATAAAATTTGGGGGTGTCTCACGGGGCAGTTTTTAATTATATACTTAGCAGCATCTTTGCATATAATCATTACCTCAGCCTCCTCGTTTGCATGTATATATTCTTTTGTGCCACGATCAACGAACAAAGGTTAAATCCTACTGAAATTCTATTCAGCGGTGAAAATTGAAAACAGCTATTTTGAGACTTCTGGCTTTTTTTGTATTTTTCAACTGTCTGTGTAATCTGCTTAAAATTCGGGTTACTTATTAAATCATATATTCACAGTATGACACGTAGACAATTGCAGAACACAGGTGAATTAGCAAAGTTCTAAAGAAGAATGTAAATAGCTTCCTTTCAGTGGGTCCATCCCATGACACGGGGAGAAACAAAATGAAACGTCCTGCTGACACTGGCTGCCTTCAGGAGCTCTCCCAGATCTGCACACCCCTGCTCTGCTCCCTTGCCTTGATCTGGTTTGCAAGGAAGGGCCTGGTATTGCTGTCCAGACCCTTGCTGCTCTTTGGGCACACAGAGCGGGCTCTCTTTCCGTCTGGACAGCCCTGCGTTGGCATCCAGCCTCAGTGTTTGGAGCTAAGGAGGCTGAGACTATACCTGCTAGTTGCACAGGGCAATTATTCATCACCACATCTCCGCTCCAGAAAAGTGTTGTTTTGGGGGTTTTCCCTCCTTCCTTGCTGAGCAGCCCACTAAGGCCAGGCAGGACTGCTAAGGCTGGGAAGGCTTCCATGTTCCTTTGGTGCTCCTGAAGCTTCACAGGGATAAAGTTCTCAGTACATGGGCTGTTTTCACTGGTAAACTTTACTTTGATTAATTTTCTTGTAAAAGATGACATCTGAATGAGCTCCGGCGGTTTCCGGAGCATGGCCCAGACAGCTCACAGGTCAACACCTTGCAGCTGAACCTGAGCTCGGCTTTCATCACTGCATGAAACAGAGCAGTAACCCAGCGTTTCACATCACATCACAGCACTTCACTGCTCTTCTGTTGCAGTTAAACCCGCATATTCACTCCATCGGAGGCCACACCACCCATGACAGCACGCTGAGGACTGACGCACACCGATGGGGGAAAGCCATCACACAGAAATAATTATTTTCCTGTCCTAGTTTTGTACATCTCCCACAACACCTGTGCATTAATTTAACAAGCTCCAGGGGAGTGGGGGAATAAGCTTTGAACTCGGACGCTCATGGCTGTACAAAACACTTCACACCAGGGCTCAGTCCCAGCGGTCCCACCAGAACTGCAGCCCAGGAGAAGCCAGCCCAGCGATCACAACGCAGAGGCAAGCAGCAAAATGGCTTCAGAGTGGGGCCATAAAACATATAAAGCAGAACAAGATTAACTACGTGACATCCTTTACAGGCTCCAAAGCACTGCCAACTCAGAACCGACTGAGGGAATTTATAACAGAATTATCATCGGGGCTATCGAGGACACAGGCAATGCTTCCACTGACTTCAGGTTCACCAAACGTGAGGTTTGATTTTGGCAATGATTTCCTCATGTTTCTTTTTCTAAAGAGAGGCTGGCAGGATCTGACTGTGAGCACAGCATTCTAGAATCAGACCCGGAGAGGTAAACTAAGGCATAAATGAAGCACTGCGAGGCACACGGTAAGGAAACAGCTTTTTGACACAGAAAAATGTTACCGGTCTAAATCAGTTTAATCTGCAGCCCAGCAGGAATTTTCTGTTACTGAAAAGCTGCCATCTTAGGTCTTCTCTCCAACATTATGATGCTCTGCAATAGTGGAATGGAAATACTTTGTCACAGGCTCACAATCTTTAAGATCAGTTGTGAACACACAGACAGGCCCCAGTTAGTTTCAAGGAAATGAAATGAGACTTAACTACCGCATGCTTACTCTTACCACATTAAAAACCACTATAAGAAAGCTGGAGGGGCTTCCCTTACTTTGAGGCTGCATAAACCCATTTTGAAACTTCCAGAGGTCAGTTCTCTCTGGTTCAATTAATACGTGCTGAAAGGATTAAAGAGAATTGTTTTAAGTTCAGTGTTTTGTAACTCTTCTCCAAAGTTGCTATAAAGCCCCGTGTTCCTTAATAGCGGCAATTAACAGTATTCAAACTAGGTCAAATTTCTCATTGTACTGCACGCTTTCAAAATCTTTCGTTTTTCTGCAGCATTTCACCACAGGTCTCCAAAGTACCACCTCATACTGATGGAGAAATTAGAGCTCTCATAAAGTCTTCTTCCAGTCAGGTTTCACCAACGGCCTATTTTAGGAACCGTTCCATCCTCTTCCCTTGTCTGGGAGTTTCCACGCCCTGCTGGCCATAAAACTAAGATATGCCGAATCCCCAAAGGCTTTCAACCTTTCCATTCACCAGAACTCAAACGTCAAAATAAAGAAGTTTTATCCTTAAAGAATACTGTGCAGCCTGCCAAAAACTGCATATTAGGAAAAGCAGTTCTTTATAAGCTGAAGTCACATAGTTTTCTGAAGTACCGACTTGCTCTGTGACAAATGATACACCGTAGAAATGGAAAAATAACGGAGTTCGAGCCAGATCAGGAGTTAAAATAATGAAGATTTAATATTAGGAGTATTTGACCATTTTAATGCTTTCATATATGACTTAAAATAATGTCTTTTCTAACAGATTACTTTTCTAACTGTTGCTTATATCTATATAGACTTGGAGAAACATTTAACAAGGAACGTTTGTTCTTCTGCAAACACTGAGCATTTTATGATCACAAGCTTAGATTACAGCAGAGCTCTTGGCATGCCAAATACTACTGCAGTTGTACAAGCCTATTTTTCAAGAGGAAAAGACAGAGAAGCAACCCAGTAGTGCATGTTTGTAACAGAATCTGGCTAAAGCAAAGCAACCAGCGTGTCTCCAGCATGAATAAGCAAACTGTGCCTTGGGCTACATCAGGAGGCCAACAGATCATGGGAAGATCCCCACTGACTCATCCACTTTGGCCACACGAAATACTGTGTCTGTTTCCAGGCCTCTCCCAGTTGAAGGGGAATGCGAAAGAAGGAAAGAGGGTCCAGAAGCTAATCGGGGCCTGGGGCACGTGATCAAAAAACAGAAGCTGAGCTTCTATAGACAAGGGAAGATGAAGCTGAGAGTGCCCTACAACTATTCCAAAGATGTGCATCATATGTATGCAGGAATGCACAGAAATGGTATTACCCCTTTATAAATTAAAGGAGCAAAATGAAGATCTAAAAGCATCAGTAGGCCACAAGGACAAAGACAAAGGATTCTTGCTTGATGAAATCATTATATTAATAAGACTAAGTCCATCCTAAGCACAGGAACAGACTGTCAGCAGAATCTTCTCTTGGACTGAAAATGGCTGCAGCCATTTCTCCTACACCACAGCATGCTCCCTATGAAGAGGATGGCAAAGCTCAGGATTTATCAACAGAGCCATGGCTTAAGTTAGCTACAAGATATATTTGCAGTTTCCAAAACCTGAAAGGCTGTTGGGATTTCCACGGACAGTTAGTTGTTTCACAATGTAAACACACTACAAGCTACACAGTGCATGAATTGACTGGAAAGTACTATAGTGTGAGAAAAAAAAGGTAGAGTCTAATAGGGTATGCTTTATCATTTTCTGGTGGAAGTCCTCTGCATGGATTGCTTCAGTGCAGGTTTAGTCTGTGTCAGATTTGCTGAGGATAAAGTGGATATGGGTGACACTGCGAGGTGCACTGCTCTGCTTCAGGCCCTCCTGTGCTCCTTCTTTAGAAAAGAGTTGGAGAGCAGGAATGAGCAGCAGAGAAGGAAGCCCAGCAGGATGTAAAATACAAGGTGAGGCTCTCCTGCAATGCTCAACATTAATAGATTCTTGGAAAGAAAGAAGAATTTGAACAACATCCCATTTCTGTCACGCTCTGCCAAGATACTATTTTGGATGAGGATGTTGGAGCACTTCATTTTACTCCACCAACTCCCTGTCCTCTTTTAAGGAACGTTTCCACCATATGGAGAAGTTGTCACTCACAGAATCACAGAAGAAGTCATCTGGATATTCAGTCAACTGCTGTTTCCAGGCACGGTGAAATCCACCATCTCCGAAGCGGCTCAGGGAGGAGGGCAGTGTGGGCAGGGTTTCACCTGCAGTTCCAGCGGTGCTCCGGCATTCTGGCATCTTCAAAGGAGCGGCTGAAACTGATTCAAAATCTCCAACTACCACACTGTGTTGCCCGTCCGTGTTTAAATGCTGAGGATCTGATTTTTAAAATCATTGTGTCTGCATTAAGACAGCCTTTCACCGTAAGGAGGGTGACAGGTGCTCAGCAACATCTGAAAAAGAAGTCACGGGGCAGATAAAAAACCCACCCCGAAGGCAGCGTGCCAGGCTGCTGCACTACTGAAGCACTGCCTCTGTTTCTCATCCTGCCACTCTTAAAATAAACAAATGCTTCTCAATCCTTCTTCCCCTTTTATCAGTATTTTCCTGTTGGTGACTGGAAAGGCACGTGGGCACGTCTCCTGCCTTCCAGCATCACTTCTGTGGCTCAGGGTTTGCTATGCAGCACTCTTTGAAGGCTCACAGAACTACTCCCGCTGCCTTCAGACTTCGCCTCCATGTTCAGATGAAAGAAACTCAGCTACAGTGCATTGCAGCACACCAACATTACATGACTAGCAAATTCATTTTACATGGTATAGCTACACATGCGCACCTCAAAACGTGGAGAGGAAAAGGCCAAAGGATCCAACCTTCCAGAAAGGCAGAAGTATACAAAATTTCCCCTCCTCTGAGTAAAACTTAACTCTCTGCATAAAGCACACGTGGAAAAAAGAAGTCACAGTGATGCACGCAGTGACTGAAGCCTGATGTTGCAGACACCGAAAGCTCAGTGATGAAGCAGATGCCCCACGTAGCCACGCATCACTGTCCTGAATGCAGAAAAATACCCTCAAGGTTTGTGCTTCTTCCTCCTCACGATGACAACATTTTATTTCAATGCTCTTCTATCATTTTAGAAAACAGCAAGTGTCAAAAACTGCACAATGTCAGGAAACTAATTATAACTTGCACCTATGTAAAAAAACAGAAATAGACCTCTAATAACTGAAGGCATTCGAAGAGGCAGCTCTTCTTGTCATTTCTACCCTAAATCAGATTACATCGCAGCTGAGATTAATATTTTTGGTATCCAAATGGAAACAAATGCCTACTAAAACCGTGCGATGGCCCCAGGCTTTATAAATAACCATGTCACCTCTCAGCCCATTGCAGCGCTGACTACCGATTAGGAATGCTAAATTATTCCATCACGAGTCACGTGCTCGCAGGAGCACTGCAAAGGGAGCACTAAGGTGAAGTGAAGGTTAAACAACCACCAGTAATTTCTACCAGGAAGATGGCCGTGTGACCTTGCAGCTCTGACGTGCTCTAATTGAGGGAAGCACGGGCTGTAAGTTATCAGATGTTGCTGACGTTCTTCACAGGAGATTTCTGTTAATGGGACACAATGCGTTTCACGTTCTCAAAGCAACAGTTTGCAGCCAAAGGTGTGATACTCCCAAAAGGTGTACTGCTAATTTTTATCGCCGTTAATACTGACACTTTACCACCAAAATTACTTTCTCGTGCTCAGCTGATATGGAACTCTTTCCTTCGCTGAAGCCTTAATGCACGCAGCTGTTAAAAAGACTTGCTAAGAATACTTTCACTAGAAGCCATGCAGCTGCTTTGCACCATTTCCCTAAAAAAAAAACAACTTTTTGAAAGAATGATTTTCCCAGTGTGAACTGATGGATATTCCAGCCTGCTTTACTATCCCAAACTTTGCCTGCTATTTCCTCCCCATGACACTAACACCGAAATGCACAATCCCAGCACGAAGGTGAGCTGTGCTGATGGGAGGAGGCAGACCGGAGCCGCTGCGTGCTGTTTCCCACTGCTCACACTTGGGTGCCAGAAAGGAAGCTCTGGGAGGCTGTGTCCTGCAGAAAGCTGAAGGGATGAGGCCAGGACACTTCATTGTGAGATTTTCCCAGGTTTAACAGCACGTATCCATCCCTGACTTCCTAGGAGTCACTGTATAGTTGAGACTGCCTGCAGCATCTGGCAGCGGGCTCACCTCCCTTCCCCTTCCTTCCTGTCCTGTCGTCCTGCCCAGGCAGTCAGTCTGTCCTTCCCATCCACACCTCTGACCGTGTCCAAACCCAGTCACTATTTAAGAGCTAGCCTGAACAGTTGGGGAAACGTTCTTCACAATGGCAGCTGCTACCAGTGGAAATTTTGGGGTAGCCAAAATTAAAGGGAGCCCCACCATAGCTTCAGATGGTTTTTCCATTAAGGTTTATTACCTCTAGCTTATACAATATCCTTAAAGATATTAAAAATGCTGAAATGTCTCTGATTTTCTTTTAAAGTCGACAGAAGCGTGTAACACTAGCTAAAAACAAGCTCTTTAACCAAAATGACTCTTCCAACAGCTCATAATTTGACAACCACTTGGTTTTCATTCAAATCAACATTTATTACATGTAAGAACTACACTTCCATTCTCTCAGCCTGAGTTGCTTTCTGAACTCTTAGAAACGGGAGCTGCTAAGGACCTAAAAATGTTATTGTTTTTCCTATAGGAAGATGAGCCTCAGATCACTCCAACCTTAATAAATGCTGCCAGAGTGGGTTCCACCCATTAGCAGTTGTCAGCGGGTTGTCTTTGCTTAACTGGCAGCCTCACTCAGCTGCACTCAGCAGCACCTCCCTGGAAAAGCAGTTTGCAAACCTTCCTGGGAAGCAAATGAACACAGTGGTGATCACAACGTGCAGTAAGACCTGAAATGTCACCTGCTCACAGAACGTCAGAATGCATCATCTTGGTCTTCTTTAGCAATCCCTGCTGCTAGCTATGTACTCCTATTGGCAAGAACTATCAAATCAGCATCCCGAGCCAGCAGCGCTGTGCATGAAATACATAAAAGAAGTAAAATGTTACAAAATAAAAACCCGTCAAGTTATTTTTCAAGTACAGCACCATTTCTAAGCAGATTCTAAGTAGATCACACGTTATGTGACACAGCAGATCTCAATAAGCCATGGCAGAAAAGAGCTTTTTGAAAAGAGGAAGAAATCCAGCAGCCTCCAGCTTTCCTCCTGGGTTACTTATTTCCTAACCAGCACAAAAAGCTCATCTCTCTTCCTGTGACAGAAAGCTAATGGAAAACCTATGGTGATTTTTTTTTTTCCTAATTAATTTCAAAATTGAAATTGCATTGAAACGAAGGGAGGGGAGATGAGTGCGCTGCGCCAGAGGTTTCCCTGCCTGCTGCCCACACTGATGGCACGCAGCTCAGTGGGACAGCTGTGCACAGACATGGCCAGGCCCGCTCAGTGCCCCTCATTTTGTGAAGGATGCATGTTTGGGGGCAGTGGGGTTCCACAGCTAAACCACCAGTGTCTGCTGGTAGCGTTCCCTACCATCAACATTAAGGAGAAAAAGCAACCTGGCGAGCAGCACGGCAGAGTTGCAGCTCCATCCAGAAGCACACGAGCTGCAGTCCCTCACGCTTCACGTCCACAATTTCTGTACATGAACAGTGTCTGCAGATGAATGCTGGTTGCCAAAAATGTGACAGATTCAAACAGACAGGCTCTCGTAATTACCAGAGAAAGCTGTATACAAAGGAGGAAAGTGAACTATGCTCTTGATGTAAAAAAAAATCAAGCAGCATATATGAAAACAAGACAAAGGAAGCTGCTGTTGAAATGAGTATTGCCAGTTCCCAAAACATTTGATTTTCTCTTTCCCCTCAAGCTTCAGGCATGTAACTGAACACAATTTTCTGTAAAAACAAATAAAAACCAATCTGCATTGCATTGGCCATTTGGGGAGAAAACAAAAATCTGCTCTCCCTCCACCCCCCACCCCCAGGAGCAGCACCCAGGAATCTGTGGAAGAACACAATGCCTAAAAATACCTGAAATGAGAGAAAAGCGCTGTGCTGTTACAGAGGACATGGAGTTCCCTGCTCCATAGCACCTGGGCACCACAGCAGTACCGATCCACAACCAAAACAGTCATCAGCTGTCACAGCCAGCTGCCCCAAATCCGGACTTGGGGCTGTTCTGCTGCTGCCGTAAAGCAGCAGAGCTGCAGGTCAGCACGGGGGCTGCATCTGGACCTTGGTCCTCCTGGAGGAGCCACGTGCACACCAATGGCACACTGAAGGGCTGGAGCTCAGTGCTCCTGATTAAGACCCCTTCCAACCTAAGCCATTCTATAATTACTTCCCGTGGCCTTTCCTCTGGAGAATGTCTGGGGCCCTGTAAGCAGCAAGGAGGGCTTGAGACTCCTCAGATGCACCGTCCTGCCATTGGGCAACATCTATTGCATCCCACGCTGATCGTCTGCTGCTTTCTCTACTGATATGAGGAAAATGACTTTTTCACTTCTCAGTTCCGGCCAGCGTAGATCATTAACAAGAGCAATGTGCTTAGCTTCCGACCTCACCCAACTTTACTTTGCTTTATTTGGAGATTACTCCTTGAAGTAACTCTGAACGCAACAGCCGCCGCGTAGCACCCTCACCAACAGCAGAAAGCGATCACATGGCTGACCTCGGGGGCAGCTGTCTATTTTATTTCAGGTTTGTAATCATAATTTTGGAGAGAAGAGCATTCTAAACAACAGATACACACAGGGGTTTTGCGGGCACTTTTTGTTATAAATAACGCGCCTGAAATACCAGCACAAAATCACACTGGCTTGCCAAAAAGGAAGAACCATTGGGATTCTTAAATTGATAATGCATTAATAAAAGAAACCGGATCACGACGACTGCTCGTGCTGTTACCTGTGAGAGCCACCAGGGCACGGCCTGCTGCCTGCCTCACTGCACCGCACGCCGACGGAGAGCCCCACAGCACGGGCTGCCAGCAGCCGCCCGCAGCGCCAACACGTACACACATTAACCACAGCCATTTCCTTTTCTTGACAGAAATCCCTCCCCGGGACTTTGCTCTACACTAATGCCTACAACTGGTTTGTAATGGCACGGACTACACAGAAATGAACTAAGTCTATCAGAACATCCATCTGTAAGGGCCGCCGAATTTGGAAAGCTTTGGACTGCCACATATTGCCTAAGAATAGAAAATATTCTACACTGACTACGTCACGTTGCTCAGGCTCTGTGTCTTGGCCCTAAAATGCCACATGTGAGGGACGGGGACGATTTTCAACTCTATGAACTTCTACACTTATAGAGTGAACAAAACGTGTGCTGTTTGCTCAGAGCATACCCTGGTTAACAGCACTAAACACGCTGCCTTGGTACATTCACACCAGAGCATGAAAGGCTGCCTTGGTATTTTAATATTCAAAGGGGATGTTCATTAGGTTGCGTTGTTAAACTATTTTGGCACGTATATGGCAGAACGTTGAGGTGCAATGCATAGCACGGATGTAACAGGATTTTCTGGGGAACACAAATCAACCTGGCACAGTCCTCTCTCCATCACATCAAAAAGAAACTCAGACACAATATCTTTGCTGCTCTCTGAATTTAAGTGGTGCTTTCAGATGTTTTTCCCACTAAAGTAAAGAAAAAAAAGAAAAAAGAATCCAATTTTCAGTGCCAGCTTCCTAATAGGTGGTTTGGATGCATTTCCCATTTATCTTCTTAGACCCACAGCCACATACAGTAGACAGAAAAGAACAGTATAAGGTACACATCATTGCAGGATGTAAAGAAACCGTGCTCCAACGCAGGAAATGGAGCCTTTAGGGTTGGTCTGATTCTGATGGTTTCAGCACTGCAGTCTTCCATCTCTCTGTTCTTTGGTTCAGCCTATAGAAGCTGGTGTGGGAGGCACGATCTATTAGATGGAGATTTTTCTCCAGATTGCAGCCAAAAAAAGATGACAAGGAAATCAAAAAAAAAAAAAAAAAAAAAAAAAAAAGGCAAGCAAGAAAGAAAATTTCATGTAAATAGCCTCAAAAGATTTGATTTACAAAAGAAGAAACCTGCCAACCACAAACTAAATCACACTTTATTTATTCTGAAAGAGAATTAAAATGAATAGCATCATTAAGTGCATCTGCTAAGAAATTAGCCAGCATCTGTATAGTCTGAATTTCTGCTCGGGAAGCTCCTTCTTGCCCGTGCCTTGTCTATCCTGCCTGTGAAACAGATGCAGTATGGTCCTTTCTTTCAGACTGCTGAACTGAGGTCAGGGGGAGAAAGGCACTGAAAAGGGTTCACCACAAGAAAAGATATGATTTGTGTACTCAAAAGGGGAATGAAGGTGTTCAACAAATGACTCATATGTGTGTGTGTGTGTATGAGGAAAAGCTCACCACTTCAAAAATCAACAGTAAACAAATCACTCCCCTTATATGACACTTCTGGGACTGCCAGGCGAGTCCATGGATCCTAATAAAATTATGTAATAGTTGAGGCTGGAATGAAACACAGCAACAGCTAAACCACTGGACAGATGGGATCCAAGGCTATGAGCTAACAAAAGACTGACCGCGTTTGTAAGAACAAACAGAACCGATGTTATATTTAACTTAGTCTTGAAAACTGGTACTATAAACCCAAATAAAGCGACAGGAACACAAACCTACTCCCAAGATGGAGAGGGAGGGTAGGGGTTATCTCTGTCTTATTCGGTTACTTGGGAGCCACATCAACAACCCCCAGTGCTTTTGGGTTTTGGAGTTGCATGAGACAACTGCAGCATGAGGGAATGATGGAGGCAGCTTTGAGCAGCAGTAGAACAGCAGCCTGGGACTGCTCTGAGTCTGTGAGATTGTGAGAGAAAACCAAGGACAAATAAGGACATCTTCAACAGAAAAGGAAGAATTATTTTAAGATCGAGATTTGAAATTTAAGTTAAAAAATACAGACAGACAGAAGGCTAGAGTGCATTTCTTTTAAGACTTCGGAGACCCAAAGAAACAACCGAAATCTGCTTCATAGATGTCAGAACAAGAACTGGGTCTCAACCTATGAATGACCCCAGAAACCTCTGATGTTACTCAGCAATGGTTTATTTAAGTTCCTCTCTGAATAAAGAAGCTTGCCCATCATGAAGGGGTTAACGCCTTCTGCTCATCTTCCTCCTCTACTCTGACTCCCACACAAGACCAAACCAATTTCATAAATGAGAGCTGTCCTCCTACATAAGATATATATTAATGAATATAATAATGAAGTCATTTCTCCAGGATCACAGCTACATCTATACTACCACACCAAGCCATGCCAGGGGCTGCTAACAGTACCATCTGGTGCCCGCTGCCTGTAAGCCTCCTGCCTTATAGGAACCACTGTGGAACAGAACCAACAATGCACGGCTCCCACAGGTCAGCTTCTGCCCAGCTGTGGATGTGCACTGCGGTCTGCAGTGCCTGCAGGGACCACGTGCTGTTACACCCATGGTCCATTGCAATCAGCTCAGTAGCATTAAGGACCTCATGAATTTAACTCTGGGCCATACAAGTCCAAATCATGTTATCTGTTATTTAAAAAGGACTTCACGAAGGCAGCATGCGTGCTGTAAAGATGTCTGCCTTGTAGAGTTGGCCCAAGAAGGCAGAACATGAGATACAGCATAGGCATCCCAAAATGCCTACAAAATTATAATACATGCTTTCTTCTGCACCCCAAAACGCTTTGCTGCAGATAGGAAAGGTCAGATCTGCCATTACATATGCTGTGGGGTTAGATCCTATTACTTTGATGCAATATATATGTCAGCTGGCAGGATAGGTGTGCTGTGGGCACTACTCTCCTCTCCAGTGAATGTCCCACATCATTCAACAGGCAGAACCCAAACCTGCATCATTTCTAGCTCTCATCCACCTCCTGTGATCGGATATGACTACAGAAGGTGACCCTGGGGAAGCATGCATTAGGTCTGGCTTTAGCACTTACTGCTGTAATCATTTTCCTTAAGACTTTGAGCAGAGAACAGAAGGGAGGCCACACGCACGGAAGACTTCAGGCACAAAGGACGAAGGCGCAGAGCCCTGGTGCGGCCCACACCGCCCTCCCTGGGGTCTGACTCACAAGGCACTGGTGGAAGCACAGTCAGAGGAGGGCTGGCATTATCGGCAGCTCACCACACTTTGTGCTGGCACTGCCGCCACCCACAGCAGTGTGGCCTGTGCCTAGTCTGGCTGCTCTACGGGAGGTGGAAAACCCTCCCGCTGTGCTCAGACTCACTGCTGAAAACACAGCTCTCGAGACAGAGGGCACTTAATTACTGGAATCTACTCTGCTGTTTTTAAGTATCATACCAAACGTGTTTTAACACCTTTTCCTTGGGACTATGCAGTGTAAAAGGGAGCACTGTGTTACATATTTTTGGATCAGAATATTCAATCAAGACACACAGATAACAAAAGCGTCAACTGGAAGCAAAGACGACTTGAAAAAATACGCTCTAAAAATCAAACTCGGAGTGAAATGGAGTTGTCATCTTCCAGATGACCGGCATAACACGAAGTGACTTAACTCATCTGACAAGATGGATTACAGCTGGCCCTTATCTCTTGGCCTGCCTAGCAACATGAAAGGGGAAAAAAAAAAAAACCACAATGCATTAATTGATGGTGAAGAACGTTTTTCTTCCTAATGGTTTCCAGCCAGAATTTTTGAGCTTGAGCCATTTGCCAAATAATGGCTAGCATTTGTGTACACATTACTTTCTTTCATGTGACAAGGAAGTGTAATTTTTCTTTGAAAACATACTCATTAAGGAAGCAAAACCCTTCCCCCGCCGCAGAAGCCTTTGCACCCCATTCATAAGGGCGACACAGTATAAGCACTTCTAAGAGTCTGGAGGAACTGCAGAACCTTTGAAACTCCCCCAGCAGAAGCATTTGGTTCTCTATGATGCCCTCTACTATATTGGGCCTGCTCGGTATTTTAAGGTTATTTGTAATGCAATAACCACCACAGGCCTCGGTCAGACCAAGAGTTATTCTAGGAAACACAGAAATTTAAAGAAACTAATGATTATCACAAATAATTGAAAGAAACAGGCATCAATAATATAGTCATAATATTATATAGGTTGACTTTAAGCTCGGGAGTCGTTCGGAAGTATTTCTTTTCTGACAAGCTCTTCACTTTGGTAGCATAGAGCTCTTTCAAGAAAAGGCTCTGCACAAAGGCAATCACAAGTGACTGTGTGCTACCCCTTATCAGCCTGAGGGCACAGGGACGATGGAGGTGCAGTGATGTTGGTGGATGAAATGCAGTGTGGGTAAATGAACAGCAATAGGCACTGCCTGACAAACCCGAAATTCTCCACTGCACTCCTAATGTGTGGATCTCCAGAAGGCAAACTCAGTAGGAAAAGTACTCAGTGAAGGTATCAATACACTGCATGCTATACTTCCTAGAAACAGAAATGCATACTGAGCAAAAAAAGAAAATCAAGATAGAGTGCCATATCATGCTATGGGATGCCTTAGGTTAAACAAACGAGCCTGCAGGTGCCTCATTTTTCTTGTCCACCACAGAGACACAGGGAAGTGGCCTCAGGCCACAGAGGTCCAGGGAAGAGCTCAGTATCTATCTGACACAGGAGCTGGGCAGCCTGATCTGGTGAGTGGGAACCTTACACACAGCAGGGAGTGGAACTGGATACGTTTTAGGGTTCCTTCCAACCCAAGCCATTCTGTGATTCTACAACTCTCTGTAGCAGCCTGGTGCTGACAAGCCCACCATGTGTGGCATGGCACACCTCAGCACCTTACTGTCACTGCTGACAGCTGTCACATAGAGCTGAAGGTGAACCATTGGCAAAAGGAGCCCAGTGGCCAATAACCCCACCAGAGAGCGTACCCAAACCTGGGGATCCCAAACCCCAGCCCTCACTGTGGTGAGTGCCACAAAACACCGTGGGCTGGGCCGGCCCCTGAGGCCTCCTGAGCTTCCAGGTGACAGCAAGGAATCAAGGAAACACGCTCACTCCTGTCAGCAACTCTATGAGATACTGAAAAGTTCATTTTCGAGAATAATAAATATATTTCATAACCATCCCAAGGGAGGGCTGCCTCCTCACTGAAGCTGCTGTACTTGGCAAGGAAGCAGTGTGACATTTCTTCCCCAAAGGCTCTGGAGCGATAAGGAAGCTGCAGTGAAATCAGTCTCTGCAGAGCAGGTGCTAGGAAGCAAGGTTTGAATTGAAAAGTCCAAAATTTAGAAATCCCGAAATTTAAATGTTCTATTATTTGGAACTGAACCAAGACTGATTCACAGAAAACCAAATTTTCGAAAGCTAATATGCAGGCAATTCTTTGACATATGGCAACCAATATAGCACAGACATCCTCTTACTGTCTTCACATAATGCACTTCCCTCTGAAAACGGACCATCAACTAAACAAATTCAATCTTACTGAAGTACTAAGATACTTCATTACTATTTAACTGACAGTGAAATCGCCTTCAGACCACTCTAGCAATGTTTTCAGTCTTGAATGAGCTCATTTGAGATACGCAAAGATACAGCAATGAAAAATAAGTTCTGAGAGTCCTGCCAATTTGAGAATCCAGAAATGACAAATTAACCACCAAAATCCTAAGTTTAGGTCACCAAATGATAAAGGTTAACAAAAAATCCAACTGATTTATTTCTCTTGTGGTTTTGAACTGTAAGCTTTACACCCGGGTAATGTTTTCAGAAGTTTTAATATAAAAATCGTTTTCCTCGTAGTGAAAACAGATACAATTGCAACACTCACAACGTGGGTAAGGTGTTAAGAAAAATGTTCCAAAACTTCCTAGTCAATTCTTCTTGACAGCTCGGTGTGGAATTCAGTCATACTCAAACCTGCACCGACCTGTGCTAACCCTATTGAAACAGCGCTATTTACAATTCCAAGTTCTTGAGAAGAAAAGGCTGACCAGATGTGTTCTGAGCTGCATTACGTACACTTGAGCTAAACTTAGTTCTAGATGGGGATTCTCACATCTTCAGAGAGATCTAAGCTGCAAAGTCAGGCATTTCCAGAGGGAAAGAGCAGATTTATCTCCAGATCTGGAGGATCAGCACTGCAGACCAACATGGGAACTAATCTTTTCAGCACCCTCTTAAGTGATATATAATGATTGGAAAATTGTCCTTTTTAAACATGACAGCAGAATTTTGACTTAATACTTTTCAACCTCCAAAATGACTTTACAGAAGGTAAAACCTTCAGCATTAACCTCTTCAGTCACCAATAGCCTAAACAGCCAAAGGAGAAGCAAACAATTTGCAAAAGGTAATTACCTTTTTTAAATGCCCAATCCTTGCAGCAGCTGCTCAGCAGTACATATTATTGTACTCCCTGGTTACAACCAACTAGTTGAGCAACTTCCTTATATAATATGCAGCATTAAAACAAAATGTTAGTCAAAATTACTGACATTTCAGCTCAGACAATATTATTCACATGCCTAAAGTCACCTATCTTGGAAAATCAAGACCAAGGCATGTGTTTCTTCCCAAATAGGTATACTTCTATACCAGAAACCGCTGAACTTCAGCAACAGTCGCCTTCTCCACCTTTCTATCAGAGCTACCATCTATCCTTTCACATGATATACATCATGAGATGCTCATATGTACAACTAACAACAGACCACATTCATCTGGAGTCAGACTTATGTCTCCAGTCCTGCCAATCCCATTCAGAGAAGTGATCTCATTGCCAAATGTACAGCTGATGAAGGGGAGAAGGGTGCAGGAGAACCTGGATGCCAGCATGCTCTGCTCAATTGCCTGGGCTTGTGTTCCTCAGTACATCAGTGGTGGGGGCACCAGGGTCTCCCATGCAGAGCCTGATTATGAGTGAAGGCTCCTGAATAAATGCACTGTAGTATGACACAAGGTCTGGAACAGAAAATGCACTTCATCACATTTTGGTATCACTAAGAGCAGTGAAGAGTACCTGAGCACAACTGTATAAATGGTAGTGGAGCCCATAAATTTCTGTCAGTGCTGCACTGATAAGAAAAGGCAGGACAGAGCTTATTCCTGGGCAGGACTCCCATCATCTCCAGAACTGGACTAAGGTTACACATGAAGAAAACATCTGATACCTGACACTGAATTACTGCAGGAACTTAATAACATAGCAAGGTAAACAACCTCTAAAACTGTGCATGAGTATTGTTATTCCACAAACAGGAGTGCATTGGGTATGGGACACAAGTGGAAATAGCCTCCATAAGAACAGTTCCCCACCAGTGCCTGGAAGCTGGGCTTTGTGTCTGTGTGTTTGCCCAGGAGCTCACAATGATGGACTCCACAGTCCCTCTGCTCAGTCAGACTGAAAAAAGGCCTTGGAAGCGTGAACTGCCTATTTAGCTCGATCTTTTTTTTACCTAGGATTTCAAGGTAACATTTACATGCCCTAAACAGGAACTCCTTACTATACTTAAAGCACAGTGAGGTGATCAAGCAAAGCTATGGTCGTGAACTGCAGTCAAGCATCCATTAACTGGTGGGAGCAACAGCATGAACAGCTGGAGCTTATTTTATGGAACAATGCTAAAGCCTTTTCTCCTGATCCATCAACAATCCCATTGGAGTGTATACACAGAAACAGACAGAAATTCATATTAAATGGGAAAACACAACGAGACAAAAAAGGTGAAAAGATGTGACATGAAGAAGTAAAATTTTAGCCTGAATATGAACATACTGAATGGGAAAGAGAAGAATGAAAGATACAGAAAGAGAGACAGAAAGAAAGAAAAATAAAAAAGAAAGGAAGAAAGAAAGAATTCTGAAGTTATTTAAAATTAAGGTTTGTTGAGTAGTTTCATTTTAATGAAGAATAAGGTGAAATTCTGTGAGCTGTGCGATACAAAAGAGAAAATGAGGGGACCTAAGGTTGCTTTCTGGCTTTAAAATCTAAAAACCTCTGAACAGAAAAGGAAAGCAACTGGAGTGGTGGTAAGGGAGACAGAGTTATGCAAAATTTGTTATTTCAGGCAGAGAAAAAGCACTCCCAAAATAGTAAGAAAACATGTCTGACATATGCATATACGTGCTCTGTTCTCCACTAACCACATCAGTACTTCTGTATGTCACGTATAGTTTGGCAGGACAAAAGACAACATGAAAAGCTGCAGCGGGTTCCAACTGAAGGGCTCCACAGGTGCTACCTCACCATGTGAAATGGAAGCGCTCAGCTCAGTGCTTCTTCAGCATGGCCCAAGGCTGCAGGCAGGGAGGGCACAGCCCTGGGATCCGTGGGATTTCGGAGCTACCCCGCCTGCCCACCTCATCCCTGCTGAGCTATGAGTAGGGTGTGCAGAGAGCCAGGAGCCAGCAAGCCAAGGGCTGGACCGAGCCCAAATCGCTCCAGCTATTCACAGCTGCTGGATAATCCCTTGGGATCTCTGGACAGCTGGCACAGGTTGGGCACCCACCATTTCTCAAACAAAGAAAAATGTTTGGGGGAAGATCAAGATTTCTAACAGCATCGCGGCCAGCAGCAGCAGCAGCACTGCGTTATGTAAAGCAGGGGCAGCAGCGAGCGCTCTGCTGCAGAGCCTGAGCGTGAGAGCTGCTGTGAGTAAGAACTGGCATTGTGTGCACCTTCGGCTTGGTATTTCTGTCACACATGAGGAGGAAATTTATCTCTGAAGGTAAAAAGAAAGACCACATGCAAAGCAACACTTAAAAGCTATTCCACTGCTGGCTGTAAAAATCACCACAGTGGATGTACTCCTGTAACCCAGAACCAGGTTTCTTGCAGTGTGCTCCAAGGCCCCTGGGAGACGTTCCTGTAGGGCTAAGACTAAAGAAGACCCAGCAGAGAACTGCACACCAAGATCCATGCCAAAGTAACCTGCCACAGTACAGGCAGAGCAACAGGCAACTGCTTGCAGCAAAGAGCTGTGCTACGCCCTCTCCATTTCATTTTATGGGAGAAGTCTCCCACTGCTTCAGTAGCACGCGAAACACATGCGCTCTCAATAGCTCAGTGCCCTTTCCCACAGGGGATGGCTCACGATGCACTCTGGGCAGCTGCCATGGGCCCAATGCCCCGCACTGCTCTGCTGCTGCCCCTGGCACTGCTGCACCCCTCAGGGACCGGGCAGCACAGCTCTGTCACACTCCTGCCCCTTTCCTACACTGCCTGACAGTCTCTAGCTGCCATCTTTGCCATTGCCTTAGTACTGTACCTAATATTCAGAAACTGTTCAGAACCAGATGAGAGAAGAGATGAAAATCATCAGCTTTTTTTTTTCTCATTAAACCGAATCTTTCAGGTTGTTACTGCACAGTTCACCATACAGCAATTAAAAGCAAAACCAATGCCTATGCTGTGCCTGCACAGACAAATATATGCAAAAGCCCAAGGCACACGAAGCTGCAGTCATAGGAAAGAATTCAACAGAACAGAACCGGGAACAAAACTCCCACGTCTGCACTCCTCAGTGAGTGCTGTCAATAATAGCTCAGTTGTTTCCTTATAAGAGAACTGCGTGGAGGCTGAGCTATCAAAGCACAACCTAATGCTTTTAAGGCTGGGGGAAAAGTCTTCATTTCTCAGCCTTCAGCACTTACAGAACAGAGCTCTCAAATGAAACCTTTGGTGTGAGCGGGCATTTGGAAGCTGTTGCTCTCCCTTCTTGCCACATATCACCCACCACCATCACAACACAGCAGCTCCCAGAACCATCCCAGAATCACAGTGCACCCTCTGGTACAGTAGGAGTGGGGCACATGAGGGCAGATGCTGTGGTGAACATGGAGAGCATTGGGCTGGAAGGGCCACGCACGGACTGCTGGGCTCACAGTCTTGTGCCATTCTTCCAGCAGATACAGACAGCATGTAAGGCTTGCGTTCTGTGGTACAGAGATGTGACAACTTCAGATTGGTTTTTTTACGTTTGGAGTATAAAGGACACAAGTGCACGATGGCGAGCTGGCATGGTACTGTCAGTAGGTAGTAAGACTCAAAGCACACCAGGCTTCAGAAACTCAGAAATAAAATGAGAAAATATGAAGGTTTTCCCCCCATCTTTTGGTTCCAGATTCAAAACTATTGAACGACAAAGCCTGCAGAGCTGGGAGGCTGACTTACAATTATACCCTCGCAGATTCAAGAATGTACACAGGGTTCCAAGGCTGAACGGTGTTTAATTTCTGTTCACATGTCAATAGCTCTGCTGTGATATGTCACGCTTATTAAAAACAAAACAAAAAAGAGCAGATTTCTACTTTTATCCTATTGCAAAACAACAAGAAAAAAGGAATTCTTTCCCGTGTTCCAAAGCACCCCATCTACAGAAATGTATAATTAAATAGGAAAACAACTGTAACAGTAGTAGTCTTAAAATGATTCATTCATTTATGATGAATAAAACATGATGGAGAGCTGTCATAAAAAAAGATAGAGATCTAATCTGCTAAGACATGCTGGTGCTTTTCCTGCTAATGTCAGTAAGAATAAAGAGTCCTGAGCGGAACCCAATGAGTTTACTGGGGCTTAAGTGCCTCTGTCATGTTAAAAAGAAAAAAAAAACCCACTACTTATAACTCAGTGTTTCACATACAAAATGAAAAGGAAAGGGGAGGTGGAATAAGCGAAGGCAGAAAACACGAGTAAGATTCAGAAAACCAACAAAAAAGTTGGAATTATGTTCCAAATGTGCTCCAGACCTCTCACCAGCTTTGTTGCCCCTCTCTGAACGCACTCCATGGCCTCAATGTCTTTCTTGTAGTCCTTACACATCTGTGAAAACATACATCCACTGCTGCTCCCAGGTAGGACAAAGGAGCGACAAAGCTCAGTCTCCCCAGGTCAGTCCACACCCTATTTTCTGAGAACACTAAAAGTCAAAATAAATCAATTCCTGCAATCCTAAGTGAGTTGTTTTGACCTAAGACTTATTGCAGTTTAAATGCCAACAAAACCAACCTTTTCTATTGCCGCTATAGATTCGGTGTCTGCTGCACCACACCTCAGGACCTCAACAATACAGCTGTACAACAAGCAGTAGCTAAAGCCTAACTTCTCAGAATAAGAAATTAGCACATTGCTCATCTGAGACGAAATACAGAATTGCAAATCCAAACACAAGTTTGCAAGTGCAAATATCAACATTTTATATCTTGGTAAGCGGTGATGGCTGACTTCTGAGCACACTCTGACAAGCAATTCTATCTAAGGAAACAGAAGCAAGAATCATTGAAGTACATTTGGGGGGGGTGAAAAAATAGAACTGTTTTAAAATTCATGGTTAGCAAAAGCCTACTTTATCTTTTAGGGTTTTGGAGAGGTGGGGAGCTACCAGTGACAGGAAAACCAGCCTCACCATCTTAACAGTGCATTAATGTTCAGAAAAGTGACAGAGGAAACTGCCCCTTCCGAACGTGCCCGTGGCATCCATATTAGCTCTGGTTGCTTGAGGGGTTGAAATTATTTTTCTACTCATTTCAGCTCTTTGCAGTGCAGAATACAGTGCAGAATGAAAGCATGAACTAGATTGTTCCTAGCTCATACATCACTACACTTGTTGGTTCAACTCCAGTTGCAGAACAACTATTCCTGTTTGCAATGCGTGAGCCATGAAAAACATGGCCTGCCATTAAATTGATAGGGTTGGCACCCTGGCATCTGCAGACTGCGATAATTATTGATAGATGATGCATGTTTCAGCTAAAAATGACTAGAAGGTCTCAAATAAGGAGCTCCACAATGCATGTTTCCAAAGAACCAGGAGTCAGGGCTCTGTCACGTGTTAAGCATTCTTTTAAGCTACAGAACTCTCCCTGTAAGTAGCAGCAGCAAGCAAGAAAGCCCACTGGCCAAAATGCTGAACTTTGACAATAAGCCAATGGCTTTGAAAATAAGAACCCAAAGGCACAGCTCTATAGGCACTGTTTTGCAGCATACATTTCTATGAACCTCAAGTAGTTTATCATATGAGTGATTTTCTCAGATAATTAAACTTCTTACCTGCATAAGTAGAAAGGGCCTGCATAAGAAATCAAATCTGGACTGTTGTCTACAGGGATGTTTTCAAATAAATAGTTTCTGAGAAAATTTACGTGCTTATTACACTTACAAAGGATTGTGATTTCCTTAAGGACTTGAAACGTTAACCAATTTCCCCAACTGGTTCCAGTTTCTGTTATTTTTGACTGTTCCAAGAGAATAAACAGGTGACTTTGCTCATTGCTCCAGCAATGTGACACCCTCAGACTAACTACTAATAAATTACTAAACGTTTAGCTAGGAAGAAAGAAAAAAGGAACTGGCTTTAATTGGGATCACTACGCTTGGGAGCACTGAAGAAAGGCTACAATACACGAAATGGCTTTGAGTAGAAAGTACAAAGGAGTCAGTATCTGGCAGGCAAATGTGATGCACATGTGGTGAGGCAGCCTGCCATCCATCTTCCGAGATGGGGAGCTCTTTGTTGTTCTGCTGGGAGGCTTCTGAGATGACCGGCTTGCAGAGCACGCAGCTTCCAAGGTAAAACGTTCACATATCTCACAGAGCTTGTAAGACCCAAAGAGATGCGGGGATCAGCCCCGAAAGCAGGGATGCTCTGTGTTGCCAGGGCAACACCATCACCCCAGACAACGAGGACGTCAGCAGCATGCTGCAGCACATGGCAGATACCTGAGTGCGCTCATCCCTCTGCTTCTCTACAGTGATGCAACCACAGAGCGGTGCAGGTGACTTCTGCTAAGGTGTAATCAGCCCCAGAAAACCAGGGATTCTTAGCAACTGGCCTCACTGGCCTTACCCATGCAACTTGCCAACATCGGTGAGAAGACCCCATGGACAACAAAAACCCAAACTGAAAGTATGAGAAATGACCTTTGTGTGAAACGTAGCCGTGTCCAGCAAATGCGGACACAAACACACAAAATCTTCTTTTTTCCTACACGAACACTTGTGCAGCTCTTTGCTTTCACCCTCCCAGAGGTTAATACACAGAGCACACATGCATTCCAAGCCTGCAGCCCGATCTTTGCCTAAAGCACATTGCCTTCTCCATCAAACCAAGACTTCAGAGCTCCACTCAGCTGCATATACACAGTTTCAGATGTGCGGCAGAATCAGCAACCAGATGAGCAAGTTGTGCTTGTGTGCCTTGCGAGTGAACCCATAAAGCAAATAAATTGAAGTCACATCGATGACTAATGCAAAAATACAAAATTTGTAAGGAATTATTACTACGGAATGCAGTTGTGCTTTCCAATAGTCACCAATCCCACAGCATTACCACTGTGAAGCTATAGATGACTCTCCTCTTGCAATCTGCTCACTGGATGTTTTGGATAAATATTTCTCTGCAAACATTTCCAGAAAGCTTTCCAGCTGAGAAGAGTTCCTATGGAGTAGGGAATGTGAAATACTCAGAATTTGGGGTATTAAAGTTGGTACAAACAGCCTTGGTTTGTGTGAATCTTGTCTATGTTGCTGCTGTTCTTGTTTAAAGACTTTATTCCTAAAAATAAATACATTTAAAACACCTGGTTTAAACCCTTCCAGAGGTTAGACCGGATCTTTAGCATTACGGGGTGATCAAGAATACTCAGTCACCAAATGGGTTGTGCTGGAGAAAGAAATAATGTCATCTTTAGAAAATTCAGGTAAATCTACATTTATTTTTTTCAATGTGCTCATGTTGGAGAACAATTTACACTGAGCAAGAACAAATGGGAGGAGGAAATTTAATAAAATGGAGAAAACTCTACGGAAGGAAGGTGCAAAACATCACTTAATTTTCCTAGTAGCAAACTGTACAGTTTAAAATCAGTTAAAATCCTGTATTTTATCCCCAGCTACAGCTAGGCCTGACCACCTGCAGCCCATTTTGCAATGTGGACTTTCTCAGCTGTTGAAAGATTCTGTTTCTTCTGATCTGAAGCCCAACAGTTTTATCTGTACTTGGGTCTCCTCTTTCTTCCCTTGAACCACATCAAGTCAGTTGGTTACAGACCTTATACATTAGGGCTGAAAGATCCTGTATCACTACAAGTCCATCTACAGAAACGTCACAGGCCACACTAAGCGGCAGATCAACTTTTCTCTTTCAAAGAAACTGAATGGATGTTGCGAGTGTCAATATTTACTTTCTGTCCATAGACACACACACACCTTCCTCACACTGCAAAGGTTATGTAGCTATACACGCCAGTATTACCAATCTACAAATAAAGAGATTTTTTAAGTTATAACTTGCAGTATCTATTTAGCAGATGTAGGAAGCCAACATGAAACATCAGCTGCTACCCAGAACATACCCATACAGCTAATATCTCAATTAACTTCATTTACAGATTATCAACCATCTCAACTTCGGTTTATCTGTATGGTAGTGACAATTCTCACGTTTAGGCAGCAGACACTCCTTGCTCTTCTGGCTTCTTCTGGTTTGTCAGAATTCTAAAGGCAGTGGGGAGAAGAAAGCCAGCCTGTGGGTCCCACAGGTGCTGCAGCTGCCATGCACATCACTTGCTACAGTTCCCACCTAGGTTCTGGGGGAGAAAAGCCTCCTGGCCCCATCAGCATCACTGCAGATCCCAGCATGGAAGGCTTGCAACAGCCACAAACCAGAGATTGAGGTTAGAAGAAAGACAGGTAGAGACAGAGGAATCAGATTACAGACCTAAGCTACAAATAATCAAAGTCCAGTTTGTGTTTTATATTAATCATTAAAGGCATTTACAAGAAATAATGTATCTTCCTTGCATCATGCAACAGATTTTACAAGGCCTATACCAATTACTGCTCTACTCTATGATCTAAACTAAATCATGAACTAAAGAAAGTTCTAGCATCATCTTATATTAGGTTTAAAATTTACATCAAATAGCTCTCTGGAATTGTCAACAATTGTACCTTTTCTTAAAACATGCTGTTTTCAATTCCACGTGACTAACATCAGATACAAAAGCAACTCAACACCCTCTGAGAGGAGTTCCCCCGTCTCCTGGCACAAGGGCAGGCGGTGAGTACAGACAACCCAATCCACACAAGCTCAAACTGTCCCTAAAATCACATGGAAGATAAGCTGGACCTCAAGAACACTCTGGATTCCAGTCTGCCCCTATCTCAAGTAGAAGTAGAGACTGTGACTGTTAAAATAAAATTCTCAGACCTCAGTTTAAGGATTTATTCTAAATAACCTACTGCAGAAAGACATACGGGAGAAAACAGTACATTCAATAAGGGCATAACTTAGGCCAAGATTACAGTAAATCATAAAATCATAGAATCACAGAATCACTGAAGCTGGAAAAGACCACTAAGATCATCTACTCCAACTGTCAGCCCATCCCCTCCATGCCCATTAAACCATGTCTGTCAGTGCCACAACAACCCTGTTCCTGAAAAGCTCCACCTCCCTGGGCATCCTGTTCCAACGTATTGCCACGCTTGCTGAGAAGAAACCTGTACTAATATCCAACATTGATTGAAAAATATCCAATTTATCCAATTCAATCAATATCCAATATTGACTGAAAAAAACATCTACCATGAAATGTTGATTTTCATCACTCTTCACTTCTGAGAATTACCATAGAAATCACTCCCTAAATCATCATCTCTGGACAAAATTCCACTGATCTACATTAACTGGCTCACAGGAATCTTGATTCCTCTCTGTGCATCAGAAGCAACTATCCTTAACTGCCAATTTTTTTTTTTTTTATGCTTTCCATAAAAATATTATCCCAGTGCAAGTGGTGGCAGTAAGCCTTCACATTGCTGTTGAACAAGATTCCAGTTGGAGAGTCGGAAAGCAGGCAGAGCCTGCACTGCACTGGCCTGAAGGCACGATTTTATACCGCAGGTCATCGATACTTTTTCTACCTACCAGGCTTGACTTTCTCTCTCCACTACACACTTCCCACCTTCCATTTTTGCTGGTTCTTGACTAATCAAGGCTCCCCATCTTCCTACTAAAATGTCAAGAGAGAAAAAGTTAATTACTGAAGATGATATACGTGACATTAGGGTTTTTTTATGCATTTATTCCAAGTTTATTCTGAGTATTGTGAATTATATACTATGATCAAGGATGATCTCTGCCTTCTCCTTTCAAATACAAAAATAATCAATGCAAATACTTAAATAGGACTGCAAAAGTCATTAATCATTCCTGATATTAAAACTAAGATCGCTGCTTTGAAGTGAGGAGAGGTTGAACGACACTACCAGCCCCCCCAGCAATCATGTCCCTTTCATGGCAACTTTCCTGGTATAGAACAGCTGTTTTTATTATTATTAATGCTTCACATTGACTAGAAAAATCCGACCTGAATGGGATAAAACCAAACCAGCTGTTTCATCCCCTTTCATCTATCCACGTCTCAAAGGGGGCTTTGTGCACTATCGGTTTCCAGCAAAGAGCTGAAAAATCACATGTCACAACGTGGGCACGACATATGTGGGTCAGCCAGGAACCACCAATCTAGAGCACGGCCAACGGAAATTCTCTGCCCATCCCATCCCCCCCCACTTAATCTTACTGGGTTAAATAGACAGGAATGAAAACAGCAATCGCTCCCTCTTTATTTCTATGATAAATAAATAAATAGATGGGACAGGAAGATTCACCAACGGTAGATGCTGCTCTGAAAGAAGCCCAGGTGAGCAGTAAAATCAGAGAGTATAAGACATTTTTAACTCATATAATTAGGAAAAACAAAAGATCTGCTATTTTAGATGCATTACATTACTTCTATGCACAATACAGAAGTCACTCCCTCTTCCCACCACAAAAGAATTACTTCTCCCAGTCCTCTCCCCCCCCAGCCTCCTTAGCCACCAGTTCTGCATACGGTGCTTCTGTCCCCAAAAGAGATACATCGGTGCTGCCCACGAACTCAAGATGACACAAGCTCAAAAATAGAACATTTTAATTACATCCCTCTTTTAATTTCACTTATGAAGAATAATAAGAGAGCAAAAGAAGCCCACACAAAAAACAAAAACATCCCACAGGAGCAGAGTAGAACTCACTGTTATTCAAGCACAGCACCCATCTAATGATCCCAGATGTAGTTACTGCTAAAGCTTGGAATTAGTCAGAAAGGCATAAATACAAACTGGGCTCACAACTGGGCTCTGCAATGGTTAATTAGCACAACTCTGCCTTGAAATGACATTGCCGGTACCAGGAGATCACACACATAAAGTGCATTTTAACCTATTATTTAACCATGGCTCTGACACGCTTCAGAACTACATTTGTACAAAAACGTAAATACGGGACGTTTTGTAGCCTCATCACTCAAAGGGATGCTTGTTTCAAACAGCAATAGCTGTTAAAATGCAATGCAAGGAACGTACTGGAGCTGCTGTGTCTCACGTATCTTAAGCTTTAGCTGTAACAATTAACAATATGGCACCTCGTATGTCCTTCACTCAGATAAGCAATCAGTCCACTTTATAATGAAGCACAGCTGTTAAGTGAACGTACTCAATGTATCAATGAATTGATGAAGCAATTGAAGAGCAGTGTTGTTGCCAAGCACATTACAGTGCACGTGTGCATGTGCCAGCACCGCACTGCCATCCCACCAGCACAAAGTACGGTGAGAAGCCCTGCCAGGCCGCTGCCACAGGAGTAAGCAGCTCCACATCCACATCAGCAGTGCCAAGAGAAGGAAGAAAGTTACGTTCACTCCGTTATTCCCATGAGACAACAGCGTGTCATGATGAATTAGTATTATCTACGTAAAATGTGATTTCTGTGGCAAGTAAGCTTCATACAACTGGCCTTAAAATAACCATTCTGCCCCAGGCCAACGCACTGCTCCATCTCCAGATGCCAGGGCCCACCCGGCCCGGCGGCCTGCTCTCAGTTCTGCTGCAGTCCACATCAGGGCTCCTTCATCCTGCATGGGAACACGCTTAGGCACAACAGCATTCAGACCTTCAATTAAAGTAAACAATGAACGGTTTACTGAGCAATTTATCAGTTACAGCACTTCTCCAAAGCCTCTCATCTCTGAGTTATTGGTAATTGTTCAGATAATAATGGTGAAAAATAACTTATTTGGAAAGATCACATTATAAACATGAAGAACAACTTCTTCACACCATTTCTAATACACTGCAAAGACCAATCTCCAAGTAAGGAAGCAAAGTGAAACAACACAATGCACTTGCACAACTCCATTTGAACAATTCCTCTGCAGCAATCACACTTTGCAGAACCAGTTAGTGTTAAAACTTATAACATCCTATTAAAGCCTTGGAGACAGCAGAAACTCTCTAAAATGTATACTTTTATAGAAATTTCAGTGTTGTAACTAAGAACAAGTTCAAAACTAGTCATATGCCACAGATATGAGCTAAGTCTGAACTAGCCAGAAATTTGCATCTGACTGTGCTTATAAAAAGCTTAATTTTTAGCACTGTTCAAACGATGAAGGTCATAATGAATTGTAATTATATCAGAACTCAGATTTAGAAAAAAAAAAAAACAACAACATTCAAAGGTATCACAAAGAGCAGTTAAAATTTTGATGATGGATATAAAGATAACAGTAAATAATTTCCACCTTGACAGAACAACTCAATCTGCTACGCAGACTGAATACCTGAAAGTGTTCATAACCAAAGTGTACATAACCAAAACATAAAAATTCATAACACCCTATGTTTTGCACTACCTACTACTACCTTACAAATATTAATACTGTGTGATGCGGGGAAGCATCAAAGATAAAATACACGGTCTCTCTTCTAGGGGTACTACCATTTAAAAGTTAGATTTTCATAGCTCTAACAAAGTATTAAAGGGGAATGTAATCCAGCCACCTACACCCATGCACATTTCCCTCTCTAACCTTCTGAAATTGAAGTCACAGCTGTAGGAAACGAGGCTTAAAGATCGAGGCAGCCTCCGGCTTCTGCTGCAGACAGGTGGGCAGGGGCAACAGGTGAACCCTGAGTTTCAGACCCAATGGTGCTGTCTTCACAATGTGCAGCTGCCAATTCTTCTGCAAGCCCCTGCGTAAACGTTACGAGCTATAAGCGTATTAGTAGACAACTTCCATCACATGCCATCCTTCTCTCAGCCTTGCTTTAAGACGCCTTCTCACCAAAGCACTAAACTCCTGATTTGCTGCCTGCCCCGGCTGGATCTTCACATGATGGCTGCCAAAGACCACTGCCTTGGTTACTGCTGGCCATCCAACCTGCACAAGATGGCAGCTGAAGACCACGGCCTTGGCTGCCTTCGGCCACCCCAGCCAAAGCTCCACACCCACTGCCATGGGGCTGGCTTTGAAGGAGCCCATTGCCATGCCCCCGTCCCATTGAGAACATCCCTCTGAGGCAGAGATGTGTCATCCTTGGCAGGTCCCTACTTCCCTCCAGTGACTATAAATAGAGCCAGAATAACGAGTTGGGTCTGAGGCAGCTGGAAGTCGGACGCCCAAGTTAAGGCAGATGAATCCTACTTGTCATCTCTGAGTCATGGTTCCTCCCCAGCTTTTCACCTGAGGCTTCCCAACTCTGTGAGGCTGTACACAGGAAGGATTTAAAATTACATTCTGGCCAAGAGCAATCTGAGAAATAGAAGATACAAAATTTGACAGTTTTATCATAAATAGCCCTTAGGCCTTCTAAAAAAGAATCTATGCAAGGAAAACAATTACTGACAGAGTACTTTACGTTTTAATGGGAGCGCAGATCTCCTCTGAAAATTAACTTCAGAATGATATTGTAGGGATAATGTTTATTGGTCATCAGTGATAAAGATAAAAGTAGCATTTAATTTGACTGCCAGGGCTGAAACCTCCATCAACAGAACCAGAGGGAAAGCTGTGATCTGCCTGGTTTGCACAGCCTGTCAGCCCCATCGCTAATGCGGCATGAGCTTTGCAGTCTTAAGGGAAGTAGAAGTCATGCTAAAATTTGCTCCAGTGACAAAAATAAGTAGATGATACTTGAAGTTGCATAGAGAAAGCAATTCTGTTGTAACGATTTTATGCTGTCATTTTAGTAGACTATAAATAGATTTAAAAATATTTACGAAAGGCAAAATTCTGCAGGGTTGAAGCTCCCCAGCAGTTATGTAAGAAAGGGCTGAAGAACTGAGCATTGAGTCCGACTAACAATACAGCTCTAGAAATAATGTATTCCATTTTCATGTACTCTATTTTCTCAATTTTTTAAACTTAAAAGTTTGCACCAATATTTTTCTCTTCAAATAGTATTGACAAATGTCCAGTACCTGATGATCGCAGTTGGAATGAAAATTGGCACTTACGGCCCCTTTGTGCCAATTTTCTCTCACTCACTTCCCCAGGAAAAAGTTTTGCCTTAAACTGAATCAAAATTATAAGCCAGCAGTTTTAAATGGAATGTTCTCAAAACCCCAAGGTTTTGAATCTCTCTTCACGTATGTCCCCCTGTCCTGGTGTCCTCACGTCCACCACTGCAGATGTTCAACAGCACAGACTGAAACTATCTTCAAGTCCAGAGGAATAGACAAACAAGACCCCTCATACTTCACTTTTCTCTTTACTTCTACATCCATGCAGCGAGGAATTATGGCAAGCAGCAAGGCAAGGGCTAGCAGCAACATGATGTTCTTGCCATTGAAGGAAGGCTCAGCAAAACTTGCCCATGCCCCAGGATCCAAGCTGCTGCTGCTGAGAGCTCCACAGGGATCCTCATGGTTTGTTGGCCACATCCACCCCCTGCAAACCAAGGAATGTTACCAGCACAGCAGAGGGGATGCTCCAAGTCTCAGCTCTAAGAGTACCTACAACTCATTCCGCCTCATTGACCCCTGAAAGGTATTTATAAACACCACATTTTCACCTGCCTACAAGAGCAGGCTGCTCTCCATGAACCACCCCAAATAGTACCATGAATGGCCAAAGCCTTCTGGTTTGTGTCTTCAAGGGGAACAGAATGTAACTCAAGGCTTCCTCAGCTGGAACAACCCTTAGCTCAGCCCTGATGGCATGAGTGAAATGCTGAGGTAGAAATGCCTGGCTTGAGGCTACAGGACAAACCAGCTCTTGGGTTTTGCCTTCAAGAGATGAGCACAGCCTTCAGTACAGTCTATCAACTAGCTACAATACTGAGGTCAGATGATGCCAGGAAATACAATAAAAACCAGAAAGTATTTCTAAATCATCATTTTACACAACAGTCTATTGAAAGAGGATATAAAGTCTGACTCACTGTAATCTTCATACATTTAATGGATTTTTCCACACTCCAGTTGGGCTCCATACCAACAGGAAGAAGGTTATTTTCCTCGGTAAAGATCATTAACAATTCATATGCAGCAGTTTCTACCATATGTGGCTCATCAGCTGACTGCCTTGATCTATTAACCAGTCTACTGGTGGGGTTCTAGCTTAAATGAAGACTACATTATTTTATACTTCTAATAATATTACAGAGAATGACATTAAAGCCATTTTCTGTGAAATAAATGTTGATTTTATCCAGAAACATGGTTGTTTAATCATCCTCTACCTAAATGTATTGCTCATTTTTTTCCCTGTCTCTTGTGTGCTTGCGGGGGAAGAAGGAGATGTGGGAGGACATTTGCAAGACATAAAAAGCTTCAGAAGTCTCCAGTTGGTACCGTGCACTGACAAAACCTTGTTTCAATTGGCTAGAAAACAAGATAAGAGAGAAAAGGGGTAACACTGATAGTAAAGAACAGCTTTCTCACTTCTTTCCAATCACTGCTTAGTTTACCAAAAAAGGGAGAAAGGGGTGAAAAAGCCTTTTTCCATCTACATAGAAGAGACTGGGTTTTAATCAAACACTTATTTTAGAAAACGTACAGATCTCAAAGCATTTTCCTACAAATCGCAGCATTCTCTCTACTGCACTTCCTCTCTGCATTGAATCATCATTTCCTAAGTATCCAGGCTTTGGTTATACATGAGCTATTAGCAGAAGAGGAAATTATGATTCCATGTCAGCTTTATGCAAAGTTATAGTTACTGAAATGAATTACATTATTTTCGTAGGAATGAGAAGAGAACGTGCATAATACACTTCTCTAAGCACCTTACATTGCACGCCCAAAGCCAGATGAAGGTGCTGCCACTGCCGGTGTACCGCAGTGCCGCAGGCCAACTGCCCAACAAAACTGCCAATCAACGACTGTGCCCATACTCCCACAGCCAAACACATGCTGAAGTATCTGCTACATTCTGGCTCTAGTGCTGATGTAGCACAGACGTCCGCTTTTTCCTAAAACATGTAAATTTTACTCAATGAAATTATATTTTAAATGTGTGTATGAAATCTGCTCGTGACAGAATCCCAGAGTGTTCTCTACATTCTCTACTGCACAAGCAAAATTTACTCTGTCAAGGAAATAAAAACCTCTGCAAAAGACCGGATGAATGGCAAACAAAGTTTCCATGCAGTAAGATCTGTTCCAGAGCAGATCTACTTTCAGAAAACAGTGACAGAATCATCCCTTGCCAGTAGGATCAAATATGACCTTCAGTTATTATGTCTACCCTCCATATTCCTAATCCTGCTCTTTGAAACCTATATCTACCTCAGAAAGAAGATAAGCTGAATTACTCCAAAACCAGTATTTAATGGTTTCTGTACTGACATCAAAACATACAAGTTCCTAAGCTGTATAAAGATATTGTCAGAAAATACGTAAAGGAATTTTGGCTGTTCCCCTATGACCTCCAAACGTCCAAAAATACAAATCTTACAGCAATGGGCCATAAGGGCCGTTTAAGCGTTGTTCTGAGAAGAAACTTGGTTAAAAACAGTATGCTCACAATCAGAAAGATGAGGAAGGCTGCAGCACAGGGCCCTGCTCCTCCCTGCCATGCCATGTGGGGCAACTGCTCACCGCGTGCTGAGAGCCCCCGGCTTTTTGCCTGCCCGTCGGGTCTGAATGTAGCTAGAAGATCTAACACAGCATTCTTAGTTCAGTGCTGCTCTGGACAAGGAAAATCTGAGTTTAAGACTGTAATATTTTATTAAGATGTTTAAATCATTCATCTCAACACGTTCAAGGGAACTGGCCCAGAGATTAGTATGAAATAATTTTTCTGCCTTAGACACAAACAGATTTGAGTGTACCAATTATTTATGTGGTGTTGTTCCAACACCTCATTGCCATAGTCAGTCAACCTCACCATCTGTATTTTTCAGGTGTTATTCTTAGGTGGCATCAACGATGACCTTGGCATATTACTAAATGTGTGTCATCTAAAGGAACAAAATAAATCCCGATGATCCTGGGAAACGCAGTGCCGTTATTACATCAAGACCTACGGAATTTGTTTTCTGGCACACAAATAACGTGGCATCTTGTTAGCAAGATGAAATCAGCTTGGTGGTCACAGAACAGAGGTGAAATCAAGTAGAGTCTTTCTCTGTATGGAAAGGATGAGTGACAATGAGAGCAATCAGGAGTTATTTGTAAGTGGATTGGCTGATGCTTCCAGAAGCATAAGATATGCAAAATAAAAGATTCCAGTAAATAATACTTGTACTGTTTCATTAATAAATCATTTTTTCCTTAATTTCATTTATAATTGAAGTGGATTTTACAATAGACACACATCATATAAGAAAACCTCCAAGTTAATTTGTAGAAAATGTAAATCTTGCTCCTGTATCAAGCAACACAAATGAAAGTTGTATTTTAGTTCCAGTAAAACACTCTGGGTCTGTAAGAAGGGCAGGCTGCTTTTCCCTTTTCTCTGCACACTGAGATTTTCAGAGTGACTGAACACTGAGGAAATTATTTCAGTATCCCTGAAGGAAGGACCGTAGCCAAGAAGTCAGGCAGCTTCTACAACAGTTTCATGGATTTGAGATTTTATTTCAGATTGCTTGATCCTGATTCAGATGGAACCTATTTGAAATTCAGCCTTTTCTTTGCCCCAGCGCACCTGAATTGCTTCAACTGTAACAACCATCGCCTTCTTTATTTACATGAGTACCAGGGGAAGGGAGAAGTCTATTCTGATCATGCAAACAAAAGCATGTTTAAATTGGATGTGATCAGAACCATGAAAACAGAAAAAATGTGAGCTGAAGGAGGCAAGATTTTTACAGGTAGCTGACCTCCAGAAGGGAAATGCCATCCTGAGGTCTGCTACCAGACAATGCATCCGATACATAACAAAACAACACTGAAGAGCCATCCCAGAATACTGCAGCATGTGCAGGGGTTGATCCAGAGGCTCCAAACATGACCCTGTTTTGCAGACCTGCCAGGTGGGAGCACATCTCCATGTCGAGCTGGGCTCCGCAGCAGCCACTCAGGGCTGGGCAGTGCAAAGCCTCCAAGCACAGGTGTGCAAACACACATGAGTATGTGGAGTGCTATCGCTGTGGGGCCTGTACATATGTGTCACCTTCATCCTGAATGACGGGACTGAAATGGGACTGGCATTAGGTGCACGCTAACATCCTTAGCACACAGATAACTTCTTAAGGCTGACAGTGACTATACCATTTCTGCAGCCTCATTTATTGCCCGCGTGAGAGCAGACTGGGGAAAAGAAAAGGTTATTCAGCAGTCTGGACATCTCTCTCTGTGGGAACAGACCAATGAGCAGCCCAAACCTGCAGCATTTCTTCACAGCACACATCAGATCTGGTGCTCCTTGCCATCAGTATACACGTCTCCTAACAAGGAGGTTTGTGCTGAACAAAACATTAGTTCTACAACTGCACTTGTCTGAATCAACACCGCAGACAGTTTATATTAATTTCACACTAAAAGCAAACTAATTAGCTATATTTATTACAAGCGACATCGCTCACTGTGCTTTCAGCAGCTGTGCTGCTTCCATCACTCTGCCTCCTCTTTGCAGCTCAGGTGATGCGGGGAAAGCCCCAACTCATGCTGGTTTTGAAGTCAACATTGCAGCACAGAGACGGAGAAAAACGTGACAGAAAACAATTCAGGGCAAGCTCCTCCTCCAGTCCCATCAGCTGCTGTGGGTGAGGAGTAAATGGGGTTAGCAGTCAGTTACCCAAGCATTTAAATGATTCCTAGGTAAAGTGAAGTGTGACTCCAACAAGCTCCATGCAGTTGGTACTTGGGTGACCATTCTGTCCTCCCCAGATTCGATAATTAACTCACATGGCGAAATCCCAGCTGAAAGGAAACCAAGAGCAATACCTCATTGCCTTGAGGCCACAGTGACCTTTAATTCTCCTATGTAGGCTCCACAAATCCTGTTCAGACTAAGTCCCTTATTATGAAATTACGATAAGCACTTTGTTTTTTCCAGACCATTGTTTCTAGAAATCAGTTCTGGAAAACAAATCCTACCCACATAGTCTGTAGGGATTGGCAGACTCACAATTCAGCTCTTCCCAGAGAGCATAAAATTACAATCAACAGCGTTCAGCTGGCATTCAGTGCTCGCTGTAAGGAGACAAAGCTGTTGTTCAAGTATTGCACGGCTATTGCTGCTTAGCTATTAAAAAAAATCTTGTGCTTAAAACTGAAATACAAGATTATAACCTGGGATTTTTTACCTAATCATCTGTCCTGGTAATTTGTTCTGTTTTGTGTGCGTCACGGTCCCTATTATTTCTTAATTTGCTAATCTCTTGCTGAATAAGTTCACGGTATTCATAAATTCATATCAATTATACAGTGCAATCAGTGGTAACAAGGATTCTCACTGGAAAATCAGACTGAGCTCTCCAGCACCTTCCATATCCCTTGTCTCTTCCTTGCCCCATTGACAGTCGCCACCTGCGGAGCAAGGAATGAGGCCTCGGTGGACCAAGGGGCAGCCCCCGTGCCACCTGAGCTGCAGCTGCCCCTAAACCCCATCTGCTGTGTGACCAGCAATTTCATTCTTTCTAGGAAGGCTTTTAGGCCTATTGCCAAGACACACTTTGTGTTGTTTCTGCCTCTTGGTGTCACCGCCGCAACACGTGGGATAACCGGAGATCGGGGCCTACCACGGAGCAAATGCACACACCCAGCACACACAGCCCTGCTGCTCCACAGGTGCTGCAGCTGGCCAGGCCCACAGCACTCAGGCAGGCAGCGACGCCCGGCACCGCCGTGCTCAGTGCCGCAGTATCTCCCACAGCTCATTCCTCCCTCCTGCCGAGCGCCGCAGCCCGCGTGGGTCATGCTGAGCCCGATGCATTCTGGGGTGAAAGTCTGATTTTTCAAGGCAGATTAGATACACCAGGACTCACTTTAATTACAGGTTCTGGGCACTAATCCACAAAGACAGGTGCAGAAAACACAAGCTTACTGCTGTTTCAAGACTTCGCAATGCGCTGCCAGAGTCAGTATGCGCTCCCTTGCAGTGACGCGGCCCTCCTGCTTCTAGGCACGGTGAGTGCAGCAGCACGAAACAGCAAACCTTCACCTCTGAGCACTGCTCAGAACCCAGCCCGAGGAGAAACGCTTCCATCACAAACCCAGCTTCTGGCTCCCTTGTTGCTTTGCTTTCACTTCATATATTCATTTTGTCACAGGCATTACAGGTAAGATGTACCACTGAAATGGCTGCTCTGAGCACTCACTCCTGCTAGTGAGTTTCGTCACACAGAATATCCCAAGTTGGAAGGGACCTACATGGATCATCAAGTCCAACCCCTGGCTCCACACAGTAAATTAATTTCCAACACTTTCCTAATGAGAGGCTCCTTACCATCACACAGCCAAATGAAGCTCGGAGCACACGTCTCACAAGCTCTCTGGGTTCTCATTCTCACCCCCTGCCCCTCTGCTGGGGAGTGGGAAAGATGGGAGCTGACTTTCTGCAAGATTTCCTGCTCCTGCTGTCCAGATTGAGAGACCCAACTGCATGGCCATTTCTCTGGTTGAGCAATCACAGCTCCTTCTGAGGCCAAAAATCTTAATTTGGGTCATTAGGCAGAGGAATTGCTACTGAAGATGTTTGTCCCCTCCAGCAGCTGAGCCCAGTATTGTGTTCCCAGCCTTTGCCAGCTCAGGGAACACCCCCACTATCAGGTCTGAGGTGGACTGCCAGGCCAGACACCACAGGCAGTTCTGCAGACAAGGTGCACATGAAGTTCTTATGCCTCCATCCATTCCTGCTGCACAAACACATGCAGGATGGAGGATGGCGTGTATTTCTGGGGAAAGCTGCATAGCTAAGGTCGGACAATGCCTATGTTTACACTATGCTGAAGCAACAATCTCACCAATAAATATAGCTCCGTAATAAATCTCCCTCTTTTTCCATCGTAATACATTTGTGAAGCATCTACAATCTACAGTTCCTTCTTATAAACCAATGGGATCCATCCGCTTCATCTAAACTTCATGGGTGCTATTAAACATGTGAAGGAATTCCCACATGCATCTGATGGGGCAAAATCTATTCTGAAGGGGAGAACATTTTTCATAATCTGAATCCCTTCCCTCTCCCTCCTGACCCACAGAGCAGAACTATGCAGTATCTTCAAAACAGAACAATGCCAGCAGAAAAATGAGAATGAATTATACTGACCACCAAAAACTGCAGATTGGCACATTATTACAGTTTCCCATACACATAATTTCCTCAGTCAGCCCCTCAACATGTTTTCAATTATGTAAATAATTTACATAATTAAGTTAAACTCGGTACATTTTTTTTTTTCAACTGGTCAGAATTAGCATTATCTTCAGAAATTCTGCTGTCACGTTGATTTCATTTCTGTATGCTCAATTACGGCAACCCCATAAGCCTCTCTGGTTTCATTAGCTTAGTTTGATTCTTCTCGGGCAAATCTAGGGCAAATTTGAGTGTGGTTCATGACCTAAGAGGCATTCTGAATCTAGTATTTTATTAGCATTTTATCAGCATGGTTGGAAAGTCCAGACATAAAGACACATGCACATCCAGAAAGTCTAAGCTATATGCAGCCACTACAATGTAGGCATAAACAAATCACTGCGCTGCAGCACCTCCAATTCCAACCCCTTCTTTGTGGAAATTATGTGACATTTCTTCATCCAAACTATATTCTTCTGTTCCTTTTCCACCTAGCCATGCCTAGCCTGCTGGGACTATAGACTTTACACAAACCTCTCAAGGGCTCATAAAGCACCAATTAAAATCTGATCTTTCTGATCTCCCCTGTTCCAGTCCTTCCACCTTCTCTTTTAGGAGGTGGGCCAGAAGCTCTTAAAAAGGATCTAGCTGCATTACCACAGCCCTGGTAAGGCAGGAAGAGATACAGATGGCCGTCAGCAATTTCTTGTGCTCAGCTCAGAGAACAATTGTGAATGGCTGAAAGACTGCCTTAAAAACATCTTGATAAACAAAGAAACAAATAACCCTTGAACTGTTTGTTTGCTGAAATGTTGCCATAGCTGAAACGCTAACCATGCAAACATTCACTGAATCTAAAGGCTGCACAATCCATACAGGATGCACCACTAGCTCCATAAATTAGCACACTCCAGAGCTCAAAAGGGCAAACAGAATAAGAATCTGTGCTTTTGTTTAAAATGCATAGCATGTTCAGTTCAGTTGCTCACAAGGCAAAGAGTGTGCCTCACTGATATAAAAGTCCCAATGAAATCAATATGTTTATTTCTGCGATAAAATAGAAATAACTCAGCTTACAGATAAGTTCTCTCCGTCCAGGGAGAAACATCTTCCTTAAATATCACACCAAAATGTAAATGAAGCAGTGGGCTGGTACCATGTAATTTAAATGAAGAGGACTAAGATTCAATTTTACATGCCAAGATGCCAGGGTAACTCCTATAGATGTGAGGAAGAGAAATGCAATGCCAGAGTATCACCCTGGCAGCCAACAGCTCCCTTCAGAAGCAGAGAATCATAGAGTCACAGAATGGCTGGAGTTGAAAGGGACATCAAAGAGGACCTAGTTCCACCCCCTGCTGTGGGCAGGGTTGCCAGCTACTACATCAGACAGGACATCAAGCTGCCCACGGCCCCATCCAGCCTGGCCCTGAACACCTCCAGGAATGGGGCATCCACAGCCATTCTGGGCAGCTGTGCCAGCACCTCACCGCCCTCTTTTTAGAATGACAGTGATAAAGAGTCTCTGCTGTATTTACAGAATTCAAATTGCAGGGCTGCTCTCCCAAATTAGTCATCAAAATCATCTGCTAAGAACAAGGCAGCATGCTGGGCAGAGGGCAGCAGGCCCTCACTGCAGTGCTGCTTTACAGATCTGTGGTCCCACTCGTGCCATTCATGGAACAGAGACTATTGCTTGCACTGTGATGGAAACATCCTCAGTGTCCAGTGGGAGAGCTGTTAATTCAGTGAGGTGCACTCTGTTATTCCTTTTGGTATCTTCCTGCCTACAGTAAATCCAGCTACAGCTGAAAGCAGTGATGGTACAGATATCGAGGTCCAGGTAGTAAAACAAAGTCTTGGGTACATCTAGCAATCCCTTTTTTTCCCCAGGGACAAGCGTGGCCTCAGAGGTAAACCAGCTAATCTGTACACAGCAAAGATCTCCAGACACACCTCCAACCTGCCTTAAGTTTCAGCCACGTCTGGACCACACAGTACGAAGAGCACTCGCAGCAGTTCCAGACGAGGCCTCCAGAGCTTCAGGAAAGTTGTGCTGCAGCCCAGGCAGGGACCAGGCTGGTCTCCCTGACCGGCATCTACATAAACACTTTGCAAGATAATTCTGCTCCTCTAACAATAAAACATCAATCCCACAAGACAAAAATGCTGCAAAATGCAAAGACTGTCCTCCTAACATCAGTAAGCACAGACCTGAAACCAAAACGCCTATCCTGAAGACCCTCTCCAGCAGAGGAATGCTTCCTGCAGCTATCCCTGGGGACACGCAGCCGCTGCCCTGGGGACTCACAGCAGCGCTGCCTCCCACAGGAGCGTCCCGCAGGACCCCAGTGGCACAACTGCTGGGATCACAGCCTGCAGGGACACTGCTAGGGAACAGCTCCAAGTAAGTGCGGGACCAGGAACTGCTGGTCCTTTCTTTTTCTGTTCCGGACATGTAAGGAGCTCAGGAAAAGAGGAGCATACCTGGCAATAACCCCAGATAAAGGCCAGCCGTGAACAAATACTCTGGCTTTTCCCTTCTAGTAAGCACACCTTGAAAGAGAATCAGCCATGATGCAATGCAGTCCCCGTGATGCATTTACCCACAGACTAGGAGTTGGCCAACTGTAAAAACTGTAATGAAGCTTTTGGCTTCTGAAGTTAGAAGTAAAAGGATTATAAGAAACATATTTTATTCCAACAGTAACAAAAGAACCCGCTGTTTCTTGCATAAGTTCAAATAAAATCCTTCACTACTTGGCCTGTTATATATACAGTTCCTAAAAAACCGTGACAAAAATCCACGTAACAAGTTACTTGGATTTCTGGAATACATAAATATTCCAATCCAAAGCCACGTCCCATTTTCTATTGTCTAGCCATAGAAAGAGACACTAAGTCAGTCTCTCTAAGGGCTGATCAGAAATCCTATCAAAATCAATACTGAGTTTCTCTAGTTGTCTCATAATCATCTGATATCCACTCCTAGACAAGAGATGCAGACAGGCACTCCTGGACCATAATTCACTGGAGTCCTCAGATGTCTAAAAATGTAAACATTTGAACTCTGTCCCAGAAAGCCCATACTTCTCCACTTATCACACGTGGATCCTGTTATATGATCAGAGGCAGACATCTACCCATCTGACATCTACCCAGAGGCAGACATCTACCCATGTGGTGCTGTTGGAGCAGGTCCAGGGGAGGGCCACAAAGATCATCTGAGGGCTGGAGCACCACTCCTGTGAGGAAAGGCTGAAGGAGCTGGGCTTGTTTAGCTTGGAGATGAGAAGGCTCCAGGGAGATACCACTGTGGCCTTAAAGGGAGAACAGAATCTGAAGGGGGACCAACTTTTTACATGGTCTGTTAGTGAAAGGACAGAGGGAAAAGTTTTAAGCTAAAAGGGGAGATTTAGTTTTAATGTCAGTAGGAAACTCTTATATCAGAGGGTGGTGAAGCACTGGAAGAAATTGTGGATGCTCCATCCCTGGAGGTGTTCAAGGCCAGTTTGGATGGGACCTGGGCAGCCTGATATTGTGGGTGGCAACCCTAACCGTGGCAGGGGGGGTTGGAACTCAATGACATTTAAGATCTCTTCCAACTCAGGCCATCCTGTGATTTTGTCTAACTTTCTACATGATTCACAGCTTCAGTAGCTTTGACAGAGCGTACCCCAAGACCTCTGTGTAGCCTTCAGCCAAAATTAACCAACAACCTGCATTCAGTTGCCAGGATCACTCTGCTGGCTGGCAAAATAACAACTAAACAGACTCCTCCAGCTTTCCTGCTAGGTCAGGGCTGAGCTATCACAACCACCTAGCAACTGCAGTGTTTTGTCCTATGGTAAGTCTGCAACTCACAGAAAAATGTCTCTTTGTGTTCTAGAACAAAAACGCATTTCAAGATGTTATATAGAATAGAAATGCCAAATAAGAGAAATGCCAAAACACCAGCATTTTCTTTCAAATATCATTTTTAAAAATAAAATTCCATACGGAATCCAAAATCAAGGGTCTTGGAGAAAACATTTCTGGCTGAGTAGCGGGAACGTATGAAGATCCCAGCTTGTGACAGACCACGCTGTGGTCTCCCCTCTTGTGAGACTAGATTCCCTGGTCCCGCAGCATGGCAGCACACAGGCAGAATGAGTTGACAGGGTAGGCAAGCAGTTTACCTTCAGCCTGTCCTCATTTTGCTGAGGGACTCACCAGAACCTGTACACCATGGTCTCTTGGTTACATCATGTTGTTGGTTTTTTTCCCCTGAATTTATTAAAAGCCATCTTTATTTTTGGTTGGTTGGTTGGTAAGCATCCTACAGCTAAGTACTGCCATCTCACCATCATGCCAGTGGTGCTCAGAAAACCCGCAGGACAAAACCAGGCACTCAGCACTTGTACAGCAGACAAGAATGTATATGACCAAAAGACATGAGACACAAAGCCAGTGAAATAAATACAGGAGACGGCAATGACTTCAAGTCAAGTTTGTCATGATACCAATGGGACCAACTTGGGGACAGCAGAAGCCTACACACTGAGTTCATCCCATCAGCAGTGTTAATGAAGGTATTTTTCTTATCAATGCTTATATGTCACCATGACCTCTTACTGAGTTTCAGATCCAAACACAAAATGATTACAAAATTAAAACAGTTTGCTTTCACATAGTTAGTCAGCTTCATAGAGAAGCACCGCCTGCTCTCATCAGGCAGCATACCTGTGCATACCTATATACGTAGAATATTCACACCCAAAGCTTACAGAATGATGCTTCTGTGCTGTCAACAGGCAAGTCAATATGTGGCATATTTGCATGAACATCTAAGAAACAGGTAACTCTATACACACACGTTAGATAAAATAAATAGATCAATGGAAACCGTAAGTGGAATTCTCCTTGTGTGATGGCCTGAAGAGGCCTTATCCTGCATGATGCCAAGTGCTTCCTGTGGGTTGAAAGTGACTCTTGTGCAGCCAGGAGATCTGTCAGCACTACAGCACACACCTCCTCCTTCCTCCTCCTGCAGCGTCTGCTTGCCAGGGCTTTCTCTGAAGCTGGAATGTAAAGTCTTTGGGGTTTAAATAGTTTCTTCTCAAACATTTGCACAATAAATTGGAGTAAAAGGACTTGATTCTGACTGCAACCCTATAAAATGCTGTATTAAAAATCAATAAATATCAGCACTGCAGATTTATATGGTTCCTCAGAACAATTCAGATTATGGCAGGGCTCGTCTCCTTCATCTCAACTCAAACATCCTTGATATGGCTGAAAACAGACACATCATTTTACTTTCCACCCTACCTGCTCGTACCTGGGGGGGATGGCACTGCATCTCATGCACCAGCTTTCATTTCTCACAACTGCTTATACTGTAAACAACTATGACAGCTATTGCCTCTTACTTTTGCTTCCCAAAACACAAAATAGCAGTGGTCAGAACTACACACAACTGTAATTAATTAAGAATCTACACCATTTACCAGATCAGAAAAACACCCAAGAGGCCCCACAGGATTAGCTACCTTCCACCCCTCTGGCAGTATGTTCCAACAGAGCAAACAGCCCCGATAAAACTGCAAAACATGGAGCAAGAAGACTGGCAGGAAGAAGAAAGAGAATGCCAACACAGCAGCCCATCTGCCTGCGAGTCCTAGGAGGGAAACTATCAGCACTCGATGTAACAAATAGCACTTTGCTCCCAAGTCCTGAGAGGTCAAAGGCAGCCAATGAGGTTTTTTGGTAATTTAAATTCTTGGGTTGCACATAAATCTTGGCAGAAATGTGAAGACTTCTATTGGCTAGGAACACATTCATCACCACACAACAGGATTTGATAGCATTAAAACAACAGGTCTTGCACTGGCTGAAATACATTACAGAAGTAGCAGCTCCCCTTAAATAATGAAGTTCTGTAATACCTGGAGAAACACTGATCTATGCAGTGAAAGCCAGGCAAAAAGGAAGATGTGTCTTACCACACAGTAAATGAAATCCAAGTGTTTAGTAAAACTTTATATACAACAGGATCTGAATGCCAGAAACCTGTGACAAGGAAATGGCACCGAGGAACAGCGCTGAAGGACACGTCCCACCTCGGTGCCTGAGAAGCTCATCCTCTTCTGGTCTGTAGGCCTCTGAGATGGCACTGAGCTGGTAGAAAGCCCCAGTCAGAGGCAGTGCTTCCCAGCACAGGGAATGAGGATCAGCTGGATCTATGCTGCACAGGGAGCAGCCAGCACCACAGGACAGGATGGACACGATGAGCTGGGATGCTTCTTGGGTGGCCCAAGGGAAGGAGAAAGCGGCCGGGGACCTGCTGCTCAGCCAGCTTCGTACTTCAAACCCATCATATTTCATGGCAGGGAACAAGCCAAACAAGCTAGGTAAAATACCAGGGCCTCTTGCAAACATGTACATAATACAGATGGTGAAAATGGCACAGTTAAATCTATATAGCTGTAAAATCCTGGATTTTATTGTCCCAGGGATCAAAGAAGTAGAAATTAAGCATTCTTTGTGTCATTATGAGGATGAAGACAGCTCTTACCCGTTAAACCTCCTATGTCTCGACTTGAGAACTAACCAGCTGCCAAGCCTGGCCAAAGACTTCTCCCTCAGTGCCAATGTGCAGATCAGCCATCCCCCTGCTGGTGTTATATAAATGCTAACCACGGAGATAACAAGAGCATTTGATTTATATCTGTTAAAACGTTGGAGCAGCGCTCATTGTTCCCCTCATATTCCCAGCTGGCAGCTGAATATTGTTTTTCCACTGCTAGATTCTTGAGACACTTTTTTGTGCATGGTTGGCAGGTCTGAAAATAATTCTTGGGATATAAGCTGTCATCTATCTGTCTTATGTGAAAATTAGGTCATTTGAGCTCCTCAAATACAATTCTTCCTAAAAAAAGTTTTGCTAAAAACATACAAAATGATAATGCATGGGTGTATTTAAATCGAACACAGCTACAGGCAAGCTCTACACTGGAGAACATACAAGATTCTGTGAAGCCATTTTACCACCATTTATGGCATTAATTGTTTCGTTATCTTACAGTGCCCATACGAAGAGAGCAAGGAAGGCTCTCCTACTGGGATTACTTATCGGGATAGAGCAGCTCCAATGTCTGGGTGCATTTTCTGACTTGTTCTTCATGTGAACCCTTTCTGATTCGCTCACCTTCAGAGCATCCCTTGCTGAGCCACACAGACCACACCTGAACTGCACACACAACGTCGTGCCCTGCTGCCTCTCCTGCTTCTTCCAGGCTCTAATGAGGAATAGCAGCAGCCACCATAGCCACTTTTCCACTCAGTTCAACTTCAGTGCTGCCATACAATTCTTCATGCCTCCGCCTGAGGAGCTCTGACCCTTCTGGCCTTTCTTAATTACCACCTATTTTCCAGGTCACTAATTGGGTTTCACAACACTTGGTCCTTAGAAAAAGCACTGCCAAGATCAATCCTTTCCCACATCTCCTGCTTCTTTCATATTTGAGCTTTAATGAATCAAAGTCTTCCAAACTTTCTTTTGAAACCATTTCTCTGAGAATACATCCAAAATGTTATTATTACAATTTGAATATTTTTAACCTTTAACAGAATATGGTTCTCTTTTATTAAACAGTATGAAACCACAGGGGGACAAGTGCACCTTCTGATGCACAGGGCCCAAAGCAGATCAGTTTCTCCCAGCACAAAGTACAAGATGGGAAATTAAAGTATGCACACTTCTAAATGTAAGAATATATACAACCAGAAAATTCACACATACTTACAACAAAGGACTCTGAATGATTATCCAATGGCCAGATGAAAAATGCAGCGTTTAAATAGCTTCTGACATAAATCAACTTCATTCAGTACACAGAATTACTTGATTGAGATGGTTTTTGTTCGGCCTAAAAGGAGTTACAGCACACTGGTAACGCTCCCAAGAAAGCACGGCCTCCTTTCGGCACAACCAAACGAACACAGAAAGGCACTTCCAGGCATTCCAATGCTGCCAACCACAGCGCCCGCGGTGAGCTCACCCATGGGCACTCCATTGCCCGCAGTGGGAATCCTTGCAGGCTGAAGCTGACTCAGGCTCCAGGCTTCAGCACATAAATCAGAGCACGCTACAAAATCCCTGTACTGTTTTTCACTGCTGCCAAAACTGCCTATCGCTGCAGACTGCTGGCCGTGGGCTGGGGACCTCATCTGCCCCAGATCCCACTGCCTTTAGGCCCAAGACTTGTTTGGATGCACAGAACGATTCCTGTGTGTAGTATGAACAAAGGCAGCATTTGTCTTCCCAACATCATCATTTAAGCACAATGCTGAATATGTTCTTAAGCCCGAATATACTCAGACAGACTGTTGAGAAATGTAATTACAGAAGGAAATTACAAGTCAGTTGTGAGTAACCAAGTAATTTAACATGTTTAAAAACTGGCATAAAGCAATCAAGCAAAAGGATCCCATTTGGGACACAATGACACCTCTGGCAGAGGGACACTGATGTCCTTTCTCTTCTCAGCAACTGATATGCCACATCTGTAGGAGCAGAGTTGTAAAGGAGCAGTCTGAAATAAGATGACATTTTCCTTCAGTTCTGGACTACCAGAAAAGATATCCCTACGAATATATTCAAGCATCCCATTCTCAAGATCACACTGATGAGAAAAAAATGCTAAATGCATTTGACTCAAATTTGTCTCTTACTTCATAACCAGGAACTGCTCTTGCAGTTTTTTTGTTTTCAAACAAAATAACTCTTCAGTGCCCAGTTACACTGCAATGTTTAATGCCCAGAAAAGATTTTGAGTCGGATTATCACTCACTAAGAACCCCACTAATCACTGTAATTAAGCACTATTTAAACAATTACTTTGGTATTAAAACTATTCTCCACAGTCTTAGTTTCAATGCTATTAATCCACTGTTAAGTTCCTTTTAGTAACAAGAAGAGAAGTTTTGTTGAGGAACTCCTTAATCACACAGCAAATATTTTAGTTCTAATGCTGACATTGAAGTTCTTAACAAGAAAATCCATTTACTTTACTTTGGATAACAAGGAGACTTTTGACCCCACCGCATCTCGCTGCACCAAGCATTATTCTGGGTTGCAGCACACAGAATCAAGTTCTATTCAGCTACACTCGTAGAGCCCCCAGGCAACTGTGTGGTCCGGTACATCCGTAAATAAGGAATGACAAAAGGCCCCACCTTCCTATCTCTGTTCAGAAGTGGCACAGCTCAGATCTGCATTGGCCATGGATGCATCAGGCAGCATAGGAAATAGAGGATTGCATCTACAGATCAGGCTGCTGCAGCATTCCTGTATCCTGATGAGAGTAGATGACTACCATACAACGTGATCAGCCAAGTGCACCATAAACCTTTCCTTGTTTTCCTGCCACTAATCTACATTGAAATTGACAATGCGACTTCAGAAGTGTAACTAATACCATCAAGGAGGCAGCAATCAGAGCATTTGGATGTCTGAGTTCTCAACTCCTCCTCAGCCTACAAAGCGCATCAGAAGAGGGTGCTCCTTAAACACTGATGGGCTCTGTCTCTAGTTAAGTTCTTATTAAAAGAGTACTGCAATATGCTTTTCCACATTGAAGTTTACCTTCACTGAATGAAAAGAAATTAGTCACATGCTGACCAGCAACCAAAACTCAGAGGTTCTGACAACTGCAGTGCTGTCTGAACAGCTCTACCATTTTTCAGACCTTGCTGAAGTCTCCTGGTCAGCTCCCTCCTTTCCTTTTGCAGTGCCCACCACATGCTTTGCACAATTTCAGTCACATCACCTTCAGCTAAGCTTTCCCTTGCCAATGAAAACCAAGTAACACTATTCAAGACTGAAATGTTTATACCTCCATAAATTACAACCTTCAAAAATAAGAACTATTTAGTTACATTACTTCAGCTTGTAGCTTCTGATTCATGCCTCACGACTTCTATTACAGGTTCAAAAATTAAGACAGCAGTAATACTTGTAATACGGCATATATGCCACCACAAAAACACAATTATTTACATTCTTAACCTATTTAAAAGGTCTTTATTAAGTGCAAAATGCCATTCAGAAAGAAATAGAACATAATTTTTTCACAGGAGAGCAATATGCACAAGGGTAATGAAAAGCAGAAAGCACATTTGTTTTATTACACTGCCTTTAATATTCAGGTATGGTTGCAACCTCCTTTGTTGTGTTGCGAGTACACTTAACCCCTGAGGGGTCCTGCTACCATCAGGCTTCCAAGGAGCAAAGCAGAAGGCTCAAAAATTTGAGACATTAAGCAAAAGTGAGCTTGACATTCTTCCTACAGGGATGCTACCAGCGTTTGTCTGCGTGTACAGACTACATTTCTAACACTTAAAAAAAACACCCTTAAAATAATGGCAATCCATTGCTAGTTTAAAATGAGAAGTTAGTTTGATGACACAAACTAATTAGCAACGTGGCAGTAATTTCCAGCAGACCTGGAAAGTGAAGATGTTTGGCGGATGATGTATCAGGCATTAAATCATGCGTACCACAAAAAAGACAGCACTGCTTTCCTTGAAGAGAAATCCATTTACATCACGATGAGTGAAGCCAGGCTTCAGCAACTTGCATCCCTGCTTTCAATACATTCAGTAACGTGTCCAATTTTACATTCATGAAGCAGCATAATACAACAAACCTCCACTGAAAAGCCTATTGCAAAGGAAGCTGTTGGTTCTATTAGGACCTCTGCACTTAAATACGGTAAATAGTCCTTTCAGGCAGGCATACAGCAGGGGGATGTTCCAATGGTGCACAGGAGTCTGAAACAGCTGCAAGAGCCCTCGTGCAACCTTCAGACTTCAGGCTGGACTGGCAGCATTTAATGGATAACAGTCTTAACACCTCTAATGAGAAGTATTAATTAAGGGAGGAAAGGAAAGGGAGAAAACCTGGAGAAGATGGTATCATTTATGGGCTGCTGAGTGGGAGAGTGATCACTTCTATGACATATGAAGTCATGGTGGAGGGACACAGTAAAACTGTTACTCTTATATTCGGATGTTTACAACGCTACCAAACCCAAATCTGTACATCTCAGAATAGAAACACAGCCATGGATCTGCACAGTTTTGTTTTGCAAATCCCGGGAATGACATCAGTGTGAGTCACAAGGCACGCTCTGAAGAGGCAGCAAGGAGGCTAAGAAAAGAACGGGGAGGTGGAGAGTGCACCCATTCAGCAATCCTCCATCTCCACGCCTCAGAAATCATTTACACCTTTCTGTTCCCATGTCTTCATTTTCAGATGAAGAGAATATCCTATATTTAGATCCGATCTTTTTCAAATGTTGATGGCATGCTGGATGGAAAAGAGGTGTAATTATAAGTTAGAACTTTCAATGCAAAGGGTCTGTGAAAATACACGTCAGTGTGCTACAGATAAATAAATCACTTTTAGAAAACCCAGTTGGTTCATGTCAACCATGTGAACTGATCCCTTATAGAATCAGTCTTAACCCCATGCTTCAAAACAATCCTGAAAATATAACAGCTCATTTTCAAGATACAGTATTCCTTCAACACACTGAAGCAGCAGCCAAAGTTACCTCATCAAAAAGGTTCTTCGTACCTCCACAAGATCAAACTTTACTGACAGTACTCCTTACTCCAATAAAACAGAAGAATTGTACTGTAACCCTATGAAGCATGCTCTTGTTTTGTCCCGTTGGCCACTTGGACTCTCTGAAGTTAGATTAAAAAAAGAAAACAAAACCAAAATTAAAAAGAACCCTAAAATTAAGCCTAGAGGGAAAAGTTGCAGCATAAACGTTTGTTACTGTTTAGCAGAAATCAGCAGCCAGGTTAAATACGAAGTAGTAAGGGCCAGTGCCTGCAGGAGCAGTGCACCTATTAAAATGTACACATCACTACAAATGTGTGCGCTGAAACAGCTGACACAGACACAGTCCTGCACTAATTCAAAACCTTCAGCATAGGAGACAGCTGTTTTAAACGTGCATCTGAACCACAACCTTAAATTACCTCCCTGTACTCTTCATTAACCAAATTGGTTACCTGAATAAAATTATAAAGTACGAGTGAATTTGAAAAGACAGCAGACACAGTTCAAATACCGCATATTCTTTTTACCTGCCATTCTAAGGTAAAATCTCAGTACTACATAAACCCTCTCACTCAGCTAACCCTGACAAAATCAGAGCTGGGCTGGGAGGATGACGACGGGCAGGAGAAGGAGCGCTATGCTTCCTCTCCAAGATGTTAATCAGTTTTTCCATCCTCAAGTGAAAATCAAAACCTAGGACACTTAACATTTCTTTATCATCAGATAACCGTATACTGAGACTCACTGAGTGTAACGGATATTCCATCAAGTGTGAAGGTGTTTTGTTTTGTAAGGTCTTCAAGAGACCCTCTTCCAAGCCTTTTCAAACCCCGAGCACCAGAATAAGACATGCCATCCTCTGCTTGGAAACAGGTTGCAGAAGAACCCAAACAAATTCAGATTTCCCTTCCCACCAGTGCTGAAATCCCATGGGTACCCACTTATTAACTTATGTTCGGATGTAACACTTAGAAGAGCTCATCAGTTTTCACATAGCAAGTTAGCTCCTAAATCTGTAACACCGCTGTACCAAGTACAGTAATAAAGTAACTGTTAAAATCCTGGGGAGGGGAAATGTATCATCTCTGCTAAAACATATCACAGAGAAGGGAAAGTAAACTGTAAAATTCTCACCACTTTTCAGATGAATCTGCTCTTAAATGAGGCTTCCTAATTTCCTGTTCTCATGCAATTCAGTCATTCTGGAGCCAGAACAGAAAAAAACAAGAATACATCTCTCTGCTTTTTTTTTTTTAACCTTTGAGATATTGTGCAAATGCATTACATTCTCACTCCTCCTCTTCGTATCTCAAAGTAATTGTAGAAAGCTCAAAGGAGCAACAATATACAGCAAAATTGGGGCATTTTAATCTTCACAGTTGGATTTGATGATCTTAGTGGTCTTTTCCAACTTTAATGATTCCATGATTCTGCTGTTCAAGTGAAACTTGGGTACATCAGGCACATGTACCGACTTGCTCAAAACTCACTGCTCTCCTAGCTCTTCGCTGCTTTTTTCCATTCCAGATACAGCAGCTTACTGAGCAGGAACTTCCGCTGCTTACTGTGCCAGCAGCTTCATTAGAACGCTGAGGATTAGCTAAAGGCAAAAACCAAACAAGCATCCTCTTAAAGTAAAGGGATGGGAAACCAGAGACTGGAGCTCCACAGTTGTCTGAAATATCTTTTTTTTTTTTGTACTTATGGGATTTCACAGGAATTCCAGCCCAATCATTTACAGGAACAAATGAACTATCATGTTGGATGAAAGTGAAGGTCCATCTAATTGAGAATGTTTTCTCTAGCAATTTCATACTTTAACTTACTTTTGGAATTATTATTCCCCTTCCTGTAAACACAGAAAACTCAGAGGGACTCAACTAAATTATCCTTCAGCAGGTTTAAAAAAGCATCCAACTAAATGAAAAGGAAGGCCTTTTCCTCACAAACAAAATCATTAAATTTTGAAAATCTATGCTGCAGAGGCCAAAAGCATAAATGGTTTTATGGAAAAAACTCAGGGGAAATAAGCTCACCACCGACTATTGAACAAGATGATGAAGCTAACACTGAAGCTCTGGCTGGCCAAGGGCAGAAGGCTCAGAGGTTCACTGGGGAAGGGATCACCCTGGGCTTACCCCTTGTTTAATAGCTACTGGCCAAGAACATGCTGGGATGGGATGGGCTGATCCTGCTTAGCCACTCCTATAGCTGAACAAAGCACCAAGGAGGCTGCCCCTCAGAGGACTGAAAACCATCTTCATTTTACATAGTCCTGGGCCAGGATTTATTTTCTCAAGTTCTTAATAGCGAGAATAAACCCGTAACACACGGGCAGCCAAAGGTGCTGGGAAGGTCAATTAGGTCTTCACAAGGAAAAGGCTCTTCATCCCTTCCATTTGTTTAAGTACAAAATACTTCTGTGTGGGAAGTATCTTCCTTACTTTGATCACCGTTCAATTCTGAAACACAGGAAGAATTTCTCCTACTCCTGCTTTAGCTGACTTTATCAAGCTGAGGGAAGACCCTCCAAGTATTTTAGGTGTGCCATACAAACAGGCTGTACCAACACATGCTGCCAACTGAGTAACATCCTTGCAACTGTTTTGTTTATATGAGATCCGAGTGAATGTCTAGCACTCCCATGGCAGTTCTTCACTAATTCAGTCACACAACCCTGGTCTAGTATTAGATACACAGCCTAGTCTAGTATTAGATATGGAGGTTGGTGGCCCTGCATGTGGCAGGGGTGCTGGAGCTTGATGATCATTGAGATCCCTTCCAACCCAAACTGTTCTATGATTCTACGAACCCCTGGGGCCAGCAGGGAATCATGGGCATCAGCTCATCAAGCCCCAAAAGGTCAGTGACCCAAGGGGCCTTTCTCAGATCTTTCTTAAGGTAAAAAACCAAAACACCAGCAACAACTTACAGCAACCTCAGAAGACAAAGTATTCAATGCAGAGAGATGAAATTACTGGCATACGGTATTTCAGCTCTCCTATAAACTGTTTACAACGTAGTCCTACAACACCGCACCGCATAAAAATGTACCAGTCCCCCACAAAAAGAATTAAGTAAATTAACAGTTTTACAATCAAGTATCCTTGGAGAAGCTGTCTCTCCCACACAGATGCTGAACTAAGCCATATTTGTGCCCCAGTGCTTCCCCACACTTTTTTTTTCTAACGCCGATGAATGAAAATTAGTAGTGAAATAGCAATGTTGTCAAACATCTATTATTCTTCCCTGTAGCTGTAATGGGAAAGATGCTTTCCAGCTGTTTCAGGATGGATAGTTTTTTAAAACTGAGTTCCTTTAATCAACCAACTCAGCAGTCAAGCACAACCTTCCTATACCAAAGCACAGCCTTGCTTCTCAAAGGGACAAAAGGCAGCTGGAAGGAAGTCAGCTGGCAAAAAAGCTGATCCAAGCCTTTAATTTCAGCTCCTCCTATTCACCAGCCCAAGGTGGATATCTGCATTTTTTCAGTAGAATAAAACTACTTGAAAAGCCGAAAATATCTAAGAGGTGGATCGTATCCCTTAATTTGTGGAGACAAATACTACACTAATGCATAGCAGGAAAGAAAAGCTAGAAGAAACTGGGAAGTTGAAAGGAGAACGCAAAATGCAACTGGTCACTGACCAAACATTAGTTTGATAATACAATTCTTTGTTTAAAGCTTCATTTACCTACAGAAAGACCAACAAAACGACGATCCTCATCACAGTGGTGGGTTCACTATTGTTGTAAAACACAGGGAAATAAGTTCACTCCCTATCCCATCAGACAGTTTCCACTGTGAATTCTCACATGGTGCCGAACACGGTCATAACTTCTGAGCAACGAGTTACACCAGGGAAAGATTTTTTGTTCAGAAATAACATTCCATAGTGCTATTTCTAATCTGTCCAATTCTCCTACAGCAGCTTTTTGTTCACAGAATGCTGACCTATGAGTGAAACAAAGGTACGTTTTGCCACAAACCCCAGCTTCAGTGTCCCCATTGGAGGCAGGTCTCAAGGGCACTCCCGGCTCCCAGTCTCCCCGCCATGCACTGCAAGTTTTCACTTGCTAAACATAGCCTGCCTGTAAGGGAGGAAGTGGGTGCTGGGATTTGCTGTTCCACTGCCATCGGAATAGTTCCCACATGCAGAGCGCCTGTGAATCAGTGATTGATTATAAAAAAAAATAGAGGGAAATTCCAGGAAGAACCTGAAAACAAGGCAGCTTACCTAGAAAACTGGCGTAAGCATAGCTACCGGGGTGCTAAGCCAACTAGGTCAGAAAAAAATGCAGAAATCTTTGCCTCCAGACAAGAGCTTCACCAGAGCTCCATGCTTTCCCTTGGAATTTCCAGGCACAACCCTGTGGGTAATGCTTATGTGAGGATACAGAAGCAGACGATTTATTCTTAGATAACCTTAATCCTCTCCTTCACAGAAAATGAAGACTCTGTATCATGTAGCACAGTGCTGGATTTGGATGGGGCGCAGGAAGGACACGAGCCAAATACCTCTATTCCCTCACAAATATTTCAAGGCAACATTTTTAATAACCACAAATTTTGAAATAGTTCTCCTGCTGTTGGCAACTGGAATGCAAATGGAAGGTATGGAAGCAGCTGAGGTAACACGAGTTGCCGAGTAATCTGACTTGGACAGGATTCAACGCACCTAAAATTGGTCTTGCTGATCTTACATTCCTGGCAGAAGACACTTGATTAAGAAAACCGTTTTTCCTAGCTACTGCTTTTAATAAGTAGCCTGCTGCTTGTAGCCTACAGAAATCGGTATAGTGAGTAAGAGTGGGTGAAGAGTGGATGACTTGAAGTTATTATTAGGTATCTGATGTCAGAGCGATGACGGATACCTCTGTGCAAACATTGCTCCCAAAAGCAACAAGGTTCTTCAGAAGTTCATCTTCAGACTGACATCCTCAGTTGCTCCAGGGAGAGACAAGGGTGGACGGAGTCATCACCAGGCCACTCCTCCATCCTCCAGAGAACACAAACCCTCTTTGCTCCTCTTAAGGCCATATTCAAACAAGATAGCACTGTAGCCCTCCACTGCACCTATAAAACAGTTACAGGACAGCATGCCCAGCACTATAAGAGTCCCATCCTACCCAGACATAGGAGGTTCAACGTGCTTTTGGAGGGCAGCCTGGATACATCTCATTTGCAAAAAAACATTCCTCTTTGACAAGGGAGAAGATGCATCATCTCACATTTGGCACCATCAGCTGACATTTACTTGTCAGATAATAATAATTTTAAAAAGCCTTACAAGAGAAGATGGATAATTTCCTTCTAGGTGATAGAGTCTGACCTTCCCAGGCATTTCAAAAGCTTACAGAAAATGTAAGAGCAGCAGGACCAACAGTTTGTTGGACAGCCATTATGCTGATAGAGACCAACTTAATTTTGAGAGCAGTGCGTGAAGCCCGAGCTCAGGTAGCCTATTAGAAATGAGTGAACCTCAGAAAAATGGAATGCAGACAGCTCACAACAAACACATTTTTCTTTCACACAGAGCAGAGGATGAAGTGAATCTTGACAATCATTACTTCTGTACTGATTCCTTCCTTCTGAAGGGGAGGACACATTCTGTTAGAGGCTGCCCGCTGGGTGCCAGGCCGCAGGCACCAGCCCTGCCCCGTTACCTCAGCGCAGCCTGCAGCAAGCGCTGCCCCGTGGCTGCCCCGCTGCTGGCAGCCCTCCCATCTTCCTGTCCTTTTCCAGCTCTCCCCACTTCCCAACTTCCCTCCTCCCTCAAATCATGAACAGAATCCGTCTGTCAGCACATGCTGAATTAAGCAGTCAGCTTTCTTTCTCATCTTCCACACACAATCACGCTTTTGTCTTCACAGAGACACAGGGTGAAGGCAAAGTCAGGAGACTGATCTCCACAGTCAAGTAATCAAGATAATTTTAGCTCATAAGCCCATGTTCAGCTCCGCTCCAGCAGACTTACAGAAACTCGTACACTCTTCCCTCAATGGGAAGGGGTGGGAACGTCACCATCCCCACTATGGCAACCAGGTGGAGGGGCTGCCACAGGCCTGGGGAGCACAGGGCAGCAGCCACCCCACACCTATGCTCTATAGTGGACTTGTAGCTGTTGCTTAACACTTTAAGCAGAGTTACTTTTACAAGTTACCCAACACTTCAATAGCTTAAATTCTATTAATCTGCTGGAGTCATTTTTGGCAAGTAGCAGAAACAGTGAATCATCCCACATTATCCCAGAGAGACTTCATAAATAAATCCTATCCAAGAGGAACTTGCTGAAGGCTTTTTATATGAAGGAAACTATTTTGGTCCTGTGCATAAATAACAATGATTCAGTCCAATAAATGAACCATTTGCTTTTTTGTGCTGATTTTTACGAGAGAATGACAGGGCTGGGACATTGCTGTATACAAGCAGATGTCATTCATTCCCCTCAGCAACTACCAAAAGAGAAGAACTGGTAGATACTCTCTTCTACAGGTTTCCAACCCAGCCCTACGTATCCCTTACTTTTATTTTAAAAGCCTCCCAATGCAGAGGTGACTCAGCAGTCATTACCTCAGATTTCAGCACAGAATTAGAGACTTCATAACGATTATGCCAATTAGATTAGCCAGACATCTTTAGCGATCCTGATTATACCCAGATATTACATTTCAGACTAATTTGAATTGCAATCATAGCCCATATTTACATCTTAGATGAATGCCAGATAGAAACATCAATTAATTTGTATATATTGTTTGAAAGACCAATTATGATTGTCAGGCACAGTGCTAGACAGTGTGTAAGGGGTAAACAATCGGATTTCTTTCAAAGGATGAGTTTGCCAGTTTCCTTTCTGGTGCATTTTGAGAACTGCTGCTTATCTATTTTGAAGGTGAAAGAAAGGAAAATATACTTACTTCAACAAAAAGCCTTGGCTTTGTGAAGAATGTTAGAGAAGCTCTCAAAACCAGCACACCTGTACAGCACGCTGCTGAAGGCATATTAACTGTACTAAATAATCTTTATTAGCAAAGTAAGCTGTACAACTTTTACCAAAGCGTAACAGTCATTAGGCAGCAAGCATATGTCATGCAATGGTGCAATACATCATGCAAAGCATCTCACATCCATTCAGTCAGTGATAAAGATCCTGCCCCCCTGTCTATGATAGGATTTCTGAGTAATGAATGGGGTTTTCTCTTCAGTATAATCCCTTCCTAATTTAGGTCGGGGTTTTATTATGTAATTCTTCTGTTCTCAAACAGAAACAATTTCAAGTCTCACTTCCTAAAAAATAAAGTACCTACAATTCTGTCTGGTTGACATGGGAGTTTTGTACATATTGAATTGCTTTTCTTTCCGAAAGACAATACCAACACTTTCTCTTTGCTACCTAATGTCCTTATATACTTACTGGGTAAAGAACATCTATGAAATTGCAGCTGACACACAAATACCACTTTGGATGATCTTACACTCACTGGGAGCTTGTGGAAAACGAGGCAGTGTGTCAAGACGCTTAGTGGCAAATTGGATATCTTACTGTTCTGAGCAGGACTAAAAAAGGAGCTGTTGTACAGAACCAGGAGTGACAATACACATTACTCTTTTTAAAAAGGAGGAAATAAGTGGACCTGAAACAAATTTCTTACCTAAGAACCTTCCACGAGCAGAGATATTTTTCCTCATAAATACATATTTTCTTTGCTGATATAGAGAAGTATTTTCTATACACACTTACAGTTAAGGACAAAATTATATCTGTGGTAAGATAATGTGGTAAGAAAATGGTAAATTTCTTTGGGTAAGAAATTACTTATTGAGGAATAACTGTGGAAATATTCTCTTTCATAAAGACTCGCCCCTGCAAGCCCATAAAACATAACTGTTCTGTCCACTGTGCATAATGCCGCAGTCACCGAGTCATGGAAGTCACAGATTTACGTGCAAGGTCACAACTCTGAAACTAACTGGGGTTACCAAACCCTACACACACAACAGCCCAAATGACTGCCACCAGCAGCACAGCCAGTCCTCCAAGCTTCCGCACATGAAATAACCAGAAGGAAAGCAAGAAACACCCTAAAATATCACTACTTAAACATGTGCCTACCTCATTCCAACTGCTGTCCCTGCTGCCATGCAGAGTGCAGCTCAGCCTCCCACAGCATAGGCACTTACTAACCTGCAGAGCAGGTGACTGCAGCCAAGCAATGCCCCACACATAGATGTCACCACGCAAACATGCTTTTCATCTGTTTTTATACAGAGGTGCAATTGCACAGCTTCCTGTGCATAGCTAGTCGTGAGCCTAGGCTTGGATACTGAAAAGTTTTAAAGGGAGAGAGATCTATTTTGACAGGAGTACTGGAGAGCAGTATTTTTAGAATTCACACACACTACAGCATGTCCACCAAAAAAGGAAAGAAGCAAAACATTTCTAAGCTGAGCTATCAGTGTATTTGTACTCATATCCCTGACTCATTAAAATCTCCATTTGTTCAACTTAAATTTTCCACGCAGTTAAACAATACTTTTTTTGCTTTATGCATTTCTTATCTGGAATAAAAATGCTTTGGTTCATGTTCTTCCGGTACAAACTAAATAACTTTTTGATTAAAAGCAATTTTCTGCTATCACAATTTACACTGTAGTATCGTTCCGCTCAGTCTCAGATCCTTTTTTAAATGGATGTGGAGTATCAGATCAGACCGATGAGCCATTTGGTTCAATATCCTATCCCTTATAAATGCTTCGTAGAACTCAAGCAACCATTATACAATAACTTGCTATTGTAATCTGCTATTGTGGAAATCTCTCCATACAGCTCCTCCATCAGCAACTAGTGGTAGCCCCAGGGCATCACAGTTTATATGAATCATCTCCTCGGCTTACTTCACTTGCTCTAATTGGTGCCTCTTTTCACTGACTCCACCTGAGTGTTACTTTCACTGTGTTTGGGATGTACGTTTTCTTGAAATAACTTCACAGAACTCACAGAATAATGCTGGTGCACTGTTTGTTGCTTCTTCATTAAGGCTGCACACAGCCCTGTGCAATGCTCACACTGACCACAGCCGTCACCTTTGTGAGGGTGTCCTCGGGCTTTGGATGCTCAGGCAGACCTCAGGAATGGCTCAGAACCAAAGTCAGGGAGAACCCAAGGCTTCATGCAAGCAGATGGCACATTTGCCACCAGGCTTAAAAAGAGGTTGAAATATGTCCTGCTAATGAGGTCTTGTCACTTGTACTGCAGAACTGCCCAGCAGTCTGTGGCTGGCGAGGCTGACCTACCCACATTTCTTAGATGCACAGAACACAAGTGCTGCTTATAATATTTCAAATACAACAGTAAGAAATTCAATGACTCCCAGCTCTTGGCCCTTCCCAATATCATTTTAAATGCTCAATTGTCCAACCATGTATAAAATGGCCTTGAGGCTGCAGAGCAATTGATGACATGTAAGTCATACGACTGAACAGTATTGACCACCATCCTTTCACGGCGTGGTTCTTCTGAAAGTATGCCGCCCTTCAGTTCATGTGGAAAGCACACCTTTAATTTGGAAACACCCAAAGCACATTTTTAACCTGTATCCCATGTCAACAGTACACTGAAAGAAGATTTTCACACACAAGTTTATGAGTGTGAAAAGTCTGATATTCCGGAGCTTCTCTGCATTAAACAAAGCGAGGTAATAACAATACCTATAGAGTGTGACTGCACCCTGCTTCCTTGTGAACGGAGCCTTCAAATGAAGTGAAAACAAATTAGTTTAACAACAAAAAAGATAACAGTGTCTTCTAAAAACTATAAAAAATCCAACCTAGGACTCATACATCAGCACTGGACATGAAAGATAAAATGAAAGATGGGAAGAAGGGAAGAATTCAATATTTAGGCAAATTTCACCTCTTCACCAAAAGCAAGCAAATGGAAGTAATTAACCAGATCTCATCACCATGGTTCACTCTAATTATAGTCTTGCTTTCATTTTTTCTCTAAATCTGTTGAAAATAAGATCAAATACTGAGGTCAAACTGAAATATTCCAGCCTTTTATCCACAATCTGCTTTTACGTAAAATTAAAATGAGACAAAAGTGCTGTATTTTATGACAGCCATTATAAGGTCTGAGAGTCCACTGACTCTAAGGCCATATTTTAATGCCAGTTCCTCCCTGCATACGGAATTCATCACCAGTTGGCTCTGAATCATTAAATAATGTATGATTTCTCCCCACCAGAATGTTTTCACTTCATAGAATCATCTTTAGCTTCTTCTCTTAGGGGCAGTAACGAATGCAACGGGAGAAAAGAAAAATCTCAAGTGTTCAGAAATGTAATGGTTCTATTTAGGCTTTGATGACAAAGCTCTTGAGGATATGATGCGTAGGGATACTTTTTGCTTAATAAAGCTGGAAATCGAGTATAAATGGATTAGAAAAAATTCCCTCTGTCTGAAGCAGCTTTATAGATCCTTTTTACAGAATTGCTTCCACAGACAGTACTTCCTCACACAAAGCCTTGGACTAAGAACAATACAGCAGGCACTGCACTGGAAGTCAAACCGCACCATGCACTACATGTTAAGTACTCTCCAGCAGGCAGCCAGCTTTTCACCGTGTCACTCTAATTACTCAGTACAAGCAGGCACTATCTGCAGTCTACGCTATTGTTTATCCTTTCTCACCTTGTTACTGCTTTCCAACTAAACGCAATGTTTTGCCATCCTACATATCACGTAGTTTGTTACTTCCAAAAGCATTGTCTCACTGTGCCACCTGCTACACAAAGCAAGCATGCAGCTGTTGCTTGGCAGTCTGCAACGGACCCTGGAATATCTGCATCAGCCATGCATTCACACTTGGGTTTTCTTCCCACTCTCAATTACCTTGACCTTCCTTCTAAAATAAAGCCAACAACCAACTTGCAAGCTCAGAGTCTTATAATGAAGAAAGAAATAAAGTCTAGTTCACTCATTGATTAAAATTGAGATGATTCACTCTTTGGAATCTTACTGGTGTGACCCGGACAGAATATTTTTATTAATTTAGTTCACATCCACAGAGAACTTGAAGCAGACCTCCAGAAATGGTCCAACGTGAGTTCTGGAAGCTATTATTTTTTATTTGGAAGACTTGTTTAACAGGGGATTTTGCTGGCTATGTTCTGCTCTTTGCTTTACTTATTTTACCCGCTACTTCCGCAGCACTGAAGAGCAGAACAAATTATCAGAGAGAAATGTTACAGTCTTTATAATCCAACAGTAATGTCAATCTTTGATCAACAAACAAGGAGAGGCTTTGCACACAGCAATCTGCGTTTTCACGTTCAAACCTTCCCTTTTTTATTTGGAATGATTGCTCCTTATGCAATTATTTGCTCTGTTATGCCCAAATTTTTGATGGCTTTCTCAGACATCACAGTCAGCACTTCACTTGAAATAAATGGCAATGTTGCCTACGTAAGAAATGCAGAAATTCTCTCCTAAAGCTGCTGGCACAGGCACACATTATACACTCAAAATCCATTTGATGTTTTCAGTGATCTGGAAACATCAGTGAGTGTGAATCTCTGGACTCGATCTCCTCTTCTGAAGCAAGAAACTATTTCTTAGGACATTTTATATCTTTCAGCCCCCCACTGAGGGCTTGTCATCCTCTGGACCTCTCTCTGCTCTTCTCTTACCTCTGGCAGTTCAGTCTCACACCTGATGGGTCCTCCAGGAGAGTGAGTTCAGTGTCTCTTTTCCCTTTTTCCAAAACAAGACATCTAATTTCCTCCCCCAGAACTGAGCCTTCTCGTGTTTCCTTGTTATATTTTACTATTTAATATGTACTCCAATTTTAGCAGTTGTTCTCCAGCTCATCTCTACCAGCTGACCACAAAGCTCACACAGTGGTCCCTACCTCGTTGTCTCCATAAGAACAATTGAGGTAGCCCCAGGATCTCAACCACGAAAGAGCACGTCCTCATGAGCTGGGGTCTGGCACGGGAGGCTGCTGTACTTTGAGCACCTACCTCTAGGTTTGGAGTGAGTCGTGGGAGGAAGCTTTGCTCACGCCTTCCCTCTTTCCTTTTTGAATTTATGTTCAAAAAGTGAACGGCCAGAACCAAACATGTTCTTGAGAAGCCCAGAATTCAAACCCCGGGCTGTAAATGAAAGCCTTCATACCATTATGTGGGAAAAACAAAAGAAAAACCGCCCTGAAGTATCCCTTTACTTTCCTTGGACAGAGCAGAGTGCCCCACTTTGGCTCCCGGCCCTATTCAGCACTGTTCAACAGGCACATTCTGAAAGCGCAGTTCTCCTGTGCCACACACGAATTCCTGACAGAATAAGCTGTATGTAAGAAAGGAAAAACAAAGACAAAACTTACTCCTCTTTTTTTAATGGGTTTTGAAATCACAGCCAGACCTCTTAGCTTTCAGGCTGAGGTTTAAACCTGGACATCCGAGCAGAAGTACAGTCCTAAAATCGCAGAGACAATTGTGCAGCTGGCCACTGTATGAATGCAAAGAAAGCAGAACACTTGGACCCAAAGCCTGCTCCTCTGAAAACAAATCCTTTAATGTTCCTTTTCAAACTAACCTCTCATTGGGCCCCGGCTAGCACAGCAACCAGCATACCCTGCATCTGCCAGCTCCTCTCCAATTAACGCAGGTCCCATGACACTGACTAACAGCGAGCAAGGAAACTGGCCCGAATACTCAACTGCTCACAGCTTTTAAAGAAACGGATAATGGGTAATTTGTAGGAGTTAGTTGTCAAATTATATATTTATTTTCTTGTATGCAAGCTAATAATAGGCTTAAGCTTGTAACTTGCACTTGGAATAATGATTAAAGCAGCAAGCTTCAGCAGTTCCTGTCCACAGGACTCCCTTTGTTGAGCTTCTCCTTCAATCACAGCAAATGCTAGGAGATATCTTAGGGCTGGACAATATGAATCACTGCTTTTTTGAAGCGAGACGGATAACGCACATTGGCTACATTTTTTTCTGAAGAGCTGAGATCTGACATAAAGCAAAATCACTGCTGACCCACAGGAAGTCCCTGACACAGCCACTGATGAACATCTCATCTCATCAAACACATCTGGTGAAGTTACAGCTTTAACTCTGACCAACTTTTGGCCATTTTAGATGATAAACCGACCTTTGGTTTAAACCACTGTACCTTGTACAAATAATTCCTGAAAACTGCCGAAAGCATAATGACCCACTTCATCTTTTCCGTGATCAATACCCCAGAAATGCACGGAAGACAATGCAGGAGATTTATTATAGGAGTTAATATAGAGCTATTTGTAAGTCTAAAATGGTGGCTTGTCTGGATTCTTCTGAAAAGGAAATTAAAATTGAGGGGTGATGCAGCAAGCACAGCGCCGGTGAGATAATAGAAATTCACACTTTTAAAGACAAATTAAGTAATTTTCACTTTCATATATCGGTGGTTAACAAAGCAAAGTGTGGAACACCCAAACCTGCAATGAAAGAGGCAAAAGTTCAACCTCAAAACCTAATTAGAGCCTTGTCCCCACATTACATTGTTATTGTCGTAATAGGACTTGTGTAGAAGGAGCAACCAACAGTGAATACACAGCAGGTGTTCCAACAGATTTTAATACCAAATTAGCTCACACCAAACCCTTCCAGCAATTCAGTGGCCATACAAAAGCTTCTCTGCCTGTTTTCAAGGTACTGGGATAGAGCAGCAGAACAGCTACTCTTTGCCCAAATGGGATCATCAGATGAAGCATTGGTTACTTTGCATAAACAAATCCATTCATCACAAAAAAAAAAAAAAATCAAAAATGTGATGCTTAACAAAGAGTGCATCTTATTGTGGAACTAAATCATTAGCTCTTCCAGAACACTCTTTCCACTGATTAAAATACTCCGTTTCATTGCCTAAACTGCTAAAATGGAAAAGGAAGATGGGAATATAAGTATTCATTTTTGTAACTGTTTTTAGTTTTGTCACTTTTAGGTGCAAACATCTTCAGTCTGCAAACAAAAGAATGACTTATGCCTAAAGAAAAGAGAGCAATAAGAAGAAAAACAAATGATGCCTCTTTTCTTTAAAAGGCATTTCAAAACTTTGATATTTAATTCATACATATAACAAATACATTTTAGATCATTGCAACAATACCCCCACAGAAGAGATTTCTTCTAGCCAAATAAACAGATCAATTATAAGGCTTGGAATAATACACAAAACAAAATAATAAAATATCATCTTGAATCATTACAATGAAGTCTTTATCACAGACTCAGAAGCGAACCAACAGGTATGTGTTTATCTGACAACTGTGCCAAATAGAAGTTTACGGTTACTGCAGTAAAGACCTGCTAACATTGGTTACAGTCTGAAAGAGGAATATTAACTAACTGCATCCTTCAGCCACAGAGGCTACTTCAAAGGCATGAAGCACGGGAGAGAAGTGGATGTTTTCATCAGAAACTTGCTCTGCAAAACGTGTTCAGTCTATCACACTTGGAAGCACACTCAGGACTGCTTGACACCATTATGAACGGAGCAGCTGGCTTATTCTGGATTGCAACATTTTTCAGTTCTCTCTGAATAAAAAAAAGCAAGTAAACCAGGTACATCGCCAGAACTCCTGACATAAATGGGTGTTTGTCTCTCTTTATTCAAGAGCTCACTTTTGTTTACCTAGCCATGCATACATTTTGTCCTTGGTATCCCAAAAGGGGCCAATCCAGCCACACTGCTTCCATCGAGATTCCTTCCCTTCGCTGCAAAGCACAGGGCTCAGACACCACAGGGCCAGAGAACAGCAGCTCAGTACTCAGAAAACGCAGCTTTGCTCTAAGCCTTACACCCCAGAAACACAGCTTGTCCGCTTGGTACAGTAGAGATTTGATCTACAGACATCCTTAACCTGCCAGCAGTGGAATCTCAAGGATACAAAGCCAAATGGTGCAACTGTCATGGAAGACTGGCTTACACAGGAAACCAAGCAGAATGCCCAAATGTTCCATTAGCTTGCCATACAGTTACAAAAGCCATTGTATTCACGTTAGGTGCAGCAATGGACTCCAACAACTCAACACATGCTGACCTCCAATTTGCACTGCTGCGCTCTTCAGGACATACCTACAGCTGCTACAGCTAACACAATTTCACACTGTCTCTAATAACATTTTCATTTCAAAATAATGCATTTTCAATGGTGCATTTCTTTTCCTTCCCATTTTACATGGGATTTGCATTTCTTAGAAATAACTGGCTTCTGTGGGCTTGCATACTTCATTTGAGTCATATATTAAAGCCTGCTCTGCTGTTAAACAGCCATTCCCTTTTAATAAGATCCACCAAGAACCACAAATACAAAGGCATCAAAATAAAGAGGGTAGGTTTGCATCTAATTTGATGCAGACATCAAATAACAATCAAATACCAATGCTTCAAAAAGTAGTACTGAAAGCCACTTCTTTTTTTCAAGTCTTAGCTCTTATTTTGCTGCATTTGATTGCTTAGAAACTATGATAAATGAAGCTCTATGAATACAATACCTAGGAAAATGATTGCAGCACAGAACAGGTAATTTACATTCTATATTTAGCCTGTGTGCATACGTTAGCGCTGACAAGAAGAGCTATTAGAAATGCCTAAAAGCATTTAAACCTGAGCCTGGGCAAAGAACTTCTTCACAGTAAATACCAGATGAAATATTTAAACAGATGAAGTTTCTATTTTGGAGGGGCTTATATCTCAGATTTTTCATCACAGCTCATCACAAGTGCATGACATATTTTGTCTTAGTAGATGGGAATACCTTGAAGCTACCAGCTTCGGAGAAATGTGTAACTATTTGTTCATTCTGAAGGAACAAGTGGACATACATTGCTAGATCAGTAGCTTAAAGATGCAGGAATGGAACCCTCTCTCTCTGGAGTGGAGAAGCATGCTCACTCAGTGACACACAAAGTAGAAAGAGAAGGAAGAGAGAGGGAAGAAAGCCAATGCTGTGGCCTGGACAGAGCTGCTGAGTTGGGCAAAGCCATGGGGTCCCCACACCACAAGACAGATCCCGAGAAGGACCTGATAACACTCACCCAGCAAACCAATGGAGCCTGCCTTTCCAAGCCATTTGTACAATTAAACCTAATGTAGTGTCAAGCACACGACGAGAACAATTAGGAGAGGAAAAATAAAAATTCAAACACTTTTCCCCTAATCTCTTGAGCCTTTAATAATCTCAGATACAATTTACAACAGATGTGCTGTAAGCTGAACTCGCTCAGACAGTGCAGAGATGTAGGATGGCGCTATTCTTTCAGTAGACCCTGCAACAAAAACCTGCCAGTGTGCTTTCAACTGAGATAACCAACATTGGTTAGTTAGTGGTTAGGCAGCCACACCATTCAGAACATCCCACGGCACATCTCCAATTCATACCTTCTGCCAAAGTGTCTTTGCAGCGTAGGTGTAAGGAGACAAAAATATAACCTTTTATTTTTAAAAAGAAAAGATGAAGCAAGGAAAATATGACTTAAACTGAGGAAATCAGTTCATCAGATTCATAGAAAAAAAGAATAAAATACAATAGAACCAACTTTCCACAGATATCAGTTCTACTCCATTCTGTATTTCATAAAATGATGTTTGCCAGATTGGCTCTTCCCATTTGCCTTCAGGTTTGCTACCAGCTATGGCTCCTTAAACTAAAGAAACGATGAAGAGGAGGGAAACATCGTCGCTTAACTACTTTTTACAGCAGGAATAACACACAGACTGGAGCATGAGGCTGACTGTGTCCTCTCACAGAAGCCACAAGGAGCCTGCAGCCCTTTACCAACATGGTATGAGTGGCCCATTGGTACTGCCTGGCAAGAACACAAGGGTATGGAGCTGAACTGCAGCCGTCCTCTCACAGCAGCGTTGATCTGACCATGCTTCTGTCAGAGGGGTCTTGCCACAAAGAGGTCATCTGGGATTCCTTGCCTGCTACCACACAGACATCTCCGAGCTGACAATGCAAGGACTTCTTCTACACTAGCAGAGTCAGCTCTCTGAAGGCAGGAGGTAGAAATATTTAAATGTGTGTTGATGGTGTCAGATTTAGAGTGACTGAAACCATCATAGTGCACTCACAGGAGATGGAAAGCAGTAACTGAATCACCATGGCTCCACTCAATATAATGATTTGGATTAGACAATTCCAAAACTGCGCTGTCAGAGTTTTGATTTCTGCTAATTGGAAAGGTTTATTACAGTTACATGCATCATGATACAGATCCTAATAACCTAACAAAGAAAAATACTCACTCCACTTTATGTTGAGACTTGCTTCAGCCATTATAGCTCCACTTAGGGCACCTGATGTCAATCTATCAGCACCTACAAAGCATGGACATGAATCTTCCCACTCTGACAGGCAAAGCTTGAATTTAATGTTTCTGTAAGGAGCTTCTTATTCCACCGTGGTCCTGCTGCCACTAACTTCCAAAGGCAGCACAAATACTTCATCAATGAACTAGTTACCAGATCTGCTTCATCACAGTATCTGAGAAAAGTAGTCACTCATGAAATTTCTACTTGTGATGTTATATTGAGCTGGTGAATGGAAAAAAATGCCACAAACAAAACAAGCCCTGCTTCTGAAGGAAGCCTGCAGCGCAGACAGGAACTAAGAACACGCTTATGAAGGCTCTCTATCCACGATCTGTTCCAAGAAAATAATCTATTTATGAAATATGTGAATCCCATTTACGTTCTACATTCACTAAGGATGCCATCTTCAGAAACAAATGGGAGTAGCTTCAGAACAGTCAAGCAACAGAACTGCAAGAGCTCATTCCACCTGTACGTAATGATCTCCTTAGAGACCCTATGGGACAGGCTGTTTTGTCACTGTGAAGTTATAAGTAGAAGCAGTGTACATTTTCCATGGGAAAAATAAAATTAAGAAGTAAAAAGTTTGCACCCTGTCTTCCATGACTAATTAAGGTAACAAACTAAAGGAATTTTCACACACCATTGAGCCAAGGATCTTTTACAGAACAATCTCTGAACATTTCATTTGGAATCATTACAGAATTGTATTATCCGTTCAGAAAGTCTGTAGCAGAAAGTCTGGAACGTGTAATGGTAACGGCTCCAACGCCTGCTATTAAATAATGGACTTGAAGAGTTTTTCCTGACTACTACATCTCATGCTACAAGGAAACCACCAACAGTTCATTCCTGAATCGTGTGGGTAGAGCCATTGAGTCCCCATCCTTTGTACCAACCAAAGTGCACATAACGGTGCACACAACAGCCTCTTACTGATGTTAAGGGAAAAAAAAAGATTATATAGCCAAGTCATTATTACAGTCCCCTGTTTACAGAAAAGCAAAGGGCATTATTTCACAGTTCAGCATGGTACAGCAGTCCCATCGCCTTTATTATTAGGTACACACATTGGTTTGGCTTGGAGGATTTCCACTTTTATCAGAGACACTCAGATTGCTGAGACGACACGAGCACAGATGGTGCTGCAGGACATCCCCAGGACCGCACCAGTCCTGAGGGGGCCATCCAAGCATCACTACAACCTAATGCATTTCTTCTCTTTAAATATTTACTCTCAGGGAAAAAGAGGAGGGATTGCAATTTCAGATATTAGTAATTGCAGCGCCACTGAGCTACTGACACTGAAATTCTGCATACGTACTACCATCGTTATACCTATCTGGGAAAAGACCACGTTCTCAAACTTTCTCCTCCTTTTTTCCATAAAAGTTAAAACACTTATGGAGTTCTAAAACTTTTTACTTAGCATATTCTGAAATAAATGAATTCAAGATCCAATCTTATGTTATAAGGAAGATATTTTTAGAAATAGAAAACTAGAATTGCAGAGTAAGCTAATTCATTGCTGCAGTGTACTGAAAGAGATAATAAAAGCATGCAAACCGCTCAGCAAAGCTCTGCTCTTGGTTCTAGCATCCCTAGCCTATCTTTATGGCACTTAGGTAGTATTTACTCCAGTCTGCACTAGAGTGGATTGGGAATCATCAAGCCACAGACCAGAACTCCAGCACCATCAAGGCAGTGTAAAATGGGAGACTGGAGGAAGGTAAGGGCAAGAGGTATGGAGAATTACCACCTGCAGTATTTACTGTACTCCATCAAAGAGCCAGACCAAACATCTCTTGGAAGTAAGAGCTGCAGACAACTCAAGAAGGGATGTAAGGCTTGGACGGCATGGGACTGAGACATCATTGCATTCCCCTGACTACAGAAATCAGCTCTACAGAGGAGCTGGAATTTCAGATACACTGCTTTGTTTAAACAAGAGTCAATGCTATTTATTATTTAATCAATAAAGAATGCTACCAGTAGGGTAAGATAAAACAGGTGAGGCGTATATAGAACTTCTGAATTCCTACTTAAGGCCACATGTACAACTGTGTTGTGTATGGAGGTAGATAGCTCAGGTTCTGCATTCAGTTGCAGGGCTCAAGCACCTACAGAAGACATCCCACTACTGTCATGCCCACAGGCTTTGGGAAATTTCTCTTGCTGCATTCATAAGGCTATTTCCACCAGCAAAGACAGCAGTAGAAAGCACTGCAAGGATATATAGAGGAAACAATGCTACAGCGACTGGGCCAGATAAATAAAGTGCCCAATTTTTAACAGGATACAACAATATTTTGCAGGAGAACTCTACAGGTTACCAGATTTTCGTTATGTTCAAACTCAAATATCTGTTATACTCCCTGTAATCACAGGGTAGAATCATTTGTTTGCTTGGCTGTACAAATAGCAAAGCTGTTAACAAAATTAAGAAGTTGTAAAACAGCATAAAAAGCAACACGGAGAGTGTGAGAAGAGAGCAGTTTTTACCCGTTCTGAATTGCAAACGCATCCTGCTTATTTCACCACAAACAAAATTTAGCTTGGAAACTGAACAGTATTTATGGATTGATTTCTTGTTTTACTTGGAGAAGTTACTGGTTTTGAATAAACTGGATACCCTTTTGCAGTCGCTGGGCATAGCTAAAATAGCTATAGGGCAGTAGCCTGAAGGCACTAGTCACTCCAACTACACATCAGTTTCAACAGAGGAGTTAAGCTTCAATAGTAGTCCACAGTAACACCACAGATGATCCCATGGCCACAAAGATAAGGCAATCAGGAATTGCAATAATTCTAAACATAAGGCAGAATATTCCTATGGCAAGCTTAAAATTAACTAAAACGGGATCAGTTTCACCCATCTGATTTGTGGAGAACAGTTTCTTAGGAAAATAAAGCATGGTGTATCTGCTTCTTTGCAAAAGCACCAAGTTTCCAAGGTAGGAAAATGGAGCACAGACTTGAAGAAGGCTTCCTCTGTAGTAATATGTAAAATGCAATTCCTAGAGCTTTCCTTCTGCCACATAATAAGTCAGTGTTAAATACTGTCAGCAGTCCCTTTAGGAAATGCTAAAGGGTAAGGTGGTCTTTCAGTAGCAGTCCGAAAATAAAGTCAGTCCTGTACACTGCCAAACCCCTCCTTGTTAGGGAGACCTGTTACAATGGTACACAAATTTCTAGCATCGTGTTATCTGAGGGTTACGCTCATGGCCACAATACAGGTCGCTTCAGTTTTTATTTCAACCTCTTTGCCAGAACAGATTTATTTCCTAGCTAACACCAATTAACCCAGTTAAACAGAATTAAGCCATTATTTGGGGTGGGAGGGAATAAAAAGAAAATAAAACACCCTAAAGCATTTTCTTCTAAGATGAAGTCTTCCAAAGTGAAAACGCACCGGAGCATGACAGAATCAGAGGGAAGGAGGCCAAAACATTAGCCATGGCATGCTGATTTAGAAAGACAGGTTATGATAATTGCTTTTATACAGACCACTGTGGCACAATGCTATTTGAGATTAATGAGTAGAGATTAGATTTGACAATATCAGTTTCACCTGTTGCCCTGCCCTGGCTCAAATGCACATTTTGAATAAGCAGTCTTAAAATACAGCAAGTACCAAGGGGACAAAAAGGCCCTTGGAGATCCAGAACAGACAAAACAAGACACAGATGGAAAATTGATCTTCTGTCCTTCATCGGTTTGACTGAAGACAGAAACTGACTTCCTGCAAGTCATTAATTAAACTTCCCAAGCAAAAATTATTCCTTCGTGTGTGGCTATCACGTCATCTTTCATTATGCAGAGGACTGAAATCACACTGCTCTGGCACACCTCACCTCATTTCCTGCACCCTGGGAAGGGGAGCAGTGATGTTCTGCCCACGTAACCCTAAGCCATTAGGTTAGTGGTACCAGCTATTGCTGCTATTCTTACTTCTGCATTAATTCCTCTGAGACACGAGGTCCAGTTTCCTTAAAAGCAACCATTCACTAAGGAAATACAGACAAAGGAAAAGGGACTTCACTCACAAGGTAAATACAAATGAAGCACAAACCAGCATTTGGACCCTGTCATCTGTAGTGAATGAAGTAACAGAAGGAGCTTTGAGGAATCCCAGTACAGTAGATGGCTCCTAAGGATTCTTTCCAGCAGCAGGTGTTGCCAATACGGGGAAATGCCTCCCACAGCTTGCAAACACCACAGCAAAGGCAGCTGGGACTGATGGAGCAAGCAGTGATGGTCTCGCACAGCCTCACCTCGCCTTGTGCCTGAACAGAGCCTTGAGCTGGTGGTCAGAAAGCCCTTCCCCAGCCAGAGGGCACACAGCCAGGACATGTGCACCATGGTGCAGGGCAGATCACCAGCAAAGACCCGTGGATAAGTCTCAAAAAAATAGCCAGATTCTTCAGAGGAGAAAATAAAAACCTGTCTGTCCTACACTACATATGAAAATACTTCTAAGTCCCATGCAAAACTGGTTTGAAACAACAGGCATGGAAGCAGGTTTGTTACAAGAACCACTCTACACAGTCTTACTATTGGGAAAGCTGGTTGTTACCATCCTGCCCTTCATTACATTTGTCATTACCACCCACTGAGTCACACACTTGCATGGGCATAAGAAAGACAAGTTGGTATTACAATTCCAGTAAAAGAATCCTCCCCATGGAAATTTCCAAATGACTACGAGTTTACAGGCTCTGTATTCCAGAAGGACCAAAATACCTGAGAGTAGGTTTTCACATTCCCCTTTTGTCCATACAAAGCTTCACATACGCACCCTACAAATGACAGCATGCTTATCATTCATGCTCGCAGACACATTTCTCTTCTGCTGGCACAAGCAGGCTGCATGCAGCCATCTCTTCTGTGCATTGGTGTAAAATAACAGAGTAAGAACATCTCCCTAACATTAGAAAGCAGACTGCAATGGAGGAAGAATCGAGTTGACCGATTATCTCAATATGTGGTTTTAATTACCTCTAACTTGTGGCAGTCTGTTCACTTGCGGCTCTCAGATGAGACCTGAAATATCCATACCCTGTGTGCCTGCTTTGGACAAAGAAGATAGCCTAGGGCTTTTTGGAAAAAGAACAGATTCCTGCCTCGTTGTCCTTGGCTGCTGAGTCCTGTGAGGTGGCTCCAATTCAGGAAAGCAATAGGCTTGCAGGCTGGGAATTAGGATGGAAATTGTCATATGAATGCAAATATTGCTCTAGATCTTCTGAATATTAGGAAAGGAAGAAAGGAAGAAAGGAAGAAAGGAAGAAAGGAAAGGAAAAAAAGAAATCCAAGGACCTTCTTCCCCCCACAGATCACTACCAAAAAGCACCTGCCTAGCTGATGAACAGGAGCCTGCATGCCACACTGGTAAAAATCTGCACCAGCGAAGGGGACCCACTGTTGCCACTGCTGAAATGCATTACCCAGTGTTGCACTGTGCTCACATCCACTCTTTGGTGTCTAGAAATGGGTGTCATTTTTTCTACCTGGAAGAATTAAATTCCACCCCTTTGCTTCATATGTACTTCCATATCAGACCATCTACCTCTGATGTCGTGGGCCATTGTAAAATAGGAGGCATTACTTTCAGAGCAGGCCACATAGAAAAGAGAAAGAAGAAGGAAAAAAAAAAAAAGGAAAGAAAGAAAAAATAAAGAATGAAAAAGAAAAGGGGGAAAAAAAGAAAGAATGAAAGGGAGAGGGAGAGAGAGAGAGATCGATCACTGGAGAAGCCAAACAGGTCAGTTTGAGATATAACAGATCAAGTGACTGTGCTACCATTTAAAACACAAACTATCTGAAAAGCAAGCAAAGAAGTAAACCATAGACTGCAGAACTGAAAATGGATGTGGGGAGAATTGTTAAATCCCTTTGTTTAACAAATCACACAACTGCAGTCTGGTTGGCTCTTTGTAGGGCTTCCAAAGGACCGATCTTTCCATCCCCAGCTCCTTCCGTGCAGTGGCCACAACCCAGCCCTAAAGGTCTGACCAGACTCCAAAGAATTTTTATGGGAAGTGGCAGTTTCAAAATTACATTTCATGGCATCTTCTTACTTCACGTATAACAAACAATTAGCAACAATTCCATGCTTTTAAGAACATCAACTCTGAAGCACCAGGTTCAAATCCTAAGCGTGAAAAATAACACGCTCTTGTTTTTAAACGTGAATTAAGTATGTCAAGTTACTGGTAAGCCTTTGCTGTAGCTTACAGTCAAAACGTGGTGTGGAACCAGACAGTGCATCTGAAATCTCTTCATCTTTACCAAATTGTCATTTCCCATCGTTAATCATCTCCCTCAAATATAATCCAACCGTTTACATTTGCAGATGCCCGAATCCCTCACCTTCACTCAAACCCAAGGATGAGAGCTCCTCCCTCAAGCCACAGTGCTGAGGATTAGGACAGGTGCAAAGTAAGCCCATTACTTAAAGAAGGAAAGAAAAATCACTTTGAATTACCAGCTTTAGCTGCAGAATTAGATATGCTTGCATGCCGGTTACAGGACACTGGGCCCTGCGGTGGTTTGGAGGCAAGTGGCTCACAGTGCTGAGGAGCAGGGATCAGCCCACTGCCCCCAGCACTGCCCACGAGGAGCTCAGCCCCCACCAGGGGCTGCGGCTGATGAAACCACCCCAGGTCTGCCTGCCCAGCAACGTTAGCTCCATGGAGATCAACCTACAGCTCGGTTCTGAAAGCCAACTCCATTTCCTTCGCAGTGGGAGAAGGATTTCTGCACTACTTCATTTGAACTGGTTAGTCATGCACCGGGAAATAACACTGGAAAAGGCAGGGGGTGGAAAAAGGGTACAAACAGCCGTAAGCAGTTCTAAATAAGCAGCAGTTCTAAGTAAAATGCTAGCAGCCACAGAACTCAAGGGGTAAAAGCAGCAGAGAAGACACGGGGCTCCAGAACTCACGCCCTGCTTACAGTGCCTGCAACGTTTGTTTAGAAACCAGGCAGCAAAACGTGACCTCTGCATTTACAGGAAGATAATGCTGCTCTTGTTCTGACTACAAGGTTTTGTTCAAAGGATAGGCAAACTCATAGCACAACAACATTCAACCTCTGCCGTGGTTTTTGTGAAATTAGTCCAGAAGTGATACATCCTACAGACTCCATTTGTTTGTAGGAAGGGGACTGCTGAAACTGTTTCTTCACATGACAAACAGTGTCAGGGCAGCTCTAACACAACCAGTGATCACACGCTGTACTCAACATCGGCCCCTTCAATAACTGCCTTTACTTCTACTGACGACCTATTCAATTTAGAGGCAGTTGTGAAATTCTAATCGCTTGTGCGGCTGGCACACATATCTGTCTCAATTTAGGCTTCCTGTTGGCTACAATTTTGCTGAAATTACAGCTTTAATTTTCACAACAAATACAAACAAACCAACAAAGATAATGCTTGACTGAGAAAAAAAACAAGTTATACAGCCCGCATTGTCAAGGCGGGATAAAAAGCCCCTCCAAACACGGCTGTAACCTCCTGTGCCCATCTGCAGGACACGTCACAGAACAGCCCACCCGCTCCTTATTTAAGGCAGGCTGCAGCTGGCCTCCGAAGGGTTCTAAATTAAGGCAGGAATGCAGCACAAAATGCATGTGCATGAATTCAGATCTCTCCACACCCACTGAGATACATCTCCAGAGAAATGAGAGCGTGGCAAGTGATGGAGAAATGGGCACTGTGCTACATGATACTCATCTCAGAAAACAACCACTAGACGTGCTTCACAAGCTAACTAGTCTGCTTTGGCAACCCTCAATCATCTCTGATTGATAAGCAACCTGGAATATTAAATACTCCACACTCTAAATGACAGCACGCTTTCTTTTACAAAGCAATAACATTACAGAGATTCAAGAGAATACAACTGAAGACTGTAAATGGTGTTGACAAACATATTTGTAAATAAAATGAACAAAATGGAAAATTCCTTTAAAAAGATTGAGGTCTCAAAGAGAAGAAAAGTGGAACAATGTTCACAAACAGACTGTATTTACACCATTAAATATCTTTGCATGTTGGAATTTAAAGACCTGATCGGTGCACGTGTACCATATAGAAAGACAAACCCAGCAACCAGCATCCGGTTCCTGTACCACTTTTGTGCCCTCGTCTTATTTCTCAATTGCCAAAGTAAAACAAAGCCTCCTGGAAGTAAAGTGCAAAGGCTGCCAGTTCCAGGAGGGCCGTGCTGCTGCAAGGATGCCTGCCAACAGACTGCAGCCTCACAGTGCACCCTGCCCAGCCCCGGCTTCTCAGCAGTCTTGTGGTGGCCATCACCACTGGAAGCACAGGAATTCCTCTCCTTGCCCGAGCTCTGCATGTTTCACTTTGCTAGCAGCGACACGTGCAAAAAGGCCCAGCAACAATTTCTGTTCTGGGAACTCGCACTGGAATGCCAGGGCTCAAATATGTTCTAAAACTTCGTGATGAAATCTTCATAGGCACGCTGTGGTGGTATTCATACCAGCATATATCCAAATCACCATTTGTTTATCCGCATATATGAAATGATGAAGGATGAAAAGAATTTGGTCCTTTAAAAAAAAACAAAAAACAACCTCTTACTAAAATTTAACAGCAAAAAATTCCCAACTTCCTGAGCCATTCTGCAGTCTGACTGAATAATGTTGAGCTGTACTGATTTAATGATGTTACTTGGAACTAAAACTACCCAGTATGTTATTATGTGTTTACAGAAAATAACAGAACTAGAAATCTAGTAGTGCAGGTTAATCAAACTGTCAGCAAACCTTCTCTGCTGCATGGCATAATCCATGCAGCAATCTCAGAATACATTACAGAGCATTTTATAAACCAAATAAATTCAGCAGATTTTATTTTATAAACCACTATCCACTAAATAAAGTACCGTTGCCTCTAAGTCACTACAGTTATTTTTCAGGACTGAAAAAAGTCCCTTTAGCAGGTCCAGGACCCACTATAGACTCACTGCTTGCTGCCATGGTTAGAGTGAGACACAAAGCTGCTGCAGACCACTGCTGTGGCACAACCGCAGGCAATGGGGCCAAGCACATCTGCGTGGGTATTCTGAAAGACCACTTAATGCACTTTTTCCTAATGAAGTTGCATAGAAAAACTCAAATTCCTTCCAAACGAGGGAGCAGGAACTCCAGCAGGGTAAATCCCACCCCAGCCACAGAGCTGCCCAAATGCTGGTCCAGTATGTCTTCTTTGTTTACTGCAAGAAAGCTGGAAATTGAGAGACCCTGCTGTCCAAAGGTGTTTCTGAGGTGTGTAAATCCTTGCAGCCATTACGGTACGCCTCCTACTGACTCACACCACTAAGACCAATTGCAATTGGGGCTGACCTGCAAGGCCTGCCCCAGAGAGAAGCTGATATTCTCTAACCTTGGATATTCAAATATCCTGCTACAGTCCCCATGGGCTGCTTTTACCTCTTTACCCTCGTTTGGATAGCTTGGTGACAAGCTTGTGATACTACGCACTGCACAGGCCATGAATCACACTGCGGTGGTGGTTACTCATACAGAAAATACATGACAAACTGATCCAACGTGCTGAACTCAGTGGATCTCTGTCCTATAAGGTAACTTAGATTATTAGTTTAAATTACAAGGCAGTAGGCTTGCATTCAATTTTAGGTTATAATATAGGCCTTGGTTCAAGCATCACTGAAATCAGTGGAAAGATTCATAAATGCTTCCAAAGGCTTTGGATTGAGCTCATGGAATTTACTACCTCTTTTCAGCCTACTCATCACCCACCAATGACCTCCCGGGTAGAAAAGTCGGCAGAAGGGACTATAAAGGCCTCAGATTACATCATATGTATTCAGTCCCCAGTAGCTACTCATCTGAGCTAACCAACACTGAGTACTTGACCTCTGTGTTTCTGCACTCCTTACCTGGATTTGCAGACAACAAGGGTCTCTCCATGTAATTTCAGGCACTTCGGTGCATGACACCAAAACACCCAGACAAATTCATACCTCTCACCACACAAATCTAATTCTACATTCAAAGCTCATCTCCATCTCTTCTCCTGAAAGTTGGTGACACCTGGCAACATCATATTACAGGAAGCATCGTCCCAAAACCATCACAATAGAAGGGCTGCTGTGAAAGTAATGCCTCCTATTTGATGATGTTGGCCCACGATGTCAGAGGCAGATGTTGGTGCAATGGCAGTAGAGGTTGAACCTTCCCACCAATATCCCATTACATGTTGCTGCCCTGTGACAGATGGCAGCAGAGGGGTGGTCTGACAGAATGGTGTCTGACACGGAAGTGCATATGAAGCAAAAGTGGGAAACTGAATTCCTCCATACAGAAAAAATGGCACCCACTGACATTCATTGACTCTGGCTGAACGTTTCTGGAGACCAAAGAGCAGATGTGAGCAGAGGGAGGTGATGGCTGGTGCATTTCAGCAGTGGTGACAGCAATGTGAAAGACAAGCCATGTTCCAGACTGCCACGCACAGCTGTCACAACACAAAATGAAGAGTGTCTTGATCAGCTAATCCACACAAATAGGTGATGACCATACTGAAAAACAGTGCTTTGTAGCTAAGAATTTGCTCTATCAAATAGTGCTATTGTGCTCCTTGTAGCTATTGTAGTTTCCACGGAAATAAATAGGAGGCATTACTTTCAGAGCAGCCTACACAGATATAAAAATTCTGCCTGGATATATGGAAATATGCTACATGAATTGTAATTAAACTTAATCTACAGGATAAATTGCAGCATCTCTTTGTTGGATCTAGCTTCAATTTCTTTTTTTTTCCTTTCTGTAGCTTACCCGATCTCATCCTCCAAATGTGCTAACCAAACATTGTCTCAGATTTTAATCTTTTAATCTATAGCATTCGATAAGGATGATGGGATAGCACGGATGCAATTTGGGCAGATTTTCTCCACCAGAATCTTGCAGAACCGTTCTCCTAAATGTCACAAGATTTATCTTTTTCTATCAGATGCTCCTCTCTTCCCTCTGCCTGTCTGCTTCCGAGGCACCAAGGACGCACTGAAGGAGAAATGGAAAATTTCACGGAAATGACCATTTAGCTGCCATGCAGGGGGCTCTTCTGATGCCGCTGGAGAGCAGTGAGTTCAGGTGGCATCCCATGTTCTTAATCCAAAGGAAAAGTTTTCAGGATATGTAATTTGTCAGCACCGCATTTCAAGCGGAGCCTTATGGTTTTCTCACTCCTGTAGAAAGAAAAATAAACTAAAATCCATTTAGGGATAAAAAAATTTCCAGTCTTTCAAAAGATTACATTCTCTCTGCAGACTTGAAATTACAGTATCACGGGTTTCTGAACAGTAAGCCACTGTTTGCTGGCTGCAACCAAAGAATACCAAACGGGCACAGTGCCACCCCGGGAGAGCACATTGCAATAGGAGCCATGCATGTATTTGCAGGACGTTTGTCCATCCTGAAAACAAACCACAAAATGAGTGGATGTGACCGTAGCACACGTGAGCACAGGCTCAGAACATCACGCCGTCATTCCTTAGTTAGGGGAGTATATTTTTAATATTATTTGAGAACAAAACGATACATATTGATTCACTGAGAAAGTGCAAAACACACTCAGTGTCACTGGGATTTTCCCCACTATGCAATCGCTCCAATATGTTCCTCCTGTCAGAACAGCAATAGCACAGGTGACTGTAAGAATCTGGATGGCAAAGATGGTTTCTATCAGTGAAAAGATAACTATTCCTTCACCTGCTTGTGTCAAGTGTCAAAGATGCAAGTCCAACATAACCCAAGCTCTTCCTCCAATAATTCAGGCTCTGATTAGGAAAAAGAAGCTGATCTATGTTAAAAACTCTGACTCTAAATGGATTCTTCATATTAACGTGCACTGCTTCCATCATTTTAAATGAGTGTTTTGCTTTGCCTCACAACTGATGAAAATTGTGCTTGTGTACAAAGTGTCTTCAGAAAAAGATGCAGCTCTTTTAGAAAGGACAAGATCGTATTTCAAAGAAGTGTACTGAAAGAATCAACAGATTTGAGTGTGACTTTGGAAACAGGAGAAGGTCTCACAGCCAGGAACTTGCAACTTTCAGAATTAAACGTATTGGGAGAGCAGGAAGTGGGACTGAAATGGATTTCATGGTAAGTCTTTGTTAGTCCTGACTGCATCCGAGAATTGGTCTGAACATTTATCAGGTTTCTTCAATATATTGGTATGCATTTATTTGATTTAAAATATATCTCACAGTGGCATTTTCATGATCTCCTCTGTTTATGTCATTTGGAAAAACATCTAAAAAGGGAGAGGAAACAAATGAGCTCTGGAGCTAGAGCACATGGTAAGACAACAAAAGTCTATCCCAGAATGAAGAAATTCTGTTGGAGTTTGAGGGATTTTCTGTTAGAATAATCTTCAGATGGTATCATCTTTGTAAGGGAAAGATGACTGCAAGTCCAACTATCTGCAGTCAACCACGTCAGTGCTTCGGCCTCATCCAGGAGCTCAAAGGACATTCTTTCAATGGGTTAACATGGAAATGTGGGCACAGAGGGAAGTTCCTTTAAAGGAAAACAGCTGCATCAATAAAACATACTTGTGAATGAGAAGCAATTTTCTCAACAAAATTATATTTAAGCTCTTTAAGCTGAAAGGGGAAAAAAAAAATAGCCTAGTTTAACAGATGCTACTGAAATTGCTCACGGGGAGAGCACAGCCCGTGCTTCAGCCTGCTGGAGCTCACAGTGGGTCAGTGGAAGCAAAGAAGCATAGTGAAGGCAGGAGCAGAGAGCTCTGCTGTTACCTAGCAGTAGCTACCTTGCTACTGGCAAGGATCTAGACGGCTTCTTGAACAGCTTTGCTTTGTTTCCAGCCTTGTTTCCCAGATGTGCGAAACTAACAAATAAAAAAGGCCATAAGGAGCCGTTCAAGATTCTTTTGCCCCCACTGTCCTTAAAAGCAGTGCAAACTAAGAACTACCCAATAAACACACTCTGAGCTTCATGTCAGCACTCCAGTGCCAAGTAAAGTCCTGCACAAGGAAACAGTCCGAGTTTCCCATTCCTGTTTTGCCTATGGATACAGTCCTAATCTCAAGTGCAGTAAATTTTACACGTATGCTCTTTTATTATGTCTCCTCTCCTATTATCTCAACGTGACTCATTTCATATAATTAAGTACAGCACACAGCATGCAAAGCATTGCAGGGCAGCATCTCCATTTGCTTTTGCAATTACAGATAGAAAACAGTGGCAGGCTATGCTGCGACCCCAACACAGGGCACTTCCTTGCACAGACAGCGTAACAGATACATTTATGGCATGTTCACTACGATTTTACCTTTTCATCAATGCTTCTTTCCTCTCTACAAGAGATTCCGCACTCCTACTAACTGACCATACGTATTTACGTAGCACAGGCACACGTTATACCCACCAGCACTTTAAGTAAAAGAAAAAACAGCAAAACAGGTTTGCAAGCCTTGGTCTTCAACCATCCTTCCAGATGGCTACTGTAACTTCTTTACAGGCTGAGAGCTATGGAAGGCTGGCAATCCCTGCAGTCTGTGCTGCTGTCAGATGGCTGCAGTACAAATACAGAAGCAGTGGGCAGGGGGCAAACACTGACGGTGTGAACGTATGCGCCTTCAGAATCAAATGCATTGTAGTTCTGCCCACGTGCACAGTACAGTATCTCTAGAACAATAATCCATTTAGTGACATTCTCACATTGACATTGATCTGCTTTTGTGATTTTGACAATTTTTTTTTTAGCTGATTTAATAAAAAAAGATAGGTTGTTATCATTTATATACTCAGAATAACAATTTGCTCTGTGTGTCCTATGAAATTCTTTGGTGTTTTGTAAAAATAAATATTCCCTTTTCTATAAGATTTCGTTGAGGTTTGGTAGCATCAGAGCAACCTGTTGCATGTGAACCACACTTGTGCCACACACACTACAGTGCTAGTAGCACCCTGCACACCTCCCAGAGAGAAGCTGCAGTGCAAGCAGCAGTAAAAGCGACACGGCTCACACCAATTCCTCTCTGCTGTCACCCACCAAACTCCTGGGATCACCCCCAAGCTCCATTGGATTGGATGGAGCTTTTGGCTGGCTTCACTCAACTTTCAGCCCGGGAGAAACGTGCTCTAAAAACCCCATCTGAAAGGGTGACTGTGTGTTTCCATCATTGCATCCCACCAGCATCCGAGCCTTGCATGCACCAAAAGCAAGGATGCTCCCAAGAGCATAAACACCGTGTAATTTTAAAAGGCAATTAAGATTTCCCCATACTTCTCTATTCTTCACACAAAATCCCAAATGTGAAGCAGATAAATTATCTGAAGGCCAAACAGTTTCTTCACAAAACATTTTAAGCCAACAGTCATAAAAGGTGTGGAAAATCAGTAACATACATACATACAACTGATGGTAACCTTACAAAAAAAGCCTCAGAACTTTACTCTGGGAGACACAAGTGTGGTATTTCACAGTGTAAGCTATATCCCAGCAATGCTGGCCAGAAAGGACTTTTGCATCTCTAGACTACAGATAACTGCACTGGTTATTTAGGATGTACATAAGACTTACTTGCATAGGTCACCATGCAAGATCGAGAGCAACGTCCCACTGCTGCTAGCAAATGGCACACACAGGTCCCCCCATGCCTCATGTAGAAATCTGCCTGCCTTGGTTTGGAGGAGAAGACGGAATTATTTGTAGCACTGTCACATAAAGCATTTGTGAAATCAATTAACACACGCAGTCAAAAATAAAAATAAAAATCAGTCAGCAAGAGCCCAGGAGAAATGAGAGCTTACTGGAACTATTTTCTGAGATACACAGTAGGAGTCAGAACTTTCCAGTAATGGCTCCTCTCTATTTCTTGGTATTTCCCTGCTAGGCCCAAGTAGCTTCACCTAGCAAGGAAACACACACAAAACCTCTGTCTTTTGGAGAAAAGTACCTTAACAGAAGTATTGCTGTAGCATTAATGTCAATATTTAATCTCACCCATTTCTGAAGACAACTGGAGTACTGAAAATAAGAGGGAAAACGAGTACAGGTGTTCCCACGTGGAACCCCTCTGTGCGCGGCTGCTCCTAAAGCAGCAGGCTGTCATGTCAGCGAAACACAAATTCCACCTCAAATGAAAGCCACGACAAACGGCCCGGCGTTAACGTCAGCACACAGCCCTTCTTTGAGCAGCTTTCTGCTCACGTCCAGGTGTCACTCCACTGATGGGCTCTCAGCTACAGCTGACTCCCGCACCACCACAGACCTCCCACGCGCCCTGCTGTGGGATCTGCACCGCTGGGACCGCCAGGCGAGCACCCAGAGCACAGCCCGAGTGCTGCTCCCAAGGCTGCAGGAAGCCCTCCGTACCACCGGCAGAGCTCGGATGTGTCATCTTGTGGCTCTCGGTGCACTCGGGACACAGCTAAATTTACTTTGTGGATATGCCCCGAGCAGTAATCTATACAGGAGGAAATAATAACATAGAAGGCAGGATGCGTACTTAACACCGTAAGATACATAAGAAGGGGATGATAGAAAATTGTGTCACATCAGATCTTTACACAGCTAACTCGGTGGAGGATAACATTGCCCAGAACAAGCCTGGAAAACATGACTGTCGGTAAGAATTTTTCCCTCGGTATTTCTGGCCTGATACTGTGTGGCACTGTTTGCTGCAACACAATGCACTATTTCATCCACAAAAAGAAACACTGTCCATTGAAAACTGACATGTGGTAGGAACATTCCTCTGCAAGACCCAAGCGGTTTAGCAATGCAATTCGGAGTTATGCCATCTCGCCATACTGCTTCTAAGCACACGAAGGCCACTTAACTAACCTGCATTTCCTGCATCACAGCCAGCACACTGTCTTTATTGCAGGTCGATGCACACACACGTGGATGCTGCTAAGAATTAATGAGAAACACTAAACGAGCATCAAGGTATGTGCTGTTGTTAAATGTGCCACTGTGTCAAAGGCATATTTTAATGCTGCATCCTTTTTGTACACCCGGGCTAAATCCTTGCCAGTTCATGCCAATGGAAGTGGCAGGGGGACATTCACAGCAGAGCACACCAGGGGCACTGCAGCCACCCAGGGCTGCGAGCACTAAGGGAAACTCAGGGATACGCTGCTGGGTTCACTTTGTCACTCAGCCATAAGCAAAAAGCCATGAATTTTCTGGCAGAACACAGTTAATAATTAACTTTATTTATCATTTTTACACAGCAAACTGGAACAATTCACAAAAAGCAAACAAATATCCGGAATATCTGAAACCACACATCAATAACACTAAACCCCCCCAAACTGCAGATCACAGAATTACACTCCATTAGGCGCATTGTTGCAGTAAGTGGCATCCATTTAGCAGACGAAAGCAAGCCAAAAATATACTTGTCCACAGAGAGATTCAACACGAGCAACTGGAACGAGTAATACAGCAAACCATGTAAACCCGAGATAACAATGGAAACCGGATACATTTCTCCACTTTCTTTTCTTTTTTTTTCTGGGGGGTGGGAGGCAAATAGAAAAGATGTATAAATATGAGCACACACAAGTGGCCATACCAGAAACACCAGAACGTTTGTGCATCCAAGTCACTGCGGTACTGAGGCAGCCTGGGGTGAACGCCCAGAATCAACACTCTCCCATCTACAACAGCACTTTAATAACTTCCTAAATCCAAGCACATCTTTGTGCTATCATTTGTACCGTAACAACCCCCAGTTTGCTCTCTGTTTTGCAAATAGCATCGCAACAGTTGAATTGCCTTAAGCTGTTTGGGACTTCTTTTTTTTTCTTCCAACGTGACAATTTCAAACTACCCACAGGGGTCTGGCTGGCTCAATTTTTCCTACAAGCTATCCTCGTGATTTTAGAATAAATTCCAAATCCTAATGAAATTTAAAAATACAGTATGAACACGCAAGAGTCTGGATTGAAGGGACTGTTCCAGAGACATGAGAAGGGAGGAAAAAAGGAAATTCTAGCTTCCAAAAGAAAAATCTACCCACCGAAGTCACAAATGGCTTCATCCAGCTTGCCTTAACATCTGCATCGCTTAAAACTGACATGATTTGGTTTTGAAGGGTCATTTCCTTAGTCTTCTCAGATATCTGAAGCAGTTTTAACACTATGATGCAACCTAAAGCAATAGCTCAGAAACTGGAAGGAGGATCCAGCGATGACATCAGCTCGTGGTAAAAAATAAAAATAAAAATAAATAAAAAGAGAAACAAGTGACCAAAGTACAGAACGTCAAGGCTTTTAACAAAACAAAGTTTATTTTAGCACATCTGATTTAAAGCAAACACTCAGTGTGGAAACTATTCCACGCCACCAGCTCCATGCCACACCACCACTGCTCATCGCACCACCAGCCCCGTGCCACACCACCAGCCCCACAGGCTCAGGAACTTTGCATCTCACAACGCTCCCCAGAGACTGCAGCAGCAGCCAGAGGGATGTTCTCCCTTTTTCTTGCCAGAGAAAGTGTGAATACCAGCGTCTGAAACCTCCACATCCCAAGGCAATGTTCTACTTACCACCATCTTAACCTTTTGTCCAACAGATAACTTCTAGGAAATGTGTATGCTTTATTTACTTTCCCATTTGGAAAGAACAGCAAAGGGCACAGCAAAAACCCCACAGGTGGGACAGTATCCAGGCTTGCTTGCATTCTTCAATTGACTTCTATGGAAAAACTTCAGTTTTAAGGCCTCTGCTGTGTTGTGTTTCACAACCAGCCACTTCCATTCATGGCTGAGGCACTCAGGCTGTCCCTGTGCTGGGAAACACAACAGGGGCAGGGCACGGGGTCACGCGCTGCCCCACATCGTGCCTGGCAGTGAGCAGTCTCCCTGACACAGTTCAGGCCCACGACAGCCAGCACTGTCCCAGATAACACCCAGCTACAGCTCAGGGGCCAGCAGGCAGCACAGACCGCTGACAGGAGGCAGTTAGGATTGGGCCATATGCTGCACACAGGCAGAGCTATGGTGTGAGGAGAGCTGAGGCCCTGACCAGGCTGGGTGGTGAGCGCCTGGAGCATCAGGTGCTGCTTCCACAACACACAAAAAGACACAAACAGCCTAGGCAGGAAAAGCAACAGATGGACTGAACTCTTGTTTGATGTAGCACAGCGTAACTACGAGAAATTGTGGAGAAAATGGTTTAAGGCATTGTTTTACCGGGTATAACAATTACGTACCTCAAACAAACTTCAACTCTGGAACAGAAATGAGATGCTGGATGGGTAAACTGACACCTGATTTCTGGATACCAAACTTCTACAGCTGGACACTGTGGATACCTCACTAAAAACCAGGCAACAAAGCACTCAGAGAGCAGACCAGTACCAACTGCCAGCACACAGAGCACAGTCAGGACTGACCCTCCTCATCCCCCCAGCGTGCTCCAAACCCAGGTGCTGCAGATCCTTTATTAACAAAAGAACCACACCTGAAATCTATGAGAGCACCAAATGTATGTGAGCCACGAAAATCCCACGTTAAACTTCCATGATCAACTCCACAGGATCAAATCATTGTGTTTTTTTTTCTAGGACTATATCCAGCATGAAAAATGACCCTCTATACGATATTTAAGCAAGAGATGGGCTTCAAAATCCCTGAAGTAAAGAGTGGGAGAGTCACATACAAATCTTAAAGCACCAAGCCACACATTCCCAATTCAGCTGCATCTTTTCTGGTAAAGTTATCTGCAGAGATGTGCTCATTCCAGCTGGGATTCAGCTGTCACCATTCCTCTCTGACACAGCCACAAAAGCCACCGTCCCCATGGCAGGAGTGAATGAGTGTCCCCAGGTCCTCCAATCCAAAGGGCAGCATAATAACAGCATTAATTAATGCGCAGAATGGAGAATTCACACAGCTGGGCAGCAAAACACACCTGTGGTCACCTCAGCTCCGCTCATAAGCAAATGGTCTGTGCAGGCAGTTGGGGTGATGCCACACTGTGAGATTCCCAAACGAACAGCAGAACGTCTGAAGGCAAACTGAGCCTCTGGTGCTGAAGAACAGATGCTCGTAGCTTCATTACTAAAATGTTCCAACTTTATATTTTTCCTGTTGTCCACTGGAGATTATTACTGTTTTTCCTTCATTGTCAGTGCCAGATAGAAAAAAAAAAAGGGAAGAGGGACTAAGAAGAACCATGTGTTTTCAAGACTGCAGTTCCTGCCTATTAAGTGTTACAGCCACATCCAGAACGCAATTTACCCAGCTATAAAAGTGGGAATATTTAGCCCAATAAAAGCAAAAATTTTAAGGATCTTCAGGCTTGTTGCTTCTTCAGAACCTCTCCTGCAGTGTACAGTGTTACAGTATTATAAACAAATATTGTTTAGATGACTTTTAAAAATATGAATAAAATTATTCCAGATGTGAAAACCTTTGAGGCTGGAGAACTCAATACCACGTCAATACTGGAAAGATCACAGGGCTTTAGAATAGCCACAGAAGCAGGTTTTGTGTCTTCTTCAGAACTACTGCAACTCACAGTGCTGGCTACAGCACAGCACAGAAATACCCAAATGGCTGAGGTGCCTTACACAGTCTCAGTCTTCTTCGCACTAGATCCTTTATGCCAAACTTTGCTGCTTCTATGGTTTCTCGGGCACTCTTTCTTTTTGTCATGCCTCGGTGGACGCTCTTTCCTCTTCTAACTGTGGGTCTGTAATCCAACCCTATTCATGAGTCCCCTAACCATTTAATCCTGAAGTCTATGTCCGATTTCAACTGCATGTTTCAGTTCCAACTGACTTAAATATGACTTAAACCCATAATAAAAATACTATGTCCCATGAAACTATGTTTGTACCTATACACTTCCATAAGGAAAATAAATATGTTTTACCCAATGTTGCAACAATACTCCGATACACATTTTTTCTATGCGGATGTCTTCTTGGAATTTCCAGTCCAGACAGTTTTGCACAAAGCACTTCACAATCAGATGCCCCCCAAATCTTTTATAACAGATGGTAAAGAAAGGAAAGTACTTGCTCTTGGCTTTAAGTTGTAGCACGGTGCTCCCAAAGTAGTGATTCCATTTCTTAAAGTATAATGGAGTCCAACTTCAATATAGTATGTTGCATTAACCTCAGCCTTGTCAATAATACATCACTTCACATCCAAAGCTAATACTTTCTTATGAAGCCACATGCAGTATTAGTTTCCTAAATGTAAGAGCCTCATCTCTGACCTGAGGATGAATTGATGCTGGGAACATCAAGCTGGAAACAAAGTACAGTTTTTCCCCAGCACAGGAAAGGATGGTAATCTAACAAGCACTGTGGTTCATCCAAAGCATCTTAGGGCTGAGGTAGGAGTAACTGGGATCACCTTCTGTGTGATCAGATACTAGGGATTTCTTCTGACCTGAAGGAAGTACTCAAACAGAAGAGTTACCAACCTACAACCCTCTGAAATATCTCAGTTAAAAAAATAAATAAATCCAACACTGCTCATGTCTGGAGCTACTGACACACCATTATTTATACCGTAGAGCATCTACGTACATCTTGGCAGAGACATAAGTTGAAGAGCACACATTCACCTGAAGACATGTTAGGACAAATGCTCCTGGATGTCAGCAAACTGTCTGTGCAGCCACTGCTACAGATAGTAAAACCACTGCAGCTTTGCTGCCTATTTGCCTGCGCTCGGGCCCCAAAAAGCCAATGCTGCTTCTGTCCCTGGCAGGGAGGTGTGAGCGTGTGCTTCCAGCAACAGTCCAAGGACAGAGGAAAGGGATTGTTCAGAGCAGCATTCACCTCCCCAACAGTTCAATTTCGCCTAATGCTGCTGAGATGTCTTTGAGCCAGCTTTGGATTTCAAAGCTCTTTTACTTCCATCCAAAGTCTTTCTGAGTATCTGAGTCCCCGTCTGCCAAACTGAACTTTCCTCTCATTATTTTCCCCACCAATTATATGGGTCTGAATTTGCTCCAGTTTTAAATTTGGTTCAGTGAGAGCCAGAGCATTTTGTAACAAAATGTCCCTACAGAGATCACTGGATATTGCAACTGGAAAGGCACAACATGTTAAAATAAGCCTCTCAATATATACAATGAAGTTCACTTTATTCACTGTGTATTTTGATGTACCAAGGGTTATTACCATTAATTGCTACAAGCCAAAAGACACTGTTGTCAATTCAGCAACAGCAACATGTAATTCACTCCATGTGACTGAGTAGAAACATACACATCACAAATGTAACTGGAATAAAGATATCTGTTAAGTCAGTATCACAACCAAACCTTTGGTGATTCATTAGAAATGGTGCAAGCTGGCACAAAACCCAAAGCATGACCAAGAATGAATAAAAAGATCAAAATTATCATCTCGTGCCAAACAGTTGAGGCTGAACATGAAGAAAGCCCCACATTTTGCCTCAATCTAAAGGACCTCCTAGAGACAGCCATCTGCCCCGTGTCCCTCCTGACCTCAGCAGTTATTTCAGGAATTGGAAGCACGGTGGGGAAGGGGCTCACACTTCTGATCCACAAAGCAGAGAGAACTCTGTGGCTCAGGATGTGGGTAACCTATGCGTGCCGATCGCTACGGAGCTGCTTCTGCAGATACCATGCCCTTAAGTGGGAAAGTTTGCTCATTTGAGGAGTCAGTGTGTGCCTTTTCCTTCCCCATCTTCTCTACACATATATTCCTTTTTATTTAAATATACCTATGCAGAAAAACACACAGCAGGTAGAAATAATGAAGCTGTTGTACTACCCGAGTTTTACAATGTAAAAAGCAGCTTCCTTCAAATAGCAACAGAAGTAAATCACTGCCTTAAGAGATGCTTCACACCTTAATTTTCACGTTCTCTAATGTATCACATTTAACTGAGCTACTAGCTTTTATATGGAATACACAGGCCTTATCCAGTTCTGGTTTTATCCCTAAATACTAGCTATTCCATCATACAGGCACACTTCTCACCCTCCTTACAGCACAGGGCAGGTTCAAACAACAGCAGTGCACAAGGCTCTGCAGACATTGCCCCTCACCGCACAACCAACCCAAAAGTTTGCTCTGGTGTTCAGAGCACATGAAACACCACAGTGGAGGGCTGGAACACAGAGCGAGATTTTACACCAGGACTTCGCTCCTTGCAGCCACTGTATTTCCAAACAGATCAAAGAAGCAAAATGCAATAGGAAAACAGTGATACTTCAGACCAAGTTGAGTAGATGAGAGGTTTGCTGAAGAAAACAACGTGATGGATGCTAAAAGGCAGATGAAAGCATGGCTTTGAAAAGCTGCCCAGTTAGATCTAGTTTTTTCACACCTGAGTTACAGACTCCAACAGGGTAAACAGGAAAAAGGCATTTCAGCCCTTGGCTGGTGTTTACAGAAATTGATCTATGAATCACACGTATTAAGGCAATGCTGACCAAAAAAAAAACCAACTGCTCCAGCCTTCTTCTGCCCTCTTCCTGCCCTGCTACCATGTAGCTGCAAAAGGTAAAGAGACAGTAACCACATGAAACAAGTTTTCCAGAGGAGTGTCCAGACCTGCTGCTATTTAAGGAGGGAACCCACCTGCTGTAACCCCTCACTTCCTCACCACCACTGGACCACAGGGGCACGCAGCACACCAGGACCTGCCCTGGGCCACAGAGGTGGCTGCACCCACTGCATGGCATACGGCTGCTGGCAGCTCACCACAGCACATCACCTGCACCCTCCACAGAGCAGTTACCCATTGCTACGCTGACACTCACTACCCTACGAAAATGCAAGCACATTCTCTCCCTCTTTGGTTGGCCTGATTTGTAAAGCAGACTCTCAAATATTTCAAGACCCTACATGTGCCTCTGCTGCTCATCTGAAGCCTGGGCTTACCACTGTGCCCTACAGCACAGCACTTCCACTGCCTTGCATCAGCCCCATGTTAGGTCTTGGGATCACACGGCATTACTTACACCTGTGTGCATTGCCCAGAGGCAGCAGCAGGCCTTCCTCTGCACTGACTGCTGTGCCCACACACAGCCCAGCACACAGCAGCAGCAGTCAGTTACATGGCTTCACCTGTACTGCATCAGGAGCTCCTTTCCCAAACAGAAAATCCAAGAGGGAGAAATGGGGTGGCACACTCCTAATCCTGAGGCTGCGGTACAGAAGCAAGCTCGGTTTGAGGACCTCTCTTCATACATGAAGACCTGAAGAATGTCATCACCCAGAATCTCTTAAATCTCACAGACAAAGACACAAAATAAGAAGCAGATAGGAGCAGTTCCATTGCCCTCCATCTAACGACCTGACAACACTAAATATATTGTGAAAATATACATCAAAACATTATTTATTTATTTTTTATGATAAGTTAATTAATAATGCTTCAAGGTTTTGCTTTTCACACAATGGTACAAAAAAATTCTCTTCATCTCTTCATTTATACTGACTTTGTTCTTTAAGCAAGCAGTGAAAATGACCAAGATTTACTTTTTCCACGCAAGAAAGAGATGCTCACTCCATCTGTGACAGTTGGGTTTCAGTTAAACCATCAGTGTCAGCGAGACTGAAGCACATGCTTAAAATGCTTTGCTGAACTGGGACCATACCCTGCATAACTTCCTTTTGCAAAAGCTATGTCCAGCTGCTCACTGAATAGTCAGGAGACAATGTGGACATGGAAGCTCTTTCATATTTAAAAGCTGTGTTCACAGCCCCAAAATACCATCCTTCTCTCTTTGTACGTCCCTTCCATAGAGGAATAGAAACCTGGAGGCTGGGGAAGAGCCAGCAGCACGACGGCCAACACTCAGCTGAGGACTGACACCATTAAAATCATCACAAGCAGCCTTACCCACGCCTGAATTCTAGAGCATTTACATAAGATGTAAATTTACCACCACGATCAAGCTTGGTGGTAACAGTAACATTAAGAGAAACGGCTTCAAAATCAAATCTCTGTTCAATGCGTTGTGCTTCTCCTTTCACAATGCACTTTGGTTGACTGTCATTGTGTGTGTAGCATAATTATAATTATAAACTGTGGTGAATTTGGTGCCACACAGGATCTCAGCTGAGAAGCTACCAAGGAGGAGGCACGCGAGTCCCTTCCCAATGCATCCATCCCTTCCTCCATCCGTGCTGCTCACACTGCTGTTCTCAGTAGGACACGTTTACCAGGCTGCACTATGTAGGAAATTGCTGAATTGATCCAACTTTAAAAAGCTACAAAATAAACTTCCAGGGGAAGAAAAAACAACAACAAAAAAAAACAATCTGTTATTTCTTTTGGAGTTTCTGTGTTTGTTTACTTTAATATCTAGGCTTCAACAAAATGATGATCCACCTGATGCACCCACAAACAGCAGCAAGGCAGCAGAGACACTGCACAGGGCTTTCAGAAGGCAGCTTCAGCCACACTGCTAACAGCCTCCGTGCTGCAGCCACAAGCCAGGCTACCCAGAGAGCTGCATTTTGTGGGTACACACATTAGCTCAGAAGTCTGAAGTGAGCAAAATGCTTGCACTGAACAGAGAAGAGGTGTAGGATACAGCAATTATACAACCCCCAGTTCTTCCCTTAACATAGGCCATGCCTGAAAACACATGCAAGTAACATGACTCAGCCTCAGCTGGCACTGAGTCCAATAGCTAGGACGCTAATACAAGCCACGTAGAAGGCCCTTTATTTGTCTCTACTTAACATGTGAAAGAAGACACACTTCAGCATTTTGGAGATGGTTGATAGCCATGCTGCACGTGGCACATCGTGCTAAACAGCAGTGCTGAGCAGGGCAGAAGCAGGAATCTTTATATAGAACTCGGAGCAGTAACTCAGCCGCTGACAGTCACATGAATACAGCCCTGCTGAACACAAACTGAATCTTTCTCTGGTGTTAGGCTATTAGAGAGATAAGGCTCCATTTTGGATTTGAAAGACTTAAACTGACAAATGATCTTGCTTTTCTTCACCCCGCTAGCTGTGGCACAGGACAGGATGAATCTCAGCACTTGCCACTGCTTATATAACAGGTGTACTCATGCATATGCAAAGATGATTTGAAGATACAGTTTCTAATCCACGCTTGATGCCTGAACAACTTAAATGGCTTTTACCATGTAGAAAGCATTGCAGGATCTTTGCAAGTAGTCCCTTTATGATTTTAGCCTACGTAAGCTGTATCTTTGTTTAGTGTGGGCTTCATGTGAATAAAAAGAAGGAAAAAAAACCACTGCATGGTGATACTATCAATGCATTTTTAGATGGAAAATAAACGGCATAACTCCAGATCAGATTTCAGGAAATTTAAGATGCACCTTTCTCTATAAATACCTCAGACTGCACGTAGAATATCCTAATTTGGCTCTAAGCAAACATGAAGTAGAATTTAAAAGTTACAACAGCAGCAATAAATAAATAAATCAATCAATAAATATAGAGAATGATGAGCAAAACACTCATACTGTGGCCAAGGGTCATTACAATCAGGTTCATGAGGCTGTTACTCCAAGTCAGAAGTTGTTTTTAATCAACTGAAGAATGAAGACTTCAGTTTTGGTCTGACACGTCTCCCGAGCATTCCTTCACATAGAAAAAAGGTGATTGCAAAAGGGCATAGCATGAACTATCTACACTACAGTCTTGCATGAAAGCCCGCTGTTTGGGAGAGCTGACAGACAGGCAACGAGGGAATTGTGCTCATGGAACTGAAATACAATGGGTGGGGATGGCTGGCCTACCACAGTCTGCAATACTAAGGCAAGACTGCTCTGGAGAGAAACCCCAAAAGTCACATTTCAATGAAACAGTGGAAGGGGGGCGGAGGGAGGGGGGGGTGTAGAGAGGTGAAGGGAAAGAAAATAATTAAAGCCCATGGAACATCACAGCCTGGCTTTCTTCCTGTCACATAGGAGGAGGTAACACTGACCATGCACTATCTTTGACAAGAAGCACTAAGGAGCTTTTATGATCATGGTAGCTTCCAGGAAATAGTAACACCTTCTGAAAATACAGACTGGCTTCCCAGTCATTGAGGGGTCTGTACATTCCCAGAGGGAGTATGTTTCGTCTGCTGCTCCATGTATGTGAGGACCCTGTCTCTTAGTACCAGGAAGGACAAGACACAAGGAGTATCTGTCAGATTGCTCCTCTATCACACACCCAATCACAGATCCTTAAATATCACAGATTGTTTCTGACTGTGTGCAGGCACAGCTTTAAGTGGAAGTATACCCAGTAGTGCGGCCCTGATGCCAACATCATTTGCCATTTATTTTTAGGTAAACTGGGCTTCAGTCTGAGGGAAAAAAATAAATACAATAATTCCTTTTGGCAGGTCTCAAACTCCCTCCCTATTCAAGCCCCTAGGAACAAAGGTTCTGCTTTCACATTGGTTAATGCCATGCTTCTGTTTTGGGGAGACTTACAACATGACCTCAGTGGTAATTCCTATTGTAATCTTTGCTGTATCTCACTACAAACTCGTGTGATCCCAGCTCCGGGCAGTACGACTGCACTACCCACGTGCTGGGCTCAGGAGCAGAATGCAGAGATGAAGAAGTGACCAACCTACAACAACCGTCGTACAGTGTTCTCAAAAAGAGCCTGGAGAAAAACAGATGCTACAGTGTTTAAATGGTTACTTAGCTGCTTAATGCTCTCTTAATCCTAATGTACCTTTGTGAGCCCATTTTTTTCCTATTATTTATTTTATTACTTAAATAACAGACACCTCATCTATCAACCAGCACTTTCAAATTATTCTTTTCCACAACGTCCATGCTAACAAAACTCCCTTATATCTGCAGAGGAGTCTGGGGAGGGACTTCCTTGGGCACCTGAGTTACAGAAGACCAGTGACAGAGCAAAAAGACAGAAAATTCACACCAACAAGCTCTTTGTGTTAAAAAAAAGCAACTGTAAAGTGGAGTTGGCTTCTTTCTTCCCCAGAGCAGCCTAACTTAGTCCCAGATACTCATCTTACTAAAAAATTAGTGGAATCAGTTGGCATGTGAGGCCTGAAGTTATTTCTAGTGTACCCACAAGCAGAACAGTTCATAAAGAAAGCCTGAAATTGCATTTATTGCTTACCAGAATTGATCAATTACAATAACAAACAGTCAAAGTACAAAGGAAGCAATATAAGTACGCAATCTGATGTGTGTTAGACCTAACACTGTAGGTTACACTTTCCTATCAAAATACACAGAAAAAGTGTTCTGCTGGCTGGGAAAACCAGATCACCACCTAGGAATAATAAGCAACATTAACCAACAAGAGGACTTCAGTCTGAAACTCCTTATGCCTCAGAAGCACAGAGGTCCAGGACCAAAAAAGCACAAAGCGCTGATGCATGATCCAGCCTAGAGAACTCCCAGAAGGACAGAGAAACCGGCACTGAAGGAAAGAAGTCCAGCCATCCTCCATTTGTTGTTCTACAAGTGCACTGTAGAGGGAAAACTGTTATGCACTAAGTTACCAGAAGCTATCAAATGTCTCTAGCAGTCCAGTAATCGATGACAAAGTTTAACACCACTGCACCCATTTCTGGCTGAGGGCTTCTTCACTCACTGGCTGCAGTGACTGCACTCTCTGTGGAGCAATAAGAAGCTCACGGGCTGCCCTTCAGAGCTGAAGGAGAACTGTCAGACCTGCCAGGAGCACCAGCCTTCTCCAAAGTACCATCAGCAGACAATATCAGCTCAGGCATCACTGCGCTCAAGAAGAAAAAGTGCATTTGGGCTAAGTAGGAAATGTCTTCCTTCTCCTACACAGACAGAGAAGTATTCCTTCTACATACAGGCTTCTGTCCTGCTTAGAGGGAGGGGACTGCCCTCCTCTTTCACTGTGCTCCAGGAAGGAAGGCCTCTGGACATCAAACAGACTTGCCTTGGAAAACTCTGAATGAACAAACTGTTTTCACAGATCTTCTAATGGCAGCACAAAGACACATAGCTTCCTGCACACCAAGATGTATACCTATGGTATGAAAGCTTAAACTAAATATATGATTAAGCCAGGAAAACAATACACTAGCTGTCTTGTCCCAACTCATTCCACTGTTGAGTACATGCTTCACCTCCCTGAACCATTAGGGAACAGGATGCATGAGAGGTTAAACTTCAGAGGACTTGACTGCTTTTCTTCATCCAAATTATTAGGAAGTACAATATTTTTACATAAAAGCCAATGATTAAGCTGTACATAGTAAGTATTGAGGGACCTTTTAAAATGTTATTCTTCTGCCACTTCATGCTTATACAGAAGTCACCTGAGCTACAAGTAGAATATATAAGTAGTCCGTGTGGAAGCAAGTATTAATACAGTGACTACATGCGAGATCCTCTCAAACTGTGAGCTATTTACATCTCCACGGTGTTCAATATTGATTTTTTAAAATTACTACTGCAAGTAAATGTCAAATCTTCACTACTGAAAACATACGAAACCTGAAATTCTCAAGTGCTGCAGTGTTCTTTCAAGTTACCAGGAAATTATAGATCATGATACTGGACGAAACTTCTATACGGTGGCATTATGGAGGTACCAATTGCACTGCATTTCTGGTCAAGAGTAGATTCAGTGGTTGATGTATCTATCTACATGCACATACTTTTTACACTCAGTATTTCTTAGAAAGGAGCCTTCTATCAAGTGTACTATCAACTGTATTTTTTTTTAGAAAGCCATTCAGTCTTCTCTTATGTGTAAGTGTTTCAGTGTTTATCTAGCCTTACTAATATTTTCTGTCTTATCTCCAATCTGAATTTGTCTAATTTCCTTTCCCAGGAGCTGGTTCTTCTCATGTTCTGAACTGCTAACATAAACAGCTTTCCACTATCAGAAAACACTCCTCCTTCCCCAACACAAGGTTTGTCAAATAACTCAAATAAACTCTCCAGCTTTCTCCCGGTTACCGCGGTTCATTAGGGCTGCTTCAGTCTCCTCTGTCCTACAGATCTCTTCTTGACTGTTTTATCAAATTCTCAAAGTCAGTGATACGAACACTTGTACCACCGAAGTCAGAGTAAGAAACACAAATGGAACCTTGGGGCTGGAATGTTCAATTGCATTAGCGGTACAATATTTATGAATACAGATTGCAAGACACTTTTTCATCTTAAAAAAAAAAAAAATGAATCAGAAAGTTTAATTTCTGCTATTCCCATTGCTGTTACTCCACACAACAAACCAACTTTCTCCATTACAACATGGAGCTGATTAGAAGTAGATCCAATTAAATCTATTAATTTGCCCTCTTACAAGTAAAAACCACTCTGCAGTCCAACAATGCTTTTTTCAGCTTTTCCCCCCAAAAGCCAACCCCACATTTCACAACACTCAGAAACAAAAATTTACCACCTTAAAAACAACGCCTTCATTTTTTTTAGACTAAACACATACAGCAATTGAAATTGGCACCTTCCTGAGAAATCAGCAGAGGGGTTGGCCATTTCATTAAGGAAAGGATAGGGTCATTTCTGCCTTTTGCCATTTCGTTATTTAACTGCCGTTTGTTCATCCTCAGGCATCTGTCAAAGTAGTCAAGCACTGGAAATGCAATTTCCATTTTAAGATTTTTCAACAAAGCAGAGCCATTCACATCACCACCATGCCATTTTATTTGTTTTTGCATTTGAGTAGCATTTCTTTCAACAAAGATTAGAGAGATAAGGCATGTAAAATTCTACTAGGATCCCAATAATCAACTGGGTCTCTTTTTCCATTAAATGGCAATAGATGTAACATCCTGCAGCCATCCTGCTGGTGCCATGTTTCATCCAGAGGGGTCACACAAAGTAGACGGTCCGGCTCCGGGGTGCCTCCAGGCCTGGCTGTGTGAGAAGGCTGCTGCCAGAGCCTCTTTGTCTTGTCTGGATGTTTATGGGCACACAGACATCCACACGCTCAGAAAAAGACCATCAGTACTCTTTGCTCAGGTCTCTAAGCCAACCAAAAACCTTAAAACCTTTACTAGTCTGGGCAGACTTTCAAGCAGCAGCCTACCAGTGAGACATTAAGCTTCAATACCCACACTTCAGCATCTGTCACAGAGTTTACAAAACATTTTCCTGGCTCCTGAACAGCTCCTACTAAACCAGACTTACCAGATACATATATATATATATATATAAATTTATATATCAAGCCTAGGTTTAAATGAAGAAAGAAATGTCAGATCTCCTGGTTAATTTGGAGGTACGGCTTCTGGTCAAACACCAGACTCAATACCCACTTCCATTTCCCATTTAAAAAACAAACAAACAACAACAACAACAAAAAACAGTATATGAAGAATCCCTTCTTGTCCTGAACTGCCAGCATTCCATACATCCATCTGTGTGAGTAACAGAAGGCACTGCCTCTAACACCCTAAAAGCTGACCTACTAACGGTCTAGTTCAGCCTTCAGAAAGCAAACAGCACTTCCACATCTCCAAAAGTCACAGGAAACACCTCCTTCCCATTCAAATTATCAAGATACTTGGTAAGAATTGTTTCTCTCATTCATCCAGCCATTCAACAAATGACATTCTCAAAAAGAGGCCACTGAGACAAGACATCATACACTCTTCAATATTAGCTCCTGCTGTAAAACACTGTGACAACTATATACACACCGGCACTTAACAGAGCTCCGAACATTGCAGGTTAGATGTCAAACAGACTGCTATGTCTATCAAACTGCCACAAACAGCAACTGATCCGATTCTCAGCCAAGGGACTACACCAAGCAGCATGGATGCTGTCCTGCTTCCCTCAGGCCCCATGCAAAGGGGCTCTGCTGAGACACAAGGCTCCTGCACGGCTCCATGGGCCTCCTTGCCTGCAGTCACAGCCTCCAACCAGAGCACAGCCACGCACGGTCTTCCCAGCATCTCTGGCTCAAGCTGATCTGGTTTCATATTCCCAGGTTCTTTTCTTCACTGCAGAAGAATATCATGTCACCATTATACTTTATGCTTGTTTTACAGTTATACTTAACCCTAGCAATAAATAATACTAGCAATTAGAAACCCTACCTAACGTTACTGAAAAAAAATCAATTAATTTATACATACAAGTAGAGCTAAATGAAAACAACTCCGATTTCTTAATGCTTACTTCAGCAACCCAAGGAAAGACCACAAATAACTGTAGAGAGCAACCCTGTTTTGGAACACATGGGCACCAGGATCAAGGAGAGAAAGAGCAGCCATCCTTAACCGCCCAGGAAATGCTGCTAAAAGCCATGGAAACACCACTGCACCCAACCTCACAGCCTGGTGACTGCTGGCTGCAGGTGGGATCTCAAACAGAAAGAGAAAAAGGAGCCGGGGGCGGAGAAAAGGCAGAATGGGATCATCAGCCCTCAGCCAGAAATGAAGCTCACCCACCGGGAAGGTTGGGAAATATACATGCATAATTTTAAATGGATTAAGAGTTTGTGTCAAATCTGCTATGTGCTGTGGTGGATTCCTGCACTGCAGTGACTCATCGTGCCTGACAGTTGCTGGGGAATTAAAGCAGTTCTTTTTAAAAAAAAAAAATCATATGTCCTGTGTGATGCTTCGTACAAATAGCCTCTTAAAAAATTAAAATGCAGTCCGTGCATTTTTAAGTATAGAAGAGCTACGGCACATTTAGGATTCTCTGTATCACACCACAAACATCCACTCTGAGCTATGAAAACCACAATAAGTCTGTTGACGTCCCTCTAGAGTAACACCGATCTTTCTGCTGCTCTCCTCTCCCAATCCAAACCCTTCATCACAAATTAATTCATTACATCTGCCTTTTGTACACCAGGAAAAGATTTTGTCCCGAGGAAAACTGAACACAAAGGAAAGAGGTATGCCAGACCTGATTTTTTTCAATATGGAAGAATATCTGGCTTGCTAGAATAAAGACCATTCAAATCAAAATGACAGCATTGCCCTTACAACGGAACAACAGGCAGGTCAATATCCTCCTAGAGAAGAGCAGCACGGTGACTAACAACCAGATGCACACGCTGGGCTGTTGCTTTGGCAAGGAGAAGCAGCACGAGGCTTCTGCTCTCTGCGCTGTGCAGCACCACCAGATAGACACTCCCTGAAGCTCCTTATTACACACGTTCCTGTTGTAAATGCATTGCTTACTGCCTGTTTTGCCTATAAAACTGACACCCCACTGGCAATTTTCACACATCCTTGGAAAAAGTTGTTCAAGTACGTCTGCTGTGTAATACAGTAAAGATCATCTGAAGCATCTATTAAGTGTAACCCTTGGGCATCAATGCTGCTCAACATCAGCTTGCAATAAAGGTATATTTACAGTATGCCTTCGGGACAGCTGTTCTGGGAACATCCTGGAGATTTGCATAGTCTATTTTACAAGGCACTACAATGTACTTCAACTGAATGAGTGACAGCGAATCCTTTTGACATAACAGTATCCATTAAAAGCCCTTAAGTAAAATGAAGTGGGTAGATTAAAAAAAAGACAGGCTTCAAATTCCAGTGCCTTTAAATGCAAATTGGTATTAACTCATGAGTGAATTTAATCTGTTTTTAAAACAATCAGGGAACTCTCCCTCTCGTATGTGAGCGCCATCCAAGAAACAAAACAGCTGTGAGAGGAGCTTCCTCTTACAGAGAAAGGAAAGCTCCTGCTGCTATCACTCTTGGTTTGATCATAATTCTCATGGTAATTGGTACATTTTCTTAAAGCCTCAGGCCTGGTATCTAGTACCTGAGGATTTCAGCTTCATGCCTTTTGAGTAAGTTAGTCCTGTTTGACTGAACTGAAAACATGAGCCAACTGCACCCTAACAACTCAAAAAGCCAACAGTAAGAAAAGGTGAGTATTGAATTTCCTAGCTCACTTCTCACCCGAACTCAGAACATATGAGCACTGTCACTTGCAGGTTATTCCCACTTGCTAAGCAGGGCGCTGTCTCTCAAGGAGTGAATCAAAAGGATGACTCTGTGTCCCAAATCACAGAGCTGTGGCAGTTAGTGGCATTTTCACACGTGGAAACCTCTCCGTGGGTGAAGAGTCAGCAGAAATAGCATCTATAGGAGCAAACTGCAGTTCTCCTGCCCCGATCCAGTGACCACATCCAGATGTGCGGATATGCCAGGTTTGCTCCCCACAAAGAGGCTGCCAACCACATCTTCCTCCTGACATCTGTGGCCCTTTGGTTGATGGTATTATTCTGCAGGGCAGGGGCTCCAATTGCTCTATCAGAAGGAGGCACTGCATAGTAACAGACACCAACAGAAGAAACAACTTCTAACTGTATACATATTAAACCCGACCAAACAGTGACCCAATCAACCCAAACAATACCAATGCATGTAGTCGAGCCAGCAGATACAAGGGAAGCTGAGGACCAAGTTAATTAGCTGAGTTCATGTCCAGAGCCTTTGGGAGTAAGTAACCATTCATTAAAGATCTACCGATGTGTTTTGAAAGCACTCTTTGAAGAAGGGCTCAAACTTAACAAAATCTCCTATGCCTTATACATTTAAAATGAAAGAGGACTGGACGTATAGCACGGAATATGGGTAGAACAGCTCAGAACGGGATGTTTTTCACATTTTCCATGCAGCGTCTGTGGTTTTTAACTGTTTCAGCTGCTTTATCTGACACTTGGATAAAACACTGCAAGAAATACAGAGCATCTTTTCCCAATTAGTTTTTCCTCAGGATGTAATTGGAAGGGCAACATAACCCCGTGCACCCTTAAATTTAGGGGAAAATGAGGAAAGTATTTTAGGGGCTTTTTTTTTTTTATTAATTCTTAAAAGTTTTTAAGAATGGAGGGGCTGCTGAATTATATTAAAAAAAAAAAGAAGTACAACATATTTTAAGACTTCTGGTATTATTAAATGAGTTCTTCAGTTAACAACCCCCAAGCTATTCCAAAAAAACCAAGATGATTCATCTATTTCCATCCAGCGCAATTTTATACACAGTTAGAAAACTAAAGCCTCGTAAAATTCTAAGCAGCCCTAAAGAACAACTGAGCGCAGAGTGACACGCTGATTGCATCAGCCTTAGGAAGGCTGCAGTTGGGAGCACTGCAAGCATCTGTACGCACAGTGGAAACTACTACAGTGTCAAAGAACACGTATGCAACACGCCAGCCTTAGACACATCCAGTCACGCACAGCAAAACAAATCTCCTCAGAACACTGGGCTGGATGAGGAAGATCCCACAACTTACTTCTAATAGTCCTAAACAATTCCAAGTGCTGCTGCATCTCTACGTCTTGATAAGCACAGAGGCACTTTCCCCTCCCAAAATGAAGTGAAAACACCATAAAGAAGTGTGCTGCTGCTGCTGCTGCTGCTGCCTGAAGCTGAACATAAAATTGCATACCAACACATAAACTTGAAAGCCATTCTCAGCACTCATCAAAGTGCCAGGCTACCGACATAATTCACTCTCCCACACGGGGGAGGCTACGGGCACACACGCTCTGAGGACACTGGAAAGCATTTCTGACTCTAACTGATCTTCAGCCTCTAAATCACAGAAACGAAGCTAGCAAAGTCTAAAATGGTTATCCTAATTTGCATCCACAGCACATTGTAAATAGCTACGTTTGAAACAAAAAAGCACATTCAGACCACAACAAAAGGGAGGTAAAAGGCATGCGGCTTGCCCACAATAACCCATGGGGTAGAAGTGCCGCAGAAACCATTTCAGCAGAACACAAAGTAAACACCTTTCAGACAAACTCCTCTCCAAAGCAGCGAGCAGCACAGAAATACCTCAGTGCTCTCAAAAAAGGCACTTTGCCCTATCTCTACAAAGCACACGCTACCCATCCAGCAGCTACCGCATCAGCTTTTGCTGACAGCATCACTGCTGCGAGGCTCTGCCTGGCGCACAGCTGGGCAAGGAAACCAGAATTTGGCTACGAGGGAAAAAAAAAAAACACCATGGACAGATTTATGTGTGTAATGACTGCTGGCAAAGGCTGCAATTTCAGCATCTGCAGAGTGCCCACTGTGCAAGTGGCCCAGCCCACAGCCCACACTACGGCACAGGGCAGGACCTCGACAGGAGACAGCCTGAGCTCGTGGCCACCAGGCTGTGCTGCCATACACGCTGCCAGCCACCACTCCCCTCTCTCTTTCACAAGGCAGCAGTTTTCCTTCAGAAGCTGCTTCTGAGTCACCTCTGCCCATAAAAGTTTTTGGCACTCAAGAGCCAAGCTGCTTTGGTACAAGTGACAGCTGTAAGATCCGCAACACTTACGGTCACCCAAAACACAACACAGCACTTCACGCACTCAGCATTTGAAAAGCACGTTCCTGGCACATTGGATTCAGGAAAGCACTTTAAAAGGGAACACAACTGAAGGCAGTCCCATCAATCCCAGTGCAAACAGTGAGGCGCCAGCACACGGCTCAGCTCAGCGCGTGGTCACCTGTCTGCTCCCTGCAACCACCCCCTGACCCAAGAAGGCAGCAGGGACACCCGAACACACCAGGAGCACCACACACATTAAGCCTCAGTCCTGATGATGTTTCTGCACACGCTGGAGCATCTCACACTCTGTGTGAGCCTCTGACACCGCCGGGAGGCCTCACACTGATCAGGTTAAGCACACACGTAAGGGGCTGGACATTCAGGGCCTAAAAATGCATAAAGTAACCTTGAAAACCACTTAATTCTGGGTTAGTATGGTCAGACTACGGCCGGTTCTCCACAGCAAACAAAAACACTACCGAACCTACTACGTGTAGTCACTGTTTTGGGGAAGAGGCTACAATTTGCACCATCTGTGCCTAACGTTAAGCACTTCAAAGAACAGAAGACCGAATTTCCTCAGGCACAGAGCGCTGCTATGCACTGAACTCAGAGCACACCAAGAGCAACCTGGGGGAAAGGTGCAAAGGGAGGACTGCAGCTCTTCCTGTACCCCATCCCTGCGCCAACCACTCCTGCTCTGGGCTGTCACAGGCACAGGGCACGAGCCGGGCTGTCCCCTGGGTGCAGCGCTGGTGGCACAGAGGGAGACGCCGTCAGAGAGGGGTAAACTCATTCCAGCTCCAGGGAAGCTCCAGCAGCGCAGATACAGATGTCCAACCGCATCCCACTTCCACAGAGCCTTTTTGGACTACGCTTGCAGCAACAGAAACTGCACCACGAAACTGTATCACAACTTCAGCGCACGGAATTAGCGAATTTCTGACTGATTTAAGTCGGTTAGGTTCTGGTCTTCTGTTCCCCCCCCCCCCCCCCCCAGTGCACACTGCAGACGGGGCAGCACCCCGCACAAAGCCACACGGTTTGCTTCTCTTACGCCGGGTTTTCACAGCACCCTTTGGATGAGGGGAGCGGGGGGGGTGGAAACAGAGAAGCAGAGCCCCGAGCAGCTCAGCAGCTCGCTCTCCTCTTCGCCCTCAAAGCGTTAAGGGAAAGCACAATGTCAACACCAGCTCCTCCCCGCCGATGGAACGGGCCTGGGCACACCGCTGGCCGGGAGCCCTCGCAAACCGTTACAGAGCCGGGCAGTACGAAAGCGGCCCCGCGCACCCAGCGCTGCCAGCCGCCGGTGAGGGACGCGCGGCGAGGAGCTGCAGCCCGTCAGTGCGGACGAGCGTTGGAATGCGCCCTTTATTCTGACAAGGCACGGCACCCACCCGGCTCGGCGCGGCGCTCGGGGGCTGCACGCGGGGCTGGGCTGGGGGCTGCGGGCCCAACGGCCGCACCGACAGAGCCACCGCCACGAGCGGCGGGAGAAATAGATGCAGAAAACATAGACGCGTACACAGATCGTTTCCTCCCAGCGCTCCGTTCGAAGACGACCTTATCGCGGAGCGCTTCGTTACGACCGCCACTCGCGCGCCGAGCCCGACGCGCGGACTCGATGCCAGCCCCGCGTGCGGCCGCGCAGCCTTCCCGCCCCGCCGTCTACGGCGCATCCCGGTGAAGCCGCCCTTTCTCGGCAGGTCGCGCACCGCCCCGAGGATTTTTCCATCTCCCGTACCCGGCCGCGCACCGCCGCGCGGACCCCGCCGGCCCCGCTCCCACCTCCGCCGCGGGGCTCCCAGGTGGAACGAACCCGCCCGAGCCCCCCGCGGCCGGGCGGCGGGCAGGGACGGGGCGAACGCGGGGAGCCGCCCCTTTACCTTCGGAGAGCTCCAGCTCCAGCTCGGCCAGCCGGGCCCGCACCTCCAGGGGCAGCGACACGCTCTCGAGGCTGCGGTCCGCCATGCTCGCGCCGCGGAGATGGGCTCTGCCCTCCTCCCGCTCTCCCCCTTTGTTCGCAGCAGAAAAGGGGCGAGGGAGAACGGCGGGGCCGCGCCGGATGCCAAAGTCCTCCGCCGCCGCCTCAGCGGGGCATGCACGGGGGAGGCGGTCCGCGCTGGGGACGGGGCGCGGAGGGAGGGAATGCGGAGATTTCTCCTCTCCTCCCCTCTCCTCCTCCTCCTCCCTCGCCGCTTCCTTCAGCGGGGCCCCGCCATGGCCGCTCCCGCCGCCGCCGCCGCCCGCTCGAGATCGCTCCGCATCGGCTCCCGCCGCGCCCGGCCCGCCGCCGCCGCCCCCCCGGCCCCGCGGCTCTGCCCGCCGGCTCGCCGCGCCCCGGCCCCGGCCCGCTGCTCCCCGCCCGCCTCGGGCTGGCGGCGGCGCCTGGCGCTGCGGTGCCGCTGCCGCGACTGCTGCCGGCCGGGCACAGCGCTGCTGTCACATCCACGTGACCGCGCCGCCCCGCGCCCCCGCCCGCGGCCCCCAGGGGGCGCGCCAGGCCCGGCGGCGCCGACAGCGGCGAAAGCTCCGCGGGGCGCTCCGCGTTCGGCAGCGGAACGGGCGCCGCGAGGGCCCCGGGGCCGCTCCCGCTCCGGACGGCCGCTCGGCGCTTCTCCGCGGCCGGCGGCGCCCTTATGGCGGCGCTTTGCGTATCCACCGCGGCTACAGGTTGGGGATCTCGGAGCGTTTGATCGTTTATTTATCCCGCCGGCACTCCCTGGAAGTAGGTCTGCAGTCCCCGCGTTGCTGGAGCGGGGGGGGCTGCGAGGCACGGATCGCTCCGGGCCGGGCTGTCATTCACCGTCAGAGGGACCGACAGCGCTCACTGACTCAAAATGCCGTTTCCTTCCCCACCTCGTGAGCAACTTTCTGCACGCAGGTTTCAGCTCTACGCTCTGCACCCTGATATATGGAAATTCTGATGTGCAGATTAGGAAAGCCCCTATGCAGGATCTCATTAGAGGCGAGCGTGATCCCACCGTACTAAAAAGGAACACCTCCAATGCAGCGCCACGTCCATGCTCAGCGCCAGCGCTGACAATGGGAAAGCCTGCATGCGAGGACTGAGCCAGCAGCAATCACAGAACGGCTTGGGTTGGAAGGGACCTTAAAGCCCACCCAGCCCCAACTCCTGCCGTGGGCAGGGCTGCCCCCCACCAGCTCAGACTGCCCAGGGCTCCACCCAACTGACACTGAGCACCTGCAGGGGTGGGGCATCCCAGCACTCCAATTACACCACTGCAGAGTAAGAGAGGAAATGTTCAACGTCACTTCAGGTGAACAAATACGTTTAAACAAGGAACGTCCTCTTTTCTTTCTCTCCCTCTGTGCGTTTTCCTTCTGCTTTGTTTAGTTTTGGAAGACCTCCCAGCAGAAGGAAGGAGCCAGCACTGCACCACCTGTTGTTCCATTACCTCGTGGAAGGCAGTGGCAGAACAGATCTCACAGGGAATACGTTCAGGAGGAAGAAAGAAGTGCTGTTGTCCCCAGGTCAACCTTAGCCCACCGTTCGGATACGTAGAAGATACACAGGGAAGGAGGAGTTTATTCAAAAGATAAAAGCTTAGCTAGGCTGTGGCTATCCCAAACAATATACTTTTGTAACAGGTTGTGGAACAAAACCAAGTTACATCATCCTGCCAGCTGTGCTGTTCCCGGGGCTGGCAGCTCCTCACACTTCAGGCATGTCCAGGCACAGCCCCAGCCCCGCTGGCCTACACCAGTGTCCCTGGGCCAGAGCAGTGGCACTGTGAGCCCAGAGCACACAGCATCATCCTTTCCTTTGTGATGCCACCCATCTCACCATCGTCTGTGCTGATTTCTATTAACCGCTCCTGGGCTACTCTGTAATGCACTGCAGGATCATAGCCATCTGTTTAGCCTCTCTTAGCAGGGCCCATTACTTTTAACAGCATGGCAACACGCATGCCATGTAGGGCTGTACGAATGCCTCCCCACCAGCACTGTGCTATATAAGGGTAAGGTTTTTGCCTATCGTTGAGCGCCGAATGCAGACAATCAAAAAAATCATCCACATATTTCTCATTCCTCACGTCAGGACCCAAACAATGAAAAGCAATTAAATCCAAATGTGCCTCAGGCTTCCTACCTGAGAAGCCCAGTGCTGTTTGTTTGCTGTTTCTTGTGGGATGAAATAGGCTCAGGCACCAGTGCTGCACAGGAGGGGCCTTCCAACACCAGGCTCTGCCTATCCTGCTGCATCCCCCAGTTGCTTCTCTGCTCTCTCTATAATGGGAGCTGATGGTTTTATTGTTATCTGGCTGTTGCACAATCCCTACCAGCTGTGCTCACCTCACTCAGAGACGGACACATTTGCAGAAAGAACAAGCACCTGCAGTGGGAATCTATCAGGCAGGAATGGAAACACCTGAGATCTGCAGCATCACTGTCAGGTGCTGTGTTGGATGGTGGCTCCTGGAGAGAGGTCCTGGGGTGCAGTGAGGCCGTGGGGCTTCAACAGGGGACCCTCTCACCCCAACACAGGGACACGCCTGGGGCTGTGACTGCCTCAATCAAAAAACCCTTTTGTTCCAACAGGGCTCCTTTCTCTCCTGAGATTTCTGACTTACGCCCAGGTTCCAACAATGGAATTTCAAGCATATACATTTGCATGATGAATCCGATGAAACAAAATTAAAACACAAAAAGAGCACGTCACAAGATTTGACCTCTTTGGTCTTAATTGATGAATCCTTTCAGATTTGTAGATGAGAAGCTACATCCTGATCATCTGCTGGAATAGGCAGTTGGAATTCTTCTGACTTCAGGAAAAGCAGGACAATATTTGTGGTCTGAATCATTTATTTTGGATTAACGGTGTCGGGATTTCCAGAATCCCTTTCCAATACAGACTTGCTTTTCTGCAAGGCGTTTCCATATCTGCGTGGAATACAGTTTTGTACGTGTCCAGGAGCAGACTGAAGCCCATGTGCCTTTCTGACAGAGTCCCCGATCCCCACAGCTTGCAAGTGACTTTGTGCACAAATGCTTTCATGGAAATTATTTGGATTATTCACATGCTAACCTATTTGAACACACGTATCTCACAGAAGGAAGAAAAAGTGTGTTTGCACTTAAATACTTATTGTTGCTATCAGTTGTCAGGTCCTGTTGGGGTTTGTGCAGATCAGTCTTGTAGCCAAGTGGGAAGACTTGAAGGGCAACTCATAATTGACCTTGACTAGATAAAAAAAATCACTTTCCTGACTAATTCACAGCACAAGATGCACCCCATTTTTGCAGAGATTTAGCTCAAAGTCAGGTCTATATTAGAAAACTTCCCCTCACTATAACATGGGAAAAGTCATTTAGGGAAAGGAAAAAACTCTTGTGTAGACGCTGCCACGTTGACCAAAAGCACCAAACCAATGTGTGTGTTTTCTGGACACCTTAAGTGAAGCAATGGGATGGTGTCTGTGGGTGAGCTGGTGTGCTGCTGTCCTCTCTGTGTGATGGGGAAGCAGGATTTGGCCAGTGTGCAAAAAAAATAAAAATAAAAAGCAGAAGGCATTCGTAGAAAAACAACAGAAATAATCAGCTGCCTGGAGCGACTGATTTATAGGGAGAGATTAAAAAGGCTGCTTCTCAGCTTGCTAAGCAACGGCAAGAGATGGCCCAGATAGCTGCCCACAGTTATCTGAAAGGTGTAAGCACTGAGGAAGTGAAAGGGAAAAAAGCGGTTGGAGAAGGATAAACTTTGAATAATAGGCTGGAATTAAGAAAGGAAGCCGAGACAAATGTCAGGGAAAGCTTCCAAGGGATGAGCAGCATTAGCGTGCAAAAGAGATTCTCAAAGGAAATGGTGGAATCCCCATAATTTGAAACATTAAAGCCCGAGTAGACAAAGCAATCATGAATATGCTGTAGGAAATAATCCTGGTGTGGTATTGGATGAACATGCCTGTCTGGCATTGGTTATGTGAACGTCTACTGCTTTTTTTTTTCCTACTGAACTCAATTGATTTTTTACCCCTCACCTCTCCACTCCCACTCTCTCTATTTGCATCTGTCTGCTTGTGTCTCATATACAGGTTGGGAAATGCATTATGCTACTTACATTTTTATCACAAACGTGGCTGGATGTCTACCTAATATGCAACAAATTGTACAAAATAATTGTTTAGGTGCATTAATCACATTGCCTCTGAATGGAATGCAAATGGCCCTATAATTATTTCTAAGTTGGGTTCTAATTTTTTTTAACACTTAAAAATTAAATTCAACGTCATCTCCTAATTCCTCTCCTACGAAGGGAAGGGAAGGGAAGGGAAGGGAAGGGAAGGGAAGGGAAGGGAAGGGAAGGGAAGGGAAGGGAAGGGAAGGGAAGGGAAGGGAAGGGAAGGGAAGGGAAGGGAAGGGAAGGGAAGGGAAGGGAAGGGAAGGGAAGGGAAGGGAAGGGAAGGGAAGGGAAGGGAAGGGAAGGGAAGGGAAGGGAAGGGAAGGGAAGGGAAGGGAAGGGAAGGAGTATGGGAACAGACAAGAGGGGAGGGAAGGGGAGTTGCCGTGGTTAGGATTTTTAATTCAGCACCCTAATGTTTAGTCTGAAAACTAATATAGATTGCCCACTTGTAATTCACAAAGGTTTATGACAGTGAATCTGAGAGAAGCCAAATGCCTGCTGAAGACTGTCCTGAGGTGCTTAAGCAAACCCTGCCCAGATGAGAGGAACTAAGGCCTTCAGTCATTTTCTCCCTTTGCACAGTTGCAGCTCTGGTAGTGGGGGAGATGAGAAGTCCCTTTCCCTGCTGTGTCCTGAGGTTACTGCCTCATAGCACAGCTGGCAGTGCAAACATAAACTCGTGCCTGAGCTCCTTCTGTGCATAGTTTGGCGAGCTAATGCCAGTAGTTCACATGCTAATGAAATAGGATTGGAGCTGAGATACACAGAAGAAAACTTTCTTGGCCAGAAGTGAGGTGCACAGGAGAAGGAAGGAAAAGAAACCCTGAAAAAACATCATTTGCCATCATATTTTAGATAATTCTTTCTCCAACTTGCATTTTCATTGCTCTTAAAGAGAAGTGTGATAACACTCTGTATAAAAGTATTATTTAAAATGGAATAGAGTGCAATTTAATAATTTTCATATGTCTTTCATTAAAAATATATATAAGCTAATAAAAGGCTTTTACTGGCACACTTTAAATTTAGTTTGAAATTTATTTTCACATAGGAAGTGTTTATTAGGCTCCTGCAGTCTCTCCAAGCCTGTTTACACAGAAGAACATCCCTTCCACTGCTGCATTTGAGGTAGGAGTGAAGGAACTGCCATCCAAAGATAGGAATTGCCCTGATATTCTCATACAGCATTCCCAAAGCATTCATGTGCACATCTCTCCCTCTGTCTCTATGCTGCACATTGCAGGACAAATGGGACCCACTCTGTGACTGAGGCTTGAAATTTCAGTAACACAGATTTCTGAAAAGTCAAGTTTCTCTTCAATTAAATCTCTTAAAGTAGACTTGGACAATGTTTAAATTTAATGAAATTAAAATTGAGCACGTAGCACGTTAAACCTGAATTAATTCTTTTCCACTTTTCTGTTTTCTACAATGTTATTTTAAATAAAACACATGTGGAAAAGAACGAATCCTTTCTTATCATTTAGCCTCCGGTTAATGCGATATATCATATGTTTTAGCAAACAAAAATCAGATTGTTACTTTAAGATGATGTCATACAAGACTGCTGGCACGCTGTAAAAGAAAAACAAGTAATATTCTGTTACTTATCATACCTCCCTGTGACCCCATCTTCACCTTTCCTAATGAACGTTCAAATTGCAACAGGCCAATGCTCTGTTAAAGTCCAAAAATTACCTCTAATGCTTGGAAACGTCTTCAGATTCTTTCTGCTATGAAATGGATTAACATCTTTTTGGACACGCCTTTGTATTTTCATGGATTCACAGCAGACAACATAGCTAGCCATAGAAATGTCTGTTAGAACCATGACATTCTCCAGGAGTTTGGAAAAATTACTACAAAATTTTGTTACACAGTGTGAAGAAACACAAAAGAAAAAAGGGAAGGGAAGGGAAGGGAAGGGAAGGGAAGGGAAGGGAAGGGAAGGGAAGGGAAGGGAAGGGAAGGGAAGGGAAGGGAAGGGAAGGGAAGGGAAGGGAAGGGAAGGGAAGGGAAGGGAAGGGAAGGGAAGGGAAGGGAAGGGAAGGGAAGGGAAGGGAAGGGAAGGGAAGGGAAGGGAAGGGAAGGGAAGGGAGGGGAGGGGAGGGGAGGGGAGGGGAGGGGAGGGGAGGAGGGAGGGAGGAAGGCAAGAAGGCAGGAAGGCAGGAAGGGAGGAAGGAAGAAAGGAAGAAAGAAAGGAAGCAAGGAAGAAAGGAAGAAAGAAAGAAAGGAAGCAAGGAAGCAAGGAAGAAAGAAAGAAAGCAAGGAAGAAAGAAAGCAAGGAAGAAAGCAAGGAAGCAAGAAAGCAAGAAAGCAAGCAAGAAAGAAACAGTTTAACTTTCGAGCATCTTAAGCAATCTCTTTAACCTTGGTTGCCCAAGGAGGTTGTGGATGTCCCATCCCCAGAGGCATTCAAGGCCAGGCTGGATGTGGCTCTGGGCAGCCTGGTCTGATGGTTGGCAGCCTTGCACTTAGCAGGGGGGTTGAAACTCAATGATCATTGTAGTCCTTTTCAACCCAGGCCATTCTATGATTCTATGATTCTATGATTCTATGATTCTATGAACTGAGATAGGATAAAGCTAATTCAGGCTGATTGTGGTCACCCAAAGTTAAGATTAAGATTACCACCTGTAGTAATACAAAACATTCCACTTTTGAATGCTTTTGTTGTTTTGAGATAGTCCTGAGACTTTCATGCTTTCTTGAAGGTAAGAGAGGAGATAAGTTATTGTTGTTAGTGCTGAGTACCGAAATGTTTTAGTAACTGTGATTTGGAGGGTCAGCTGCCACAGTACAAAAACACTCTTCTCAATCTCCTTGTAGTTGTTTTCCCAGCTGGACTGGGAACGACTTCACTACCTGTAGGACTTGGAGCATTCACCCCACCAAGATGCAGAATTTTTATTCTCCTAGAAGACTCCTAGAAGCAAAAATAATTAACATGCTGCCACATCCAAATGACCCATGTGAACAGCAATGAAAATGTTCCGGAGCTCCTTCCCAGTCTCTGTGGCACTGTCTTTACTTTTTCATTTTTTTCTTGCTTAGCAACCAAAAAAAAAAAAGAAAGAAAGAAAGAAAGGCATCAAGAACTTTGTTCCGAGAAGCTGTGTTATAATTATCTCTCCAATCTGCTCCCGTTGCATGGTGTTGTACAGCTGACAGTCTACCATTAGCAATTTACACAAGTGGCAATAAGCACATGACAATTACTGATCTCACTGGTTGACTCCTTAAAATCATTTGGAAAATACAAGGCCATTTCTTTTCTGATGCAGTAGCTTGACTTGGTGATAAAATAGAATCATAGAATCATTTGAGTTGGAAGGGAACCTTCAAGGCCATCTGGTCCAACCCCCCTGCAATGAAGAGGGACATCTACAGCTCCATCAGGTGCTCAGAGCCCCACCCAGCCTGTCCTTGAATGTCTCCAGGGATGGGCCATCCACCACCTCTCTGGGCAACCTGTGCCAGTGCTTCACAATCTCCATTGTATGAAACGTTTTCTTTATATCCAAGGGTAGTGAAGCATGAATAGTGCTGTTTCAGTGGCTTTCACCCTCACAATCAATGCAAGTTTTACTATGAGGCTCTGAAAGATGTCTTCTGTCACCTCTCCATACCAAAGTTTCCAGCAGCAGCAACACTAGAGGCTGAACTTCTTCACTTCAGGTTTTCTGAGCCCGGGTGGGGATCTCCAGAATGGTAATAAAGCTGCTATGCAGAAGTGCTTTCCCTTGGAGAGCTGGCTTGATGCTGCACTCTACAACTTCACCCTGCAAGAGCTATTTCACTGACCCGTTGCAGAAAATTGTGCCAGGCCTTAAGTGGCAAGCATTTGCTGTTTACATAGCCATTAATGAAACTCTCCAGAAGTTTTCTTCTTTGCATGCCATTGACTTACTGGGTTTATGAGTGCAAAATCAGGGTGGCCTACTAACGTGTTTTTGCAGGCAAAAGCTGAAACATGAAGCCAGACCCCCAGTTTGGATCTCAGGTGCATGATTCGGTACCACCTCAGGGCAGCACAGAAGAGGCAGGAACCTCACTTTTGTGATTATGTGTATGTTTTTGTTGCTGCATCGAGGTTGAATTCAGTTCTGGAAATGAGGTCAGCTAGCACTTGTTTTGATTTCTGCATGCTTCCTGCAAACCAAGCCATTGATCAAGCCTCCACCTGGCTCCTGCAGCAAATTAATGAATTGAAGTATTCCCTTGGAGTGATAAAGCAGTGCTCACCCTGACGCGCATCAGAGCTAAAAAGGTTAGCGCTGGGCTATTTATTCAGCTGTACCTCCCCAAAGGCATGAGCTCAGTGGACCATTTTAATAACTGCAGACAGTGCTCCCTGGCAGTGCTCTCCCTGGCCATGCAAGCCGTCCTTACCAGAAAAGGCTGCAACTCCACCAACATAGAACTGATGGCCTCCAACCCTGTGTCACTGCTCAGGGTTGACAGCTGGGAGCATCAGTGCTCAGTACCAAGTTTAAAATCACTTTTCTTCTTCGTTGTAATTCCTCTAAGTACAGGCACCAGTGTGGGTCCTCCTGAGTCATTGGAGCTGAGAGTGAAATCATTTTGTTCTCTGAGTCATCATCACCCAGAGAATGGGACAACATCTGGCCGTGTAGAACAGGATAGAGTCCAGCTATGCAGAGTGGGACATCTGTCCACGTAGAATAGGATAGTATCTGGCTACACAAAAGGAAGGTAATATTTACTTACCTCATCAGACAGTGGGAGGACCAGCTATTGAGTAGTACTTGAGTGGGAAATGCCACGAATGCCACAGATATCATATTTATCTAGCAATAAACGTTTATTTAGCGATATGAGAAAACAAAAAAAGAAAAGAGAAGAAATCTCTATGCATTCGAATCCTTCCAATATTATATTGTGTTCTCAAGAAAAATGTCCTTGAAAGTTTACAGCATTGCCCTTTTAGCACAATTAAGAGGGAAAACATTTCACTTTCTGAGATTTAAACCTTAGCTTCCAAAGAAAGGCAGAGAGCCCTGTGTTCTCCAAGCAGCACTGCATGCCAAGGGTTGGTTATTTTGTCAGCCATACTCCTTGGCCTCGTTCTGTTTTCCTGCTCTGTTTCTATCACTTCTTGGTCTGCTTTTAGCTGATCTGTGTGTACTGACCTTTAAAGATCTCCCCACACATTGTGCAGCACTGTGAGAATAGCACTTCAGGATGGCTCTTGCTTTGAACTCACAAAGTTATCGGAGTAACTGTAGGTTAGCCTTCGTGATACAGCAAATGAAATAATTAAACTGGCTGAAATTTGGCTGGATTTGGGTGCAAGTCTGTGTAGGAACATTGTTATTTTGATGTCCTCAGGTCATCCTGGACAGACCTGCATACTGCTTCTAAGCAGTTTGAATTACAACCTATCTGCATCACTTTTATTTCAAATTAAACTGGAGTTATATCACTTAGGAACAAATCTAAACCAAGATGAAGCAAAAATACCCTTAATCCAAAATAAGAATGGTTATGGCAGTCTAATTACATCACTGGCTGGCTGTAATAGAGAAGACTTACTGTCACACAATCCTGAAGTAATTTATAGAGATGAAATTCTGAAATAATGTCATTTCCCCCAACCTTCTTTGCCCAGAAGGTTTCTTAAATGCCCTGATGTTGCCCTGATGTTTTGTTGCTTGTTTCGTTACTGTTAAAATTCTTTTCCTACTGGAGTTGAATTCTGTCCTCGGGTTTCTTCTCTGTAACTCATCTGAGGAAAGAAGTTTGTATTGCAGGAAGGAATTTGACTCACGGATTTTACAAGGTTTCACCTCTCAGAGCTGTGATGTGGATTCAGGTCGGATGAGGTATCTCAAGACTATTATGTTCTCTGGAAGTCCATCTGAAAAAATGTCCAGTGTGATAATTTGCCGCTTATAAAGGAGGAGGATATTTTAGCTCTTTAGGCAGAACAGTCAGTCAATATCTTGCTTGAGTGCATCTGCAGGATGAAAATACAGATGATGTATCTGACACAACCTTTGCAAAATGTCTTCATTTAACAAAAAGCCACATAAAAACTTTCACTTTCTGAACACACTGGAGACAACTCACAGATATTTGGGTTCTCACAGATCCCCAGCTTCATTTTTCAACCACTTCTTTAGCCAGATGACTTCCTCTGGTGATCACTGCTTCTCACACCGACGCCATGCTCCAGGCCCCTTCACTGGGTTAGGGACCTTCTGGCCTTTGTGACTGCCTCTAAGCAGACATAGCTCTTTCACCTTATGGCCAGGACACTTGTCCAGCTTTGGAGGCTTTCTTGCACCACCTGCTAAGCTTGAACGAGGCATGAACTCTGCTCTCTACTGTGCTGACTGAATGATGTGGGACTTTCATGCAGAAGGTCTTTAGATAAAATGAGCTTCAGCCTTATTGTTATTTTGTGCACAGACATCAAAAGACCAACCAATTACAACCTCATTTTTATCATCTGTTCCCCTTTGCAGGGGTTGCTGTCTCAGTGGGCCAGGACTGGTACTGAGTGAGCAGCTCCCGGTGAGGCCCAAGCAGAGGCTGACAAGTCCTTCTGCTCTCAGGCACTCCCACATCCTCACCTGCTCAGATGACGTTGATGGCAAGATCTTGTGGCATCTGTTCACACCTCGCTGATGACAGCTGAATGGCTCACTACCTGCCTGGTTATCTGAGCTGTCATTTTCCAGCCACGTACAAGACAGACAGAACTTTTGTCCCTTCAGGCTCATCTCTGTTATGTAGGAGTAGAGATTTGTCTGTGTTGTCTTGCTTTTAATTACTGCAGGACAAGAGTGTTTTTTATATTGCTTTAAAGCATAAAATAGATGTTGCAAAACAAATCACTGTTGCTGTATATAATGGATACTCTTCAGTGAAGCAGCTATTTTGGTAGTTTACAGTGTATTCACACATGGACAGTTTTTATTTGTTTATTTTATTGGAGACTACTGCAAAGATGGTATAATTAAAGGAAAGACATAGTATCTGGGGTGCAATTACCATGGATAAATTCATGGAAAGGCATGCACTAAGAAGAAAAGGTCTGTGCATTGCAGATATGATTGGTCATTACAAAGATATCATATGAAGGGTAAATTATAACTGTGAACAAAATGGCATTCCAAAACTCTAGACTTATTGTGCTCTCAGTTTTATGATGAAGTCAGAATGCCACCTGCTTTAGGCTCAGGTCTTGTTATGAGGCTCTGTTGTGGAAAGGGCATATAGAGACTTTTCCTTCAAAAAATCTGGATTATTATTGTTAATAAAAGTGAACTTCTATAATGTTTTTTTTTGCTAATATGGACTTCAGTGATACTAATAAAACAAGGTGCTTAGTTTGCTGGCAGGTTAATAAACCATTAAAATAATTCATAAATAAACTTAACTGTAACCAGTAGTACAGTGAGGGCCTGAGTTTCTCTCAAGGAGGCAGAATTAATACTGTTTTCAATTGGACTGGTATGGATTGTGGGAATATGAACTAGATGACTACAGGGATTTTTGTTATGCTTGAATTTATGTCCTTTCTGTTTCAATGTAAGACAAAAATGCACAGTGCTTTTCCTCTGGTTGTTGTTTATATGGTAAATATATATCAGAATTGTTACACTTGGCTTTCCCTGCTGGAGGGCTTGAGAGGAAGCTTAGAGACAATTTTTCATGTCTTTCCTACCTTAAAGGAATGGGAGCTTCAGGTCCTTAATGAATCCCCAGTTTTCCTCCTGGATGTCCTATCCGCACTGCAGGGGGAGACTTGGAGATCCAGGGCTCTCCTCTCCTTTGGGCAATAATTTGGGTCCTCTTCTTCTCCCTGTTACCATTCCATGAAGTCTGCAGGACTCTATTGTCTTTCTTTCAGTCAAATTTCAGCAGAAGAAGATAAAGAAAATAAGGCAGGTTTATTAAAAAAGAAAAGACAAAAAGAAGTTCAAGAAATCTTTCTCTTTTGTGAGTCACCATCAAGCTAAAAGACTATACACAATGCCAACAAGGTTGACACGTGAAATGGCTAGCAGAAGGATCACCATCTCATCGCTTTAAAAGGTTCCCAAACTGTAGTTATTAAAGAGGCTCTCAAAATACACTAAATATTAAAGCACACTGTTTTTGAATCACGCTGTAAAAGGCCACAGAGAAGAACATTTGATACTGCCCTCATGTCAGATAGATACTCACATTTATCAAGACTTACACTGAGTAGGAATTCCATCAGAGAGCAAATGGAGGCCTTACTGCAGAACTATCCTTGAGATGTGTGATGGGATTGTTCCTGTCTTTAATTAGTATTAACGAACATGCACAAAGTCAGGGAAGAAGTCTTGCAGTCTGAGCATGTTTTGGTAGCTGAGACACTACAGGGCACTTTGAAATATAGAGGGACACCCAGGTGGACAATTACAGACCTCTCATTGGAGAACAACCATCATTAGATCACCCAGTGAAAAGGTAAGAACAGCTCACAAGGCATCCAGGACTGCATGTGTGAGCTAACAGCCCTGGTATCAGTGTGTGCTGCCAGTGATTATCCTGTCAGATAAGGTCTATGTGGAATCAGTTTAGTATTGTTTATATGTTCTAATCGCTTCGTGTAGGGTGTGACTCACTGAGTGCACAGAGGGGTAGAACAGCATTTGGAAGATTGTCTGCAATCCCTGATAGGAAGTTGCTGACTCAATCATTTAAGTAATTAGTACAAGAAAGCAACCTTGACTAGATTTAAAGTCAATAGATTCAAGCAGTCTATTTTCCAGGAGTGCTGAGCTTTTCTGGATCCCATTAAGTCCCCAGCAAGATGCTGTATTCAGCAGTACTAGAGGTCAAAGCAACCTTTGGAGACCTTTGGGGATCCATGACTCAAACACACAACTGAGCTACAAGCAGCAGCAGTGTCAGGCTTTCTTGGTTGTTTTTTTTTTTCCTCAGAACTGCAGGGTAAGGGTGCTGATAGAATCCTATATTCACTGAATCCAAAACTGAAAAATGCTAAGTGTCTGCCTGGCAGAGAAGCAACGTGGGTGTTCACTGCTCCATTTGCCTCATCTTCCATGGACTCCTGGTGGGACATGCTACTGAACACTAGGTGTGTCCCCGTCATGGAGCACACAGTCACTCCTACCAGCAGATCAGCTCTGCACGGTGTTTTACAACACAGCTCCCAGAAGTGAAGGCCTTGGCCATGGTTTGCTGCAGCAGCTCAGGTAGTCTGCAGCGACTCACTAAACTGGTGAAACTCAATTTTATGTCTTAACCTACACCCTCCACTATCCTGGTAAATATGGTTTTTGCTGTCTTTAAGAAATTTGGATTTTAATGTACGTTCTCAATGCACAGAAATGACATCAACTTCTAAACACATTTTGCTATGTGCCTAACAGGGTATGTAGTTTAATGAACATCCATAACTGTTCTCCAGCTCGCTTTCAGCAAGTGGGCTATATTTGCATCGGTACCATCTTGCATTAATCCTACCCACACAGCAGGAACTTTCTGAGTATTATCAGTAAAACTGCACATAATTAACATGCAACACCCAGTAAAATCAGCACGGTGTTTCCTGGGCAGCGGGGAAGCATCTCAACAGCTATTATACTCCAACCAATTTCTTTCAAGCACTTCCAGCAATTAGTTCTGAGAACACTGGAAGCACATTCAGATAACGTGCCTCTTTCCTTCTTATTTCTGGTTACATGGTTTATGTTTCATATGGGATTCTCGTGAGATTAAAGGAAATTTTCCAGAGTGCTCTACCTCTCAGACATTCTGGGAGGCATATGAGGGCACTTTTCCCTTGTCATCCTCAATAGGGTCAATAACTGTGGAACGCAGGCACTTGAAGACAGTGACCTTTGCAACTCTAGCTTTAACCTAACACAAGCAGAGAAAATAAAGGTCTAGCCAGAAAAACATGAAAGCAAAAGAAAAGAACTCAGGAAAACCTATGGAAGTAGGCTTGTGAATGTTTCAGTATAAGGCTGGTGAAGATATTGTAATGGAGCCATGTATTTACTTAATCCGGTTCCCGGTAGTCACTTTCCAGAGGTCAAGGCTTGGCACATCTCTCTGTCCCTAGAACAATATGAGAAGTTTAAAGCAGTCCTGAGTGCTCTCACCTGGAGATCAAATCACACAACTTGTCTTTTAAACCTAATCTAGAATTGTCATATAAGGCTGGGAGATTTATTTAATTGCTTTTGAATTCTGGCTAAGGTGTCTCTATGGACTTAACCATAATGGTGCTTGAGTTGCATCTCCGTCAGTGCACTCTGGTGGATGGCATGCTTTCCACATCAGTTATATTTAAACTGCTTGCTGATGAAGCAGATCTGTCTCTGTCACCACTCTAAGTACTTACCTCAGCACCTGAATCCCAGATTTACGTAGTTGCAGGAGTTTTGGAAGTGCTCTCTCTGGTGGTGACTTTGTGCTCCATGTGCACGATGGAGCCCTCAATAGTGGTGTTCTTGCAGTCTGATTAAAGCTGTTTGGCTGTGGTCAATTCTGCACAAAATGAGGTCCCAGGCATGCTTAGCTCTTTTTCTTCTGTTGGAACTTCACCTTAGGGAAGTTAATACTGATGGCCTGAGGCAGTCGTTCAGATGGGTCATGTACAGCATTGGCCTGACAGGAGCGTCCCGTGGTGACATCTCTGAGAGGTGGGATGTCCTAGGGATGGACCCGCCTCTGCCTCACCCTCTTGCCAACCTCATCAAGTCCCTTCCTGCCCATTCTGTTGGGAAGCAGAGAATGTCAAACACCAGGGCAGAGAAAAGGAATACGTGAAGAGCATTTGGGTTTGAAATATATGTATGTTAAAAAAGCAATTATTTAAGAAATGATAACCAATATTCCTTGTTTTTGTTTTTCTTTCCAGAGTGCATGTGGGCTGAGATGTCTGGAGACTTCAGCCTCACCAATTCACTTTCAGCAGTCAGAAGGTTTGCCACTCCACTGCCCATAAACAAATTTTAAATACCTTTGTCAGCCTTGGTAGTTCTCATGGGTTCCTTAGAATCATACAATCATAGAATCACTCAGGTTGGAAAAAACCTCAAAGATCATCAAGTCCAACCACGACCAAACCATACTACCCTAACTCTAACAACCCTCCGCTAAATCATGTCCCTGAGCACCAGGGAGGATCCTGTCAAATCCAGGATCTTATTCCTGGATCTGCCAGAGTTAAGAAAAGAAAAACTCTCAGGAAGCTTTTCCCAACAGATCAAGGTAAATATTACTTCCACTTGCATGGTGCAGCACTGAGTCTTCATTGGGAATACTGGGAAGTGGGGCCAGCATTGAGGAGACTTGCAGAGCTTAGCTGATTAAGTCTGGCAGGAAGGCTGAGAGGGATACAATTGTTGTTAAACATGATGTGTGGTTAACATCAAGAAAGGAGAAAAGCTATTTACACCAAAGACTGATACTGGCACGCAGTCAAATGGGTATAAACTGATTGTGGATACATTTGGCCTTGGTTTTGGGAGATGGTGCCTGCTACTCCGGAGCAGCAAAGACTTTAATCAGAATAGCAGGGGACAAAAAATACAGCTAGATTTTAAAAATAGTACTGTATATTTGTGGGGGTATTTTATGCTGCAGTGCTGCCACGGCAGGGGAGTGAATTCAGTGACCTAGAAGGGATTGCTCTGTACCATTTCCTATGTTCCTCACAGTTTTTGTCAGAAAAATAAATTGATAACAACATTGACACTAAAATCACCCTTCAGAGACAACCTTCTGAGTCTGCAGCATACCGAGATGAAAGGTGGGAGATGGGGAGGGAGTTCATCTTTCATACTGCTGTTCATTTACTATCTCAGCTCATAGCAGAGAATAACACCAGTTTGCACTCGGTTCTCACTTGAAAGTTTTTTTTTCCTCTTCAAACACAGAGTCTAGAAATGATTTTGTTTAAAAATCAAAGCTCAGATTCTGCAGATGTTCAAGAATCTTTGACGGAATGGAGGAGGGACTCCTGATTCATCAATGATTGAACTAAAGCGCATTTGAGGATACCATTCATTCATTATAAAAGATAATAGAAGGAGTAGGAACGCCAACAGTAGCTTTTCTGTTTCATTTCATAGCACTCAGAAAGCAATGATGTGTCCCATTCAGATCTTGGATTCGGTAAATAGCAGTATCAGCTTTGCATAAAGTCTTTTCTTAGGAACTGCTTTTGATGAGAACTGGATATATCATTTCAGAGAGCTGGTCTAAGGGATTATTGTGTATCACTTCATACCATTTCTGGTCAGGAAATTGAAAAGATTGTTCCTGGCAGCCCAGATTTTCCTCTCCTCCTTCTACTTTTTCCCTAAACTGTTTCATACTTTAAGAATCAATTTCGGATAATAAAGTCTTTTCCTTTTCATTTTCTCCTGTCATGCTACTTTAAGAGAGTCTGTCATTCAGTATTAAAAGGAAAATATTCTAGCAAAAATTGTGATTGCAGTTCCTTATTAATTTTATTTCGTATTCAGAAATGTTGAAGCCTTTCATGGGATCTTCCCTGTCAATCTGTTCTTTTTAATTTAGCATTCTGTGAGTCAGGGCTTTGTGTAACCTTGTTTACCAATGACTGCAGAATCATTTATACAATCAGGAATGTAGTAAGTGCTTTCATTTGTCATCAAAGTACTGAGTTCGAGATGTGGATACGGTAGCAGACTACGTGGCTGAACTAAGGCAACCCTTGCAGTTGTGCCATTCTGGACTAATCATTTCTTTTCCTATTTCTACACAGAAGACTGGAAGAAATAATTTGTGTTGTGCTGGAATTCAAGGCAGATGATGATGATTACAAATTACCTCACGCCAGAAAGGCTGATTTTTCAGTGAAGGAAAAGAGCGTTGTTCACATTTTTTTGGAGACATTAATTATTAAACTTTGTCAGTCGTATTCATAAGAGGACATCTGACTCTTCCCTCATACAGTTGCAAATGATGAGTTAGAAAAAACAGGTTTACTCCAGTTCAGTTTCTTACCAACAAACGTTGGTAAGTGTGCGGGCTAATTAGACACAACTGGCAATCAACTGAGGCAAGGCCGGGCTCTTCTTGCCCCACAGGCAAATGGCCACTGCCTTCTGAGCCTGTGTCAGAACTGGTGGGAAAGCTCTGCCCATGCTGCTGTGTGCTGATACTGCCTCAGTTCATAGGAAAGTGTGTCTGCATCCCAGTAGATAAATTATCATCCACAGGCCCTGTCTTTTCTCTTCCCAGGCAGCTGTCATGGGCATTTCTCCCTCCTTGCTCTTGCAACTGGATGGTGACAGCCTACTCTTGCTGTCAGGAAAGGCACAGGGACGTGGGCCCCTGGGACGTATGTGCTGCTGGGACATTGCTCACAGACCCACAGAGACAGCATTTCTTGCAGTGCAACAGTCACATGTGAAAAACAGCATGAATTGTTCAGAGAAGGCAAGGCAGGATCAAAGTCTCCATGGGAAGAAGGAGATGAAGCTGGCAAGTGTAGACAGCTTGCAAGGAGCACTCACAATTTGCTCTATGGGCACATTCACTGGGTCGAAGAAAACTGAGGAATTGGTGGGACATTTCTGCAGGAAGATAAAGGTATTTCACGTCACGTCCTGGAGAAATGCTCTGTACATTGTATTGCTGACTGTGAAGAGAATTTTCTCTTTGGGAAAAGAAAAATATATTTAACAATCTTCTTTCCACAGTGTTAAGTCCTCACTTTTTCATGGTGGGGACTCAGAACAAGTAAAGGCACAAAAAGGCACAAATATCTGAGGAAGGTGCAAAAAAGTTTTGATTACACCTTTATCTCACCTCAGCACTGCTACCCCCTCCTGTAGGCTCCTGGGTATTACTCAGCTCTTGCCTGTAGGTGGGAAACATCCCTGGTCAGTCTGGGACCTGTGCAGAAACCAGGCACAGACACACTCAGGATGTTCCCTCCTCCTTTTTTAGATATAGACCTCAGATACTGCTGAGGTGAACCTAAGAAGCCTAATGAGGAAATTTCCTATTTTTCTGTAGAGCAGAGTATAAGCATTTCACAGTACATAACGCATACGGCCATTCCTGCAATACAGACAACAAATGATGGAATTGCTACACACTGTGTGAGTGCGCTCCTCAACAAGTCAGTGGGACAATCTATCGGCTACTTGATCTGATGGGAATAGCTCACGATATCTGATGGGCCTGAGAACAAATAAGCTGTTCCTACTGCATCAGATCTATGCGAAGACCTTGCCATACAGATTGGATGTACAGGTTTAGTTCTCTCCTAGAGGGAATAAATTCCTTAATGGACTTTGCAACGCTTCTGACAAGCAATTACGTCCAGGTCCATGACATTAAATGCACTGATGTGGCAGCACAGATCTTGGTGGCTGCCACGAATTGACACTAAATAAATTGTCCAGGACTCTGGGTTGGTACAGCAGTTGCTTTCTTCGAAAATAGCATGATTTTTTTTTCTCTGAAGACTTGATTGGAACAGCAATGCAATTACTTCCTGTTATGAGGATTAATTGATCCACTCTGTTACTTCAAGCCAGTGAAAGTTAAATGGGAACATAAAATCTGAGCACCAGTCAGTTATTTAGATCCTAACCTCTTTTTTTTTTTTTACTACATCTCCTTCTCTGTGTGACCCTGCTGCCAAGACGTAGCCGTACTGAAAATGACAACATTGAATATGTGCTGTGTATATAAACCATATTAAAACAAAGTTTCAGTCCAACCTGGAAGGGGGGTTGGAACTGGATGACCTTTAAGGCCTCTTCTAACCCAAGCCATTTCATGAGTCTATGAAAGATGTTCAAGATACTCAAACATAGAAAAGATAGTAAGTGGCAGACGTTAGAGTTTAAATGCATTAAGGCTTCAGGCTGCCCCTTTCCAGTTCAGGTGCTAGAGCAAATTTATTTAGTATATAATAAATTTGAAGGGGACATACATACAGGTATAATAATTAAGTCTCATGGCTAGCAAAAATGTGGTGCAGAAAGAAGTACCAGTACTTTTAATGACCAAAACCATCCTTTACAGGGGTTTTAGTTTAAATTCTTGTGAACCTAAAATACTTTTTAAAAGCTCAAAACTACTGGCTGTACTCCTCTTGGAAGCTTCTTGAGATCTTAAATAGAGATAAATATTAAGCACAGAGCATCACCGATCTGCTCCTCAGCACTATGGAGTCATACTCATCATGTGTACTCAAAAAAAGAAAAGATTTCTCCACCCATTGCTTCACTGCGTGTAATGTCCCTTCCCTACTCACACTTATTTCCTTGCCTGGCTCCGCAGGAGAAGTGTTCCTACAGGGCACTGGGGGTTGAGAGACAGCTCTACTTGGGTTATGTGAGTTACTGAAATCACTTTGGTTTCCTGCTTATATGGCTAACACGTCACATCTTTGAAACTTATCAAACACAAATTTTACATTCTGATTTATTTTTTTAATCTAAGAAAATGCTCCGTATCTTCTTAAACCTCCAAAAACATCCTGAATAAGTTAGAATAATAAAGCTCATTATAAGCAATGTCTCTTCAGATGATCAAAACCCACATTGTTCCTAATATAATAACAAACAAACCAACAAATATTTCCCAAAGACACAGTTACTTCTGTGTAAAGAGGAGTGGCTCCTAGAAATGAAAGGCAAACAAGACTGATGCAGGTGGAATTGAAACAGAGAGGTGGATATCTGTGAGATGGGAGCATGTGAATTTTGGATGCCGGAAGAATAATTCCCATAGAAAAATCTCATTTACATCAAGGTCAGAGTGATGTTTGCAGAAATAAGAAACATTATACTGGGAATTAGCCTTTCCTGAAATACGTGGGTTGCTCTAATCTTTCATAGAATTCTGAGGCTGCATGTTAGCCATAATTACTTTGCCCCTGTTTTTAACCTTATAGTTATTCTAATCTTCCCCACTTTCAGAAAGCCCGAAGAAAATGTTGTGTCCTTTCTTCAAATTAGAGTCAAGCAGCATAAATTGTACTCTGCGTGGCACTCAGAAGTGGTAAGTGGTTATGGCTAAATCTAGCCAGGAGCTGACATGAAGGACAAATTTGGCCCAACAACTTACCACATTCCCTTTTCCCAGTGTCTGCACTAGCAGCACGGCAGGAGAAAATTACACCTTGGTGCTGAGTTCCTTGCCTGCGTTTCTACATGCCTTGTCTCAGGCAGAATCACTCACACACATGACTTTCTGGAAGTCCAGGGAATAAGGAATGGGTAAAACCACAATTAGAGTTAAATCTGCCTTCTAAAAGTGGGATTTAGATGTTGGAGTCTTTTGTTCATTCAATGGACATAGAAGCATTCTTGTAGCATAAGGCAGCTCATCTGTATGAGTAAATGCTCATCTCCACAAATAAGGCTCTCAAAACATCACAGTGTGTTTTAATACATAATGAATTAGTGACTTAGCAATGACACAGTGGGAAGAGTGAGGCTGCCTGAGTCTCACACTTGAGGCAGATGTGCCATGGCACACCCAGCAAACACTCCTGTAAACAAGTTGTAAATACAAACTATAAAACTAGGAGACATTTAAAGCTTTAAAGCCAGGGAGAAAATAAACCACTAGGCCTGCCTGGGATAACATGCCATGACAGTGGAGTTGAGACAAGAGGCCCTCTGGCCCAGGAAGTCCAGGGGAATGGAGGTGGCTCCACACCTTGGAAGCCATCAAGTGCTGATGAGGTTGAATCGCATTTAGATAACACAGAAGTGTGACCGCATACAGCCTTGAAGCAGGCCTATGGGGTGGACAAAGCAGCCAAGCTGTGCTTCAGTGGCGATTTGCCTTAAGCAAACCCCACGGTGCCCTGCCATGGAGTTACACCAATAAAACCTTCTGTTGGCACTGCTCACCTTGCGAGAAGTAGGTGGCCCTCCCCAGCGCTCAAGGGGACCCAAAACCTCCAGACCAGATGCAATATTTTTAATGCCCTTTTAATTCCTTTTCCCCCATGGGTTGGATTTGTTCCCTGGATGAAGGCAAAAATGTCCCTTGGTTGATTTTGGAGGTGGAGCATGATAAGCCACTGGGCCCAGGTGGGCATGGATGCACACCCTGGGTTTCCAGCACAGGTCTGCACATTGCCCTGCTGTGGTTGGTGCAGAACATTGCTGAAAAAGGAAAACAAAAACAAAACCAAAACCACTACCTGGGTTAGTTGCGTTGGGCAGGAATTAATTTTGCCTTTCATAAACTGCACAGCAACCCTGGAGTGACTGTAGCACAACCCAGGCACCCTACTGTGGGAGAAAGAAAGCAGGTGAAGAAACAGTCTGCAAAGATGCATCAAAGCCTCTTTTAAGCAAACATGGCTCCTTTTCAGCCTGTGTCTTTGCTTAGTTTGCCAGGGTGCTGGTGGTATTTTATCATCTGCTTCATTTAATACTGGCTTTTTTAATATCATCATTGTGTCTTTTTTCTATTATTACAGTGCAGTGTCTTTATGCTGCAATCCCATAGCTAGGCTTCCCCATCCAAGATAATTAACTATGCATTAATTACACTATGAACTGGCTGGAATTTATAATTGGTTTTCACACTTTCCCAGCAGTTTATGACCAAACTGCACAACTTTCATTTGGTTGTAAAAAGGCAGCAATGCAGAAGATACAAAGTAGTTCAGCAGTGCCATTGCTGCTGTTCCAGCAAGGACATGTATGTAAAATGTCAGCATCAAACACAGATAGCTGAAAGATGACTTTTCCTGAAGTCTGGGCTGACATGTTGCTCATGTCCACATGGGCATCCCAATGGGAGCCACATTGGCATGAGTGAATCCTTGTTCCAGTGTAAGCACACTTCCTATCCTTACCTTACGGATGGGTCCTCAGTTCCACAGGGATGAGCTGCAGTATAAAACCTGAATTAGATTGTCACCAGCAATGACAATTCTAAAGCTCTCTCCAGTCCCAACATGGCTGCACCACCCCTTGTTAGCCAAGGAGGACAAGCCAAAGCCAGCACCTCACCAAAGGGAACAAGGCAGCTCCAGGGGTACTCAGAAATTGAGAGGGCTGAGCCTCTTCTGCTGGCAAGCATCCCAGTTGCTACAGTGATCATGTGGGGAGCATCACAAAAAACCACTACCTCAGTAGAGATCTCCATGGAATGGAGCAGGATGGAGTTTTTCTGCAGAAAGGCCACTGAGCAGCTCAGTTGTGTGGGGGATGTGATCTCAAGGCACCACACAACGTTTCCCTTCCTTCCTGGCTGGCTCAGAAATCCCCTGCAGTAAATAAAGGCTTTGTGGTGCACCAGGTGCGCCGATTGCAGACGGAGGCACATGGAACACAAACCCCAGGCTGAGCAAGGCTTTCCGAGCATTGGGAAAGTTTCATTTAGTGTTCAGGCTATGGGGAGGATGATCTTGTACCTAAAGTATTCTGTAAGATTCAGGCAAGCCCTGGCTCTTTCGCAGGGAGCGGCAGGGGTGCATTTGTAATCTTGTGGGAGGCAGTGCTGCAGGCCATATATGTAGATAGAGAGAGGCTCAAGAGAGCAGGATTTTTTGATTTATCCCTGCTGGCTCAGGAGTACATCTTAACCCTTGTGGTGTTAGCCCTTGCCAGCGCTCTCCCTTCGCCTCAGCACAGCCCTCCCTTCTTTCATCAGTTGTGCTTCCCTGCTGTTTACACAAATCGCAAAGCCAACAGCAGAACAAATCTGTGCAAACAAACAGAGACTGCGTAAATGCATCCTGGGATGAAACAAAATCCCTGAGGCTCGCCGCCGTTTCCTAGAGAAAGCTGGAACGGAGCATAGGGCTGCAGCCCTGGAAGATGTGAGCTTTGATGGCAGGGAGGTTTCTGCTGCTCAAGGGGCTTGTCGTGGTGCTGCCCTGCCCTGGCTGCCAGCAGGAGGGCTTTCATCACCGATACATGCATATATATGGGATAATCATATGGACAGGGTTTGCCTTGCCATGCAAGGAGAGTTTGGGGATGGGTACTTGGGAGGAGGAGGGAAGGAGAAAAGGGAGCTTCTTAGCTCAGAGGGCTGGGAGCTGGGAGCACAGAGTGGGGTACAAGTGATGAGAGCAGTGAGCTTCTGTCTTCTCCAAAAACTGCAGCCAGGGAACAGTCCCTATATCTGCAGAAGGGAGTGCCCCACTTTGTTGTCCCTCCTCTCTGTCCTTCCCCAGAGGCTGAAGGCACTGCACCCAGGACAGTGCACTTCAGTATGGGACAACAGCAGGACTGAAGGGGGATGTGCTCACAGCAGTATTTCTGCTGAAGCCGGCAGGTCCCCCACTGGGTGTCCGCCCAGGTGAGGTGGGGGCAGTGTGCAGCAGCTTTGCAGAAGTTCCTGGCCTCAGAAAGGCCAGAACACTCAGCACATCTCAACAAGCTGTGTCTGCTGAGCAGTGTCGTTCATGGAATCCCAGAATGGCTAAGCTTGGAAGGGGACTTAAAGATCATTCAGTTTCGACCCCTGCCACGGGCTGGTTGCCAGGTCTCATCCAACCTGGCCTTGAGCACCTCTAAGGATGGGGCATCCACAGCTTCTCTGAGCAGCCTGCGCCCGTGTCTCACCACCATTTTTGAGCCAATCAGATCTCACACAACCACTCTCCAGAAATCCCTGTTCCATTGGCCATGTATGTTCATGCCAGCTGAGCATCACTTGCCAGAAGTGCGGGAAGCTCTCTGTGTCATGCAGAGTCCCCAGAACCACAGGTGTGGGGTGGAGGAAAACTGGCCTGCAGGTACCTGTCCCAGTGCCACCATTTCTTAGTCCATCTTTCAGTAAGAAAAATGAATGTAAACAAAATCCTGGACTGGCAGTTAATCACAGAATAGAAAATAAAGGAATGACATTCCTCTATTGCTCTAGTCATTGTTACACCTGAATTAGAGCACTGGCTTTTTTTTTCTTTTGAAGTACTGGCAAAAGCAAAAGTGACAGTCTGACACCTTATGGGCTTTATAAACAAAAGTTGTTTATAAAAATAATCTTAATTTAAATAAGAGTTGCACAGAAGTATTCCGCCATGGGTCAGGCGAGCTTCCTGTGATCTAAAGCTCTGTGATGAAAAACCAGCTTCAATTCCATCTCCATTGTCACCTTTTTCTGTGATGCTGAGCAGGTTCCTTAATTGCTTCAAGCCTCAGTTTCCTATTCACAAATATTGCGCTGCCTTTCCTGCAGACCTGTTTTAGCTTTGTCTTATAAATTCTATTAAAAAAAAAAACAACCCTACTCAGGAGGCCAAAATGTATACTGCAAAGTTGGGGAATTAATGGTGCATTAAAATAGTCCTGATTCTGCCTCTTGAACTTCCATTGGGACCCTCCTTGAGGCACAAGTGAGTGACTCGAAAATTAAATTCTGTAACATAGTGCAGATAGGGGACAGAATTAAAGTTGCACACTGATCATGCCTTCCCTTCATCTCAATTACTTGGCTTTGAAGCCTAAATGGAATTCTTCTAATGCATTGCTAAATGTCTCTTTGTATGTAATTTTAAGTAAGGAGGTAAAAAGTCAATTATTTTATGTCTAAATATAATGTCCTTTTTTAAAATACATTCATTACGCAGCATTACTTGAAGGAGCATGCTGACTTCTGGGCACTGCCACCACTTCTCCTAGCACCTAGCCACACCAGCCAGTGCTCGTACATAGCTGCTGTGGGAGGCACAGCAGACAAGATGAGGAGTGGACTGAAGAATCCCCGTCTTTCTTTCCATCTCCACAACATGCCATCCAGCCAGAGCTGGATGTAGCAGGCCTGTAGCAGGCCTCCCAGGGTGGAGCAGTATGAGCATCAAGGCAGGTCTGGAGCTGGCTCCCAGCTCTGCTGCATAGACAAAGACAAGCTTTGGGGCACAACTGATCAATCAGTTTGAAAATCCAGCACTAACTTCTAGGAAAAGCATAAAGGTACAAACAGAAATCGATGGTTTTGAAGTTCATAACTCAGCAAAAATGTGGATATATTTTTTTAAAGGAAATGCATTTCCATAGCCCCAGGGATTCCTTCTGCAACATTTCAAAGGCCTGCTGTAAACACCAGCAACACTGAACCTCTTAGTAACAGAAAGCATCAGATAATCAAAATAAATGGGCTATGATTGGCAGCAGCGGTAATGCAACACTCCTACTCCAACACATTTGGATGCCAGTGCAATCAATGCCTGGGCTGCCATTAGCCTGCTGCGGCTCATCATGTTTTTGCATCTTTGTGTGTGTGTGTCACTGGGTGCCTGCATGCTGGTGTCCCACCACACTGGCCATGTCTACAAGAAACCCAGACCAGGAAGATGCAGGTCTGACAAGAAGGTCCGCAGGAAGGAAATACTGCAAAATATGGGTCAGTGTAGGATTAGGTGTGCTTTTTGGGCTTCGTTCTGTTTCCATTTGGTATTAAATAATGGTGTAAGGAAGCCCTTGTACAGCAAATGCCTATCCCGTCTGTGGTGTTTGGATTGCCTGGCAACAGGCAGAGAGGACATATCAGTATCAGTATGCCAGACAGTTGAGAAGGCTGAAAAACCTGCTGTAAGATTGGCTGCTGAAGTGTCACGGCCTGCCTGTCCTACCCAGGAGATTGCAGCAATCATGCAGAATCCGGCAGTAAGAGAGCAATTGTGTTTCCTCTGCCGCATTTCATAGAATCACAGAATCAAGTGTGTTGGAAAAGACCTTCAGGATCATCAAGTCCAAGAATTAACATGACCTAACAAGTCCCATCACTAAACCATGTCCCTTAGTGCAACATATGCACATCTCTTATAAACCTCAAGGAATGGGGACTCCATCACTTCCCTGAGCAGCCCATGCCAATACTTAACTATTTCTTCCTTTTCTATATCCATGCAGAGAACCTTGCACTTGGAAGTGGAGATGTGTGAACTGCCAAGACTGTCCCTGAGTGGGGTTTACTTTTAACAGATACCAGGTTCACCTGTGACATATAAAAACATTTCTTTCAGAACTGTCAGTGAGTTAAAACTGGAAGAAGAAAAACATTTATGTTGTAAATTAGTTAGCAATTTCAAGCGTTCTTGAGAATACTGAAGAGATTCAGAAAGACACTATTTCCATGAGAAAACTTCATAATGCCCACTTTAAATCTCTCTTGTCAAAACTTGAGACCACTTCTTTGCATCCTATCACTTCTCAGCTGAGAAAAGAGACCAACTCCTCACTGCAGCCTCCTTGTAGGCAGTTGTAGAGAGTTGTAGTTTCAACGCAAACTGAAAAACAAAACCTGGTTTGTTAACAGACAAGCAGGGTATTGAGAGCTTAGATCTGAGAGTGCTTGGCTGCTACTGCTGGAGCACCTGGCAAGAAGAGTACCAGGGAAAGGACCCACACCACTATAGGACAAGCACAGGAAGAAAAAGGGGCAAAGGGACCAAACCCAGGAAAGACAACAGTCTGAGCAGGAATTCATAAGGAAGGTGCAGCTTGGATGGCCTCTAATTCACAATTAAAATGGAAACTATTTCTGAAGAGCTGATTACCAATGGGAAAACAAGCAAGGAAATAAACAGAATGAGCAGAATGGGCCATTTCACTTTCTTCAGATCTCTTCAGATTTCTGTAGATGTTTTCTGAATATATCTGCAATGAAGACATTTCAGGATAATTTTTTTTCCTGATATAACTTCTATCATGACTCCTTCAAGCAAAAATGTGGCCTTCTGTGTTTCACTCAGATAGTAAAATCCATATGACTGAGTTTATCATCCCTCAACTGACAGCTTCCTAGTGGCTGTCCATTAGATTGGTGGTGAGAAATGAATAAATGTACAACACTTCTCTTGTTCCCATTTTCAGACTAATGATGGAAATTTGGCCGTGACTGTCAAAAATGTGTATTAATTCCAAATCCCCAAAGCAGCATATTTACACCAATATGCACCTGAGAGGACTCTCTTCCCAGGATGTCAAAGGGAGACTGTACTACTCTTGACTCATGTGCAACGCCATAGGTCCTGAACACCACTAAGAAAGGCTCTGAAAGCTAGACACAAGGTCGCAAGGTCACTGCAAGCTTTTCTCCCTGCCCTCTCTGAGTGAGGAGAGTTTGAGTTGCTGAAAAAATAAATGGATGGGGAAACTTTGTATTTCACCAGTGACTTCGCTGTGACCCAGATTGACTCTATTGATTTCTTCCTCGTGGAAAGCAAGCACACATCTGTACCAGTGGGTAGGCACACTGCACTCAGGAATCTGTTGACCAGGGCCATAGCAAAGGATGTAGCAAACTCAGATATTGGATTATTTGCAAATTGCAGCACTGAAACTCATCTAACCTTCCAGCAGCTCTTTTAAGTGATATTATTATTAGCCCTTGTTCAGAGGGTGGCAGGCAGGCAGCCAGTAAAGCACTTAAGAGTTTACCATCATCCATCTGGTCCTCTATAGATTTGAAGACTGTAGAAATTTTCCTTTTTAGGACTTACTTTGAATATGATTAGTGGGCCACTTGCCATGTTGCTATACAAATGTGTCTGTGTGCTTTAGCCGAGGTATGTGACAGGTATTTTATCAATGAGGAACGGATTGAACAGTGTTTCCATTCATTCATCCACTTGTTTATTTGTGGAGTAAAACTAAGCCTGGTGTTCTCAAAACACATAACAGAATAACAAACATTCTGCACTACAGTCGAGAGTTATAGGTATACACAGAGAAGGACCACAAAAATGATCCAAGGGATGGAACACCTACCCTATGAGGACGGGCTGAGAGAGCTGGAACTGTTCAGGCTGGAGAAGAGAAGGCTCTAAACTGACCTGAGAGTGGCCTTTCAGTACCTAAAGAGGGGCTATAAGAAGAAAGTGGACAGATTACTTAGCAGGGTCTGTTGTGACAGGACAATCGGAAATGTTTTCAAACTAAAAGAGGGGAGACTTTGGTTGGATATATGGAAGAAGAGTTTTACAGTAAGGGAGGTGAGGTGATGGAACAGGTTGCCCAGAGAGGTGGTGGATGCCCATCCTAGGAGACATTCAAGCTCAGGCTGGATGGGGCTCTGAGCACCTGATCTAGCTGTAGGTCCCTGTTCATTGCGGGGGAGTTGGACTAGAGGACCTTTAAGGCTTCCTTCCAACTCAAATGGTTTTATGATTCTATGACTCTACAACTATCTAGCTGTCAAGGAAATGGAAGTTAAAATCAAAAGGCCTTATTTTAAAATACCTGAACAATGTAGGTTTCCCTTAACTTTTATAATTGTAATCACCAAAATACTCAGTAGTGCCTGGGACTGGAGGCATACACTAGTCAGGGATTGCTATCACAGCACTGGGGGTGCTGAGGCAGAAGCAAAACCCAGTCCTGTCCCCAGACCTACACCATCTCAGTGTCATGCAGTGCTGCTCTTCCTGTGACACACTGGAACGGGCCCAGCGAGACCACAATAGATAGCCCAGATGACACCAAGACAGGGGTGAAGTGTTGATCTTCCTCGGCATAGGAAAGCCCTACAGAGGAATCTGGACAGGCTGGACAGCTGGGCTGAGGCCACTGGGATGAAGTTCAACAAGAGCAAATACCAGGTCCTGCACTTTGACCACAACAATCCCAGGCAATGCTACAGGCCTGGGGCAGGGTGGCTGGAAGACTGTGTGGAAGAAATGGACTTTGGAGCCTTAGTCAACACTCGGCTGAACACAAGTGTGCAGTGTGCCCAGGTGGCCAAGAAGGCCAACGGTCTCCCAGCTTGTACCAAAAATAACGTTACCAGCAGGAGCAAGGAAGTGGTAATTCCTCTGTACGCAGTACTGGTGAGACTGCACCTCAAGTACTATGTTCAGCTTTGGGCCCCTCACTACAAGAAAGACATCGAGGCCCTGGAGCATGTTCAGAGAAGGGCAACGAAGCTGGTGAGAAGCACAACTCTTATGAGGAGTGGCTGAGGGAACTGGGATTCTTCTGCCTGGAGAAGAGGCAGCTCCGTGATGACCTTATCATTCTCTACAACTATGTGAAAGGAGGTCAAGGGCAGATCTTGCCTGACCAATCTGGTGGGCTTCTATGGTGGAGTGACAGCATCGGTGAACAGGGGAAAGGTAATGGATATCATCTACTTGGACTTCTGCAAAGCCTTTGACACAGTCCCTCAGCACATCCTTCTCTCTAAATTAGAGAGATGGATTTGAAAGATGGACTGTTCAATGTATTAAGAACTGGTTGGCTGGTCACAGCCAGGGCGTTGTAATCAGTGGTTCTATGTCAGGATGGAGGTCGGTCACAAGTGGGTGTCCCCCAAGGGTTGGTCTTGGAACCAGTGCTCTTTAACATCTTCATCAATGACACAGACGATGGAATCGAGTGCACCCTCAGCAAGTTTGTAGATGACACCAAGCTGAGTAGTGCAGTCGATACATTGGAAGGAAGGGAAGCCATCCAGAGGGAGCTGGACAGACTAAGAAGTGGGCCTGTGTGAACCTAGTGAGGTTCAACAAGGCCAAGTGCAAGGTGTTGCACTTGGGCCGGAGCAATCCCAGGTATTTATACAAACTGAGAGAAGAACTCCTTGAGCACAGCCCTGCAGAGAAGGATTTCAGGGTCCTCGTGGACAAGATGGACATGAGCCAGTAGCACTTGCAGCTCAGAAGACCAACTGTGCTCTGGGCTGCATTAAAAAAGGGATGGCCAGCAGGGAGAGGGAGGTGATTGTCCCCCTCTACTCAGCTCTTGTGAGGCCCCATCTGTACCACGTCCAGACTAGGGGCCCCCAGTACAAGAAAGACTTAGGGCTCTTGGAACGAGTCCAGAGGAGGGCCACTAAGATGATCAGAGGGCTGGAGCACCTCTCCTGTGAGGAAAGGTTGAGGGAACTGGGCTTGTTTAGCTTAGAGAAGAGAAGGCTCCAGGGAGACCTCCTTGTGGCCTTCCAGTACTTGAAGAGAGAATATAAACAGAAAGAGGAATGACTGTTTACGTGGGTTGACAGTGATAGGACAAGGGGGAATGGTTTTAAACTAAGACAGGGGAGATTTAGGTTAGATATTAGGAGGAAGTTCTTTATTCAGAGGGTGGTGACACACTGGAACAGGTTGTCCAGAGAAGCTGTGGATGCCCCATACCAGGAGGAATTCAAGGCCAGGCTGGATGTGGCTCTGGGCAGCCTGGTCTGGTGGTTGGCAACCCTGTCCATGGCAGGGGGGTTGAAACTCGATGATCTTTGAGGTCCTTTTCAACCCAGGCCATCCTATGAGGTAGCAAGGTGGGGATTGACCTCTTTTCCCGTGCAACCAGCAATATGATGAGAGGGATTCAGGTTGGGCACTAGGAAAAATTCTTCCCCAAAAGAGCAGTCAGGCACCAGAACAGGCTGCCCAGGGAGGTGGTGGAGCCTGTCCCTGGATGTTTTCTAGAAACATTTAGAGGTGTTACTAAGTGACATGATTTAGCAGGGAAATATTGGTGGTAGGTGGATGGTTGGATTGGATGATCTTGGAGGTCTTTTCCACCCTTGGTGATTCTATGATTCTATAGCCCACAACATGTGGCAGATGAAGGCACCAGAAGAAGCCTTGGCCATGCTGCCAAGAAGCCAGGACATTGGTCTCCCACCAGTCCAGCCACCATTCCGAGACTGAGGATGCTGCTGGCTCATCCGAGACACCGTCTGTGCCCACTACATGCCCAGAAAGCAGCTGAGTCCCTTCAGAAAACCCAGCACAAAGGATGGGGTGCCCCTGAAGGGCCAGCAGTACAGGCACTGTGCCCACAAGCCCTGTGTTTTGGGTTGCTTTGCAATCTCATAGTTTTCACTTGCAAGCCCCTGCAGCACTCCTGCATAGCACCTACACTGCTCTGACGGTCCCCAAAGCTTCCAGAAGCTGTCATTTTTCATTCACTTTCTGATAAGCTTGGGAAGGGCCTGGAGTACAATATTCTCTTGTAAGGTCCTGATGTTCCTAGCAACGGCTCTGAAATGGCCTCTGAGCCAGATGGCTGGAGCTGCTCCTTCTGAGGGGCAATCTGAAACCTGAGGAGGAGGGTAGTGCAAACATTTATCTTTTAGCACAGCCCAGATCGCCTAAACTGAGCTCTGATTGCCATTGCACATCACGTGTTCCTTGCTTTCTAAACACCGCTGCTCCCAGCAGGACAGCAGGCTCAATTAAAAGACTCCAAACAGATATACAACTTCCTATCTCAGACCAGGACTTAACCAACACATCCTCTATAAAAGAGACTGAGCAGATGGTTTCCAAGAATCCCAAATGGTTAAGCTGTAGATAGATCGATTCTACAACAAAATGCATGGTGTGTTGGGGGACTGGGGAAGCAATGCCTGCCCAAAGCTGCTGTTATTTTTGTCATGGGCACGGGGTCCATTTCTGCACTGCTGAGGAGGGACCCGGTCCTGGCACCTTTCTGTCTAGCTCCCCCAGGCTGGGACCTTGCCCAAACACATGGTGAGTGGGTGCCAGTGACATGATGCCCCTCTGGCCTTTGAAGATCCATTTTGCGTGCATTTCACAGGCCAAGTGCATCACACCATGTTTCCCTGTGACCTCTCATGAGGTTTGAGTTGGCACAGGGCACAAACAAGCACAGAACAACAAGCAGACTTGTTGGTGCTGCTTTGGTCCATGCACACAGCAGCGTGTGAGGAACACAGGAACTGCAAAAAAAATGAATGAAAGACTATGGCTTTGAAAGCACTGAAGCATATGTTTAACTCCTATGGACTTCAATGGCTGTAAGAACCTACTGAATAGAGCTTCTGAGAGGAGTAAACACGCTTGGATTAAACTTGGACAGAGAAATAACAAGCTCTTTCAGGTTCAAAAACTCATCTCGTGGCTCATTAAAAGCACTTTCCACAAGGCTCCTCTGAGCATCTGCAGTCTGCACTGTCCCCATCTCCCACACAAACACAATGACGTCTGGCAGAAGAGTTGCCTTGACCATAAATGTGTTCCCATCTGAGAACGCTGCTCAGCCACGCAGGGCCCCTCTGTCTGGGCTTCATGCTGTCCTGGCAGCCCCTCCCAGCCCCGGGGTGCTGCAGCCCCGGGAGCAGACCTGAACCTGGCTCCCAGGATGAGCCACCTCCCAGCAGAACTCAGAACAGGGCATTCCATCACTGATCCCTGCATCCAGTGCAGGCACCACTGCCGCAGTTGCACTGGAAATATATGAGCGTTTAAAACAGCACTCACACTTTTCTTTCTTCGAATCCTTTGTGTTTGGAGAAGACATTAAAAAAAAATTACAGATAAAATCTCTCAGAAAACAAACAAACAAACAAACAAAAAAAACTGCTGGCAATAGATTCCCTGCTTGAAATACCTTGACAGTGGCATGCCTTTTGTTTCCTTCTTTTTTATCAGCAAGCCTGGTTTTCAGATCCTGTTTCTCTGAAGCCTTCTCAGATTGGCTGTCTGTATGAACCAATTGCCTTTTGAGAGCGGGGAGGATGAGAAGCTCGGCAGCCTGTTCCTTCTCTATATAAAACCAAGAGAACATGAGGAGTAGGGGGGAAGAAAGAAAAGAGACTCTCTTGCATAGGAAAATGGCAACTAGCAACAATGCTTGAGAGAACTGCAGAGTATAGCAAGGAATACATACCTTATTTACAAAGGAAAGCACTTTCACTGTGTGTGCTAAGACATCCAAATTACTGCAGAGGCAGTTAGCAAAGACAAGATTATTACAGCAGCTGCAATTCTGCTTTTAACTTTGTATAGATTTGCCATTATTAAAGAATAGTGACTGAAACTCAATAGGTTTGAACTCTAAAACGTGTATTACTCAGACTACTTTAAGAAATCACTGTTTTCAGGCATTTTTGTTTTCAAGAGGGCCTTGGGTGAGCCACATCAGCTATACAAAGGAAACACTGAACGTATAAAGACTTTCTTTACTAAATAATTTAGTGCTTATGAAAGGTGCCAGATGGAGAGCCTCGGGGACTCGACTCTTCTTTTTTATCTGCTAAACTGCAATAGAATAAAAAGTGATAAATGTATCAAGTTGTTTTCCAGGTGGCTCTGTGGCTGCCCCAGCCCTGACATGGAGCTGTTGCCCCAAAAGAGACAGTTTGGCTTTGCCACGTTATCCCTGCTTCCCTGCCTGTTTCTGCTGTCACACGTGATGAGGGCAGTGCAGTGTGGGTGACAATGGACACCCAGCTCTCCTCTGGCAGGAGGGCTGACACACAACCTGATGCCTTATAAAACTAATAGTGTGTCACCCTGGGGTTTGAACTTGTTCAACAAGGTGGCCTGCAATGAGTAACAAAGAGACTGCCCACTGCCCCAGGCTGGGTGATTTAGTAGGTTATTTATTATCTCCCAGCTTTAATGATCCTGCAAGTAATGAGCCATCCTGTCTTCTGAAACACTTCAAATTTATAAAGCCCAGTCTGTGTGCAGTGCTTTGCAAACAAATAAGCTGACAAATCTCTGTCCATATGGTTGAAGACAAACCTATAATAAAAAATAGTACAATAAACAAGAGAAGGGCTAAGGAAAGCCATGGCTACCGTATGCCAAGACACAAACACGTAAAAATATGTGTTCTCTTTACATACTTTTTTCCACAGGACCAAGACAGAAGGCAAACCCATTCAATTCAAAGTTAATCTGTGCCAAGTGTGGCAAAAACCTGGATGGTGACTGTGTTGTCCTTCGACCCTGGCAGAGGGACACACAGAGGGTACTGCTGGTACAGTGATCAACTCGGGGGATACTCCAGTTGACTGCCATTTTATTCAGTTTGGTTTGTAAAAGCAAAAAAAGAAGGGCTTTTTGTGTTAACAGCTCTCGTGCTTCTACACCACTGCTTAATTCAGTAATGCAAGGTGCCTTCTGAAATCTCAAGGACGATATGGGTCCTTCAAAAGAAGTTTGCTCTGTTCAGCCCAGAGTGGGATCACATCTCTTTGTGAAACAACTGACTATACAAATAGGAAAAATAAAGACAAAAAGTGGAAGTGCTGACAAAGTTCTCATCGTAGCCTTTTGATGTACGAAAGAAATAGGAGAGAAGGAACATCCAGCCCACAGAAGGTGTGTCCATGACTAATATATGCCACTGTGCCCCAGGGGCTTGAGAGAAATGCTTCCTTCTTCCACAGGGGAAACCTTATTGCACAAACAAGCTTCGGGGCCTGAGAAGGTCTTGATCAGAAACCACATCAGCTGCCCAGTGCACTCTGACCAGAGACCTGTCAGACAGAGATAAAAGAACTGCCAGTTGCTGCAAGCCCACAAAAGAGGAGGAGAGCCATGTGTGCCAGCAGGCGCTGTGCCAGGCTGCGAGCAATAAAAGGAGTTTCTTCAGTCCCAGGAGAGGAATGTGTACAGGATCTTTCTCTGATGCAATCCAGACCTCGTCTGTGCTCTTGCAGAAGGAGTATCAGGACACCTGCAAAGGCATTTTGCTCGACTGCAGCTCCAGATCCCTTCTCTGGAGGCTAGCGTACTCCAGGCTGGCTTTTAACACCACGTCACTGTCAAAGCTTGGAATGAATGTGACCAGCTCTGTTCTCAAAGAAAAGGCAGGAGAGAGTCAAGAGGTCAGATGTCCTTCCCTTCCAGGGGAGAACCAGATGTAAAGAAGCAGCAGAAATGATGCTGTGAGGGAGAGCAGCCACTTTTAGATGTCTGCATGCCTGATGTGGGAGCACCAGCCAGCTCTGAGGAGGCAAGACCCAGAGGGATCTTTTCTCACATCAGCTCTGAATTGATGATCCCAGGGAGGGACAAGCAGCTGAATTCACTGCTTTGTGGATGTGAACCATGATATCCTACAGAATGAAATTGCATGCTGAGGCCTGAGAAAAAGTCTCCCTGAGTTTCTTGGTAACTCTCCTCTCCAGTGTGCTGATGCCTTGTGCTGGGAAGCCCCAAGCTGGACACTGGTGGAGCCTCACAAGTGCTCTACGTAAGATTTGTCGGAACCACCTCCCTTGACACACTGGCTGCACTCCCAGTGATACAGCTCAATATGCAGTCCCAGCTGGTTTTCCTATCTCCAGCCCTACAGGCTCCAGCAATGATTCTGTGTTCCTTAACAGTCTGTCCCTGTTCCCATCTTCTCATTTCCTTTCTGCTTCAGATCTGGTTCTGTCTGAAGCAGAAGTCCTTCTCGCCATATAAACAACGCCACACAGTGAGTGGCAGGATTGGTACTAATTACAGAGCAGGTGAGAAATAAAGTCAATTCTCATTCACAGAATTGTGTTTATAGCTACAGTAAAAACAAGTTCTCTGAGGAGTCCCCCACATCAGAAGGCCCCATCATCCTGCAGGTGTCAGCCTTCACATCGGCCTCAGAGATCCCCATCTCTCCTGTGTGACACCTCCCCTTGACCCAATCTTGACCAGAGGAAGTTCTGTACCAAGAAGAAAAAGAAAAAGCCCAACCAGATAAAGATCACAAAGAGGTATGTTGCCATTTCATTTTTGTTAAGAGTGCTGCAGGAGCACAGACTCCATTTTAGTAGCCCAAGAAGCTTTTCTGATGGGGATTTGGAAGGGCAAAAGCACCTCTAGTGTAGAAACAACCCAGCTGCAGCACTTGCAGTCCAACAGTGTGGGTAGGCAATCACACAGCACAGCAAGAGGCACACCACCAGAGCGCAGCTTTGATGCAATATCAAAATATTCAGCACAAAGATTCCTAGCAAATACAATGGAACAGGGTAAGTAATCTCCTATCATAGCAACATCTAAGATTTGAATTAACCTCCCTAGGCCTTAAATTACATTGCTTCACATGGGGCTGGCGCATCTCAGGTTAATTGTGTGGACCTTTGGTAATTGGCCCAAATATAGCACAAGGAGATTTTCATTCTAAGCCAACATCAATACTGTGCATCAAAGGCTGCCCTGAATTCTCCCCCTCTGTTGCTCAGTCATCTTTGATCTGAAAAATGAAAGGAGTAAGGGAATCTGTTGTTATTTTTATTCCTTCTCCCCCACCTCAAAATTGAGGTTACTGAGAATGAGAACAGAAAAGGTGGTGAAACAAACAAACAAACAAAAAACACGTAAAGAGAAGTGGGGGTGATGGAGTGAAGTAAACAGAAAGAGAAGCTTGGAAAAGAAAAAAAGTGCTGTAGGCATGGGATATGCCAGTGAGTGCAGTGCTGAAGAAAAGCCTGGGCATGATGATGTGAACCAGGAAAAGGGATCAGTCCATCACCTCTGCAGGACATGAGAACTGAATCCTGCCTTCTTAAGCCATCTGCGTGTTGGCCATCTGGCTTTGCTGTGGTCTGCTTCAGATGCCACCAAGACCTCAGCGCACACATTAAAAGGCCTTGTGCATTTGAGCCTCTTCAGGAACCATAATTACTTGGGAAACAGATGTCATTTCGCGACCCTTGTACTACTTATATAAAAACCAAGGAAGGCCCAATGCCACCCCCATTGCTGACTGTGGAGGAGAAAAAGAGCTGCTCCACCCACTCTGAGCTTGGGAAAGCAAGCCAAGGTTCTCATGGGCAAAAGAAGGGAACCCACTGAATGAAGCCTGATTAAAGGGAGAGTGTTGAGACAGGGAGAGGAACATGTAGAGGGAAAGGGGAAGCAGAAAGGAGAGGACACATGGAATTCAGCAAATTTGAGGATGTGGGAATTCGGGAACATCTTTGTTCCAACATCACATCAAGCCCTTAACAGCCATCCTGAGTGCTTCCTCTGGGCAGCTCCAGAGAATGAACAACTTGCTCTTAGCAACACTGAGTGGAGTTGAGCCCTGGGGTTATAAAAGCTTGGCTCCAGAAGAGGTTGTTCACAAGCTTCCCATTCATGCATGAGCTCCAGACCCATTAATTACAGGAGGACAGATCCCTGATGTGGAAATCTGGATGAACTCACAAAACACATGAGGACACTCAGACTTAATCCCCCAGTCTGGCCTCGCTCATAACTTACAGCTCCAGGCAATCTGTTTCCAAGAAGGTGCTCTCCCTTATCCTGCACTCCTATCAGCTCTCCTCCCAGCACTCTTACATCCACTCCACAGAGGGCAGTTCTGCAGGAACGAAGGCCAGCAAAATGTTTTGGAAAATAAAAAAGTTCAGAAAGATGCATCTGTGACCTTGCAAAGGGAAAGGTTTGTGCTATTTGGTGTCATGTTAATTTCTTAAAAGGGATAAAGGTTACCTCCTGACGGAATGTTTTGGTTCATACCAGCTCCAAATATGTTTAGCTCCCTGTCCCTTAGTTTTCCAGCTTGGCTGCTAAACTTAAACTTGAAATTTGCACGGGTCTGATTGTGAAACATTTTGATTCTTGGCTACAAAAAATCTACATATATATATTTAAACAAAAAATACAAAGAAAAAAGAAATGTTAGAAACCAGCAACTAACAACCGAGAAAACAGAGGGAAAATTGATCCCTGGAGCTGTTTGAGATAGTTTGATTAAAACGTCACCACAGATTTTTGCTGTATTCAAATAGAACCTCCCTTTTTCTTTTTCCTGTCCTGTAAGTAAATCAAATCCTGATCAGAAACGCAGCCTTTCACAAACATGCCTGGTAGACAGTTATAGAAAAAAAAAAAGACAAAACTGTGCTAGGAGTGAAAATGCATTTCTCCGGGCATCTGAGGTGAGAGAGCATCAGGCAGTCCCACCAAGGCGAGCAGATGAAATTCCAAAGCCCCCTCCTACCTCCCTGCCTGAAAACCAGCAGGTGTATGCCTAACGTGCTAAACTTTGCCTAATGCTATGTTGACATTTAATTGGAATCATTAGGAAAAAAAAACAAAAACAGCCTTAGCAAATATGACTCCATCTCCCTGCCTTTTTCAGGTACATTTTCATCTGTGTGCTCCCATACTGCAGACTGACACTCAAGCCCTGTCCTGCTGCGTGCCAGGGATCTCACCAGTGTGCCATCTGGAGCAGCACACTCACGCAGAAACCATCAATTGCCCTATAAAGTCAGATAATAGGAAGATGGGAGAGTGAATGCCATTACAGCCTCCAAAGGACCAAATGCTCCCTCCATTTACGGTCCAGAAAGCCCATCCACCCAGTGATGGTATCCTGCATTTGCACTAGCACAACCAAAGGCTAATTTTGGCCCCACATTACTTGTATAGTCAGATATTAACTTAATGTAGACCATTTTCTGAGATCAGTTCCTCTACACAATGTGTATCAATTTACTGAAAGCAAGAGTACCCTTCCTAGCTTCCTGTAGCACAGATATACGTTCAGGGCACGGACAGGGAAAGGGTTTTCATCTTGCCAATTATGGCTGTGTTGGCAGTAGGATGAGATTGACTTGCACTTACATCCATTACTATGTCACAGGATTTGTTAGGTGGGGAATATTTTGTACGATGCATTTCTTCTGTATTATTTGGAAATCAGTTCTTCATAATTTAAAGTTCCTTGTCCTTGTTGAACTGCTCCCTTCCTGGTGGATGTCAGCTGGAATGAAAAACCTGAGCAACACAAATCTGCTGTAGAGAATGTCTGGCAACACATGACCCAAGTCATCTTTATTCCCAGCCCATTGTTTCCTTCAGCATCTGCTCAGATGATTAGATTTAATGAGCAGTAGCTCCACTGGCGCATAAGGGAATTCACAGCTCAGTAGGTAAGGGAAAAGAAGGCTTGCAGTGGAAGATGGCTGCGTGCAGGTGGCTGTCTCCAGGATGTGCACTCCCACGTGTATATCTGGAACACACCAGGAGAAAACATCCTGCTTGTTTGGGGCAGCCACTGAGAAGCTGCCCTGTATTGAGCTGTGCTTCTCATTGAAAGCAGCTCTTCAGGATCCAGAGACACAGATAGCTACGAGTACCCAGGGAAAAGTGAAGTTATGTGAAGTTATGGCTTGAGACTCTTTTGTCTCTAAGTACCTGCAAACTATGATAGATTATTTCCCTTAAAATATCACCTCATCCATGACTGGAGGAGGAAGTCTCCATCCCTGGATTTTGACTTCTGCAGTTTCCTGCTGCCTTGCACATTCATCCTGTGTTTTCCACTGGGACCGGGCTGCCCCCCCCTGCCCCACACATGAGCATGAAGAGGAACCAGTTGCAGCCAAAGCAGTAATGCAGCACCCCACGGCCACTGTGATTCTCTTCTAGTCAAGCTCGTGTTTGTCCTGCTACGGGAACAATTCATCATCCTCCATTAGACCTAATGTCTGCTCCATTTTTCACATCTGGAACACAGAAAAGCATTCAAAGCTTTGGATCTCTGACTGTAAGGGGACACAGCATGCTTTCCCATAGTTCCACTAGACGTAAAGCTGAGGTGTAAAAATACAAAGTAAAGGCAACTCCAAAGCTTCCCAGTCCTGCTCTGACATCTGTCATTCCCTGAAGGAGTCTCCCTCCTTTGCCATCAGTGCAGAAATAATTGCAGCAGAAGATGGAAGACACCAAACACCGCTGAAAAGATCATAGGGAAAATGATAACGGTCAGTAATCAGGTAGAAATTGTTTATTTTCTGTAACCAGACAGCAGCAGTGATATCAACCCTGCAGCAAGACCCACATCACCAAAACAACATGGAAGCAATGTGTTATTTATTTTTACTTTTGGCTTTCCAAACTGCGATGAGAATTACTCAGTCCTTAAACTCACCTCCCCACTGCCCTGCACATCCATGACATGGGAATGGAGTGGTTTGGAGTTTGGATTTCCTGGATGAAGAAGGTGGCCGTGCTGCTGGAGGCTGGGGCTGTCTTAGGCATCAGAACTGGATTCAGCATCCTCCCCTGCATCCGTCTCTACTGCTGTGGGGAATAAACTATCCACACCTGCCCTTCCTGTGCACATCTCTCCTCTCTAGACTGGTGAGAACAACCTGCAGTAACAGATCCGATTTCTCAGGTGTAGTTGATAAATAAAAGGATATTTATTATTCTGACCTGCCTGAAAAGCTATTGAATGCATTCATGGTCAAGTCTGTTGGAAAATTAAGTCCATCACTTGGATAATCTTGTGCCATAGATCTACTGCTGCCTGGAGAAAGGCCTAAGAGAAAAGATCCCTGGCATGTATGGTCAGACCATACTGTGCATAGCCCATATGGAATCTATCTTTAGCTTTCAAAAAAAAAAAAAAAAAAAAAAAAAAGAAATGATGACAGTTGCTCAGAGATACCGATTTTCCTCTCCTTGAAGTCTTACAAAGAAGGAGCCCCCAGCATAGCAGGGCTGAGCTACATGGCTTGAAGGAGCCATTGGGCCACCCAGCACCTAACAATCCCACCAGTGCCAAGTTTGAAGAATGTGAAGGTGAAGAAGAACTGGAAATTTTTCTTAGTATTTCCCACAAAGCATTTCCCCTCAGCCGTGGCAGGGCCAGGCAGCATGGACTGCGGATGCTCAGGGCTGAGAGCACACAGCCCTGCTGCCTCCAGTGGCTACCACCAGCATCTCCTTGCTGGGGAGCAGCACCACCAGGACTGCTGGCATGTCAGGGCCTGAGCCCTTATTCCCTTTTCTCCAACAAACATATACTAGTCATCCAGGTTGCATTTCTGTAGCATTCTGTAGTACACTGTTCTAGGTCCCTTCCAACCCAGGCCGTTCTGTGATTCTGTGATGACTTCCACAAACTAGAGATGCTGCAGCTGGGTTAGACCTAGCCCTATGCTAAGGCATAGGGCTGGACAAAACCCTTGTAGTCAGGGCTATGTGCATACTTCGGCATGGATCCAGCAAAACACTTACGCTGTGCCACAAAGGAATTGGGGGAACCACTGGTTGCAAAAGAAATACAAATCAAAGAAGCCTTTTCCATCCCCCTTCACGTAATCACTGTATCAGGAGTCCTCTGAGCTGAGGAGAAGGGAATAGGGAGAACAAAGCCTCTGTCCTAAAGAGCTTTCAGCTGAAGCAAGAAGATACGATGAATGCACAGGTATTTTATTACCCCAAATATTCTACAGAACATTTTAGGACCAGCCAAGCACTGGTTTACTCTGACAAGCATGAAGAAGATCCGGTGACTTCTTGGAATCTGGAAATCTTAAAAAGAATGTACATTTGCCCTATAGAATGATCTCAGGAGACACTGCACTCCTACCCATTTTCCAGCAGTGCTTTCAGTGATTACAGGTGACTTGGCACTTCTAATGCCCTATATAAATAATAACAGATGTAAAGTGGAAACCTCTTAACCACAAGGCCTATAGCTTTAATACATTTGCTAAGGTACAAAGCAAACAGAGTACTCAGTGGCTGATGCCAACAGGACTGAATGCAGACACCTTCTGCCTGAGAATGGCTATTGCCACCGAAGGAAGAGCCACTCACCCCCTCTGAGCAAGGATCATTTCTTACGACTGCCTGTAACATGATGGAAAGCACAGCAATGACGGCATAGTAGCAAAGTTGCAGCAGGCAAGGATATGTTCAAATACAGCAGCAGCAGCAAGAGAAAAAAAGGAAAAAAAATAAATCTACTGACCCTTAGAAGGCCTTAGGTAAGCAGAGATCTCCAACAAGATCTCCTTGCATCCACTGCCAACCCTTAAATGAGGTCTGGAAGGGGTGGATCCTGGCTCATTGCATACAGCTGAGCTCCCCTGGGTTGGCCCTGCCTTCCCACCAGGTGCTCAATCACTGTTTCAGGCTGTGACTTCGCATTTCTGCTACACTGTCCCACATCTCCTTCTTCATGTTCATACTTCTGATACCTTCCCTGCCAGAAGGTATTTTTTTGCCCTGTGTGAAAAACTTGACGTCTGGGTGTTTGTTGAGGTCACACTGTAACTCCAGCCCGGATGCCCCCTGCAGACATTCCGCTTTGGATGGTTGAATTACTCTGATCACAGTCTACGATAGATGTTTTTTCTTAAACATTTGTTATTTGAGGAATAATCCTAATTTCCCTTTGACCTAAGCAAACTCTAATGCAACAGCCCAGTCTCGGTGCAGAAGTGTCTGTGCAAATGCGATGAAGGCTCCAGGTGCAGCACACACCTCTCTCTTGATGCTGTGCTCCTGTTCCTCTCCCTTCGGGCCAGGATGGGGCATTGCACTGCTGCTAAATAAACCTCAGGAGGCAGACCAGCATTCCAGTGCGGTGGGTCTGTCTGTGGGACATTCAGCAGAACCATGGTTGAGAATCATAGAACAGAATCATAGAATCAGTAGGGTTGGAAAGACCACTAAGATCACCAAGACCAAATGTCAGCTTCCCTTGACGCAGCTTAAAGCCATTCCCTCTTGTCCTGTCACTATCTCAGCTCTTCCACAAAGAGTGTCCTGAGCAGTATAACATTTATTTATACTTTTGGAGTCCTTTTTTACTGTCTGTATTTGAAATATCTCTTTTCCTCAGTGGAAGAGAGATTAAGTGGCCTCAAAGTGTGGCTAACTGTATAAACCTTCTCCTCACGCTTTCATCCGAACTTGAGGGATCCAGTTTCTCTCTGCTGCACACAGCTGGCAGATCTCTCCAGCCCAGTGAAGGACTCCCTGCAAGGACAAACCGAACGGCAAGTAAGAATGAAGAATACTTTTAGTCTTGTTTGCCAATTAGGTGACCGAGCATGCGGTGCCGGGCTCACATGCTCTGCTCTCCTCCCACCAAAGGCAGCGGGATGCTGGGGCTGGTAGCAGGGCTTAATCCTCCATGCCACAGCCGGGTGCTTCTTGGATGGCTTTGCTCTGGCAGAGAGAAGCATGTGATGAGGCGTCCGGCTGAGTGCTCCCTGAAAACACCACCAGCAGCACTGATTTTAATGGGAAAACCCATCAGCCTGCTAGGAGCTGGTATTTCCTGGCTCTTGATTTGGCTCTGCTGCCAGCCCTGTGCGCTCCACTTTCCACTCGTGTGCTATGAAGCCGCAAACCGCAGTGCCAGCCAGCAGCGGTGCGACTGCAGGAGAGGAAACCCACCCTCCATCACACGGGGTCATTTCCCACACTGCAGAAATCACAGATTCCCACTTTATGTTCTGAGCACATCACGCTGCATTGCTGCTGCAGGCGAGCACGTAGACTTGCTCCCTGTATAGTACTGCATCCGAGATGCGACATTTCACTATTAAACATTAATAATGCTAATGAGGCATGGAGCCCTTGATGGGCGTTGGAGACGGGCAGAGGGAAAAGCCTTTCCAGATAGGTTTCTCGCCCTGAGACAGCGGCAGGAAGGAGCCGGGTCTCGCTGTGAGCATCCCGGCTCCGTTCTTCTGCCCTCTAGTGCCAGAAACAACGAATGGAAAGGATGCGGAGCGCAGGTTGCTTCTCACGATGCCCTAAGTAAATAGAAAGGGAGACAAAAAAGTTACTACTTGCGCCTGCGTTCTCCCATACCGGTTGAGGAAAAGCACGCCAGACAAAATAAGGCCACTATCAGGCAGGGGCTGTGGTGTGCAGTTGGTATCAGCTGTACCAACCCCAGCCCAGACATCGCCTTACGCACAATGCGGTCAGTGGAGCTCCTGTGGTGGAACTGGACCCAAACAATTGGGATTTCCAAGCAAAGCAGGTTCTTATGGCTTTCCACACCTTGGGATGGGACAGGTGTAACCCTCTGCAATGTCCTGAAGATGTGCCTGGTCCAGTGTCACTGCTTTGTGTAGATCAAAGCCCTCCCAGCGTTTGGTACCAAAATATTGACCCCAGGGGATGTCTGCTGTTTAACACGTTGAACCTCATTCAATTCACACTTGTTCTTACTCTCTGCCCCTGAACACCACCTTGCTGGGTTGAGTCAGATCTGCTTCCATGGCTGCTCTCTTCAAATACGTGATGAGAAATGTTCTCCTCTTTGGGGGACTGCTCTCATCATCGAGTTTAGCTTCTGGGATCAGACTTGAGATCTTTTTGCTCTGCAAGGTGTGAGGAAAAAGTCACATTTCTGTAATTGCAGCAGCTGCAAGAAATGAGACCTCTCAGCATGCTGCTCATGGGAAAGGGTTCGGATCACAGTGCCTATGGGTACTGGCTCCCCAAGAGCTGCTGTGGGCACCAACAGTATCCCCAAAATGCTGTGTTCCTGGTCACTTCCATCCTCACCCTTTTCATCCTCTGTGCACCTCTTGCAGACACAGAGGAGGCATTTAGGAGTGACCTAACAAGCTTTCCCTGCTGTCTTCTTCACTTGACAAAATGAAAGTTTCAAACCACATCTTCCCTTTGAAAAGAATCACCAAGGTTGGAAAAGACCTCTACAACCATCCAGTCCAACCATCCACCTACTACCAGTATTTCCCCACAAAACCACATCCCTCACTACCACATCTAAACATTTCTTGAACACCTCCAGGGACTGTGACTCCACCACCTCCCAGGGCTGCCCATTCCAGTGCCCAACCACTCTTTTGGTGAATAAGTTTTTCCTACTATTCAACCTGAATCTCCACTGGTGCAACATGAGGCCATTTCCTCACATCCCATTGCTAAAAAATATCCAAGACAAGCTGTGTCTATGTACATTTTGCATAACTGCTCAATTTCAGTTTCAAGATGCTTATTCTTGGGTTTGATCTCTTATTCCTGTGAATCCTCATCAAGATATTTTGGAAACTTGGTATGAATTTGCTGCTGTGTTACTATGGGAATACCAAGGTCAAAGACTCCTCACCCTACAAGGTAATGAGCTCCTCAGCCTCACGTGGTGATAAGTTCTGATCTAAACTCCTGCACCAGAAGATCTTTAAGGGTCCCTTTCAACCCAAACTCCTCTGTGACTCTGTGGTTGGCACCCTGGTGTCTGCCCAGGACAACAGGTGGGCAGCTGTGGGGATGCATTGGAGGACACAGCACTGCAGCTTCAGGTAAGATGTGAGGAGCTGGCTCTGATGTGGGTACTGAGGAAAAACAAAAGGACAAAACTCCCCTCCACTTCAGTCTGAGGTCTGGAAGTCCTGTCTTCCAACACTGGAACTGAGGCTCTGGAAGAATGAGTATTTCTGTCCTTTTTCTTCTACTTCCTACAACTCTTAGTACATCATACAGTCTGATGTAGTCTCTGTGGAAAGAAGCTATGAAGGTTTCCTATGGCAGCTTTTTCTGTAGAGTGATACAAGAGGACATTTTAATGTAATGAGCAATGTCTTCAAATCCTGGCCCCACAGTGCTCCTTGATTCTTTTTCCAGCTAGTTGTGAGAAGTCGTGGTCTTCTCTTAATGGTATCAAGGTTTGGAAATGTTCACAATTTCACTGCAATGTGCCATAGCCTGAACTCACCTGGAAACACAGCACAAGAAAATTCCAGACACAGCTTGGATGACTTAAATCTGCCTCCATCAGAACGAGTTCTGGTCACAAGAGCCAGGTGAGGGGTAAGTCAGCACCCATATGAAGAAAAGAAGCTCCTTTTAAATTCACCCCTAACTCACATAGCCAAAGGTAACATGCCACTTTATTGCACGTGAGTTAAGGTGAGGCATCCTTCTCACCCGACAATAGTCAACAGGGGGTCTTCAAAGGGAAAAAAACACTAGAAAGGCCTGCTAAAAAGATGTGCAATTTTGTGTGCCAGAAGGTCATATGGCCTTGCTCATGGCCACGTCCTGTCAAGTTTTGGATATCTCCAAGGATGGACACTCCACAAGCTCTCTGGGCAACCTGCTGCTGGGCTTGACCATCCCCATCATAAAAAAAAAGAAGTTGCTTTTTATGTTTAAGTGGGATTTCCCATGTTTTGGTGTGTGCCCATTGCCCCTTGCATCTGTTTGCTGGATCCCCTGAGGAATTCCTGGCTCCATCTTCCTTCCACCCCAGCAGGTGTCAGACACAGAGCAGATCCCAGGCTGGATGATCCCACCTCAAGCTCAGAGACAAACTGGGCAGCTCTGAGCCACAAGGAGAGCAAGGGAGATGATGGCATGTGTGTTTTCCTTACATTATCCTCCTGGGTTTTATGTTCTGTTTTGTTCTCGTTAACTTCTCATGTTTGTGTTTGCAGAAACCAGACTGCCACTATTGATTTCAGCGAGTTATTTGGCTCTCTGCTCCCTCGGCATGCAATTTCTTGGGAAAGAATAAAGCTGCTGGAACTTCAAAGCAAAATTACAAATGAATAAATTGGTAGAGGAACAATTCCTTAAAATACGTTATCTTGTAGCAAATGGGCACAGTCGAAGCAGTTGATCCTGACCTCCCTGTCCCCAGCCAGAGGGGTTTTCCAGACTGGTGGCCAAACCAGCAGAGCTGTGGGCCCAGCCCAGGTACCCCTGTTGCTGCCTGGTGCCTCAGATCTGCAGCAGAGCTGTGGGTCCTGCAGAGAATCATAGAATGGCTTGAGTTGAAAGGGACCTCAAAGACCATCCTGTTCCAACCCCCTGCCATGCACAGGGTTGCCAACCACTACATCAGGCACCAGCTCAGGCTGCACAGGGCCCCATCCAGCCTGGCCTTGAATGCCTCCAGGGATGAGGCATCCACAGCTCTTCTGGGCAGCTGTGCCAGCACCTCACTGCCTTTTCTCACTTTCTCAGTGAGAAAATTCCCTGATATCTAATCTAAATCTCCCTTCTTTTAGTTTAAAACCATTCCCCTCTGTCCTATCACTACCTACCCATGTAAAAAGTTGGCTGTTTATAAGCTCCCTTTAAGTACTGGAAGGCTGCAGTGAGGTCTCCCAGGAGCATTCTCTCTTTCAGACTGAACAGCCCAGCTCCCTCAGCCTCTCTTCACAGGAGAGGTGTTCCAGCCCTGTGAGCATCTTCATGGTCCTCCTCTGTACCTGCACCAACGGCTCCACAACTTTCCCCTGCTGGTGCCTCCAGACCTGGACACAGTACTGTAGGTGGGACTTTACAAAGGATCCAACACCATCCTACAACCACCATGTATAAATAAGCCGCATGGCTGTGCTAGGCCAGCTGCTTGCCTGTACCAGCACTGCAGCAAAGATACTCCAGCCTAGATCCACTCACCTGTGCCAGACGTGCTGTGAACACTTCACAGGTCATCACCAGCAGTGCCTGTTTGGGCTCAGGCAAGTCCTGCCTCAGCTCGGCCCCCAGAGGAGCTGCTTGCTGTGGGTGCCCTCATCCCTGACATCTCTCTGATGACGGCCCCAGAGCTCCCCGCCACACAGAACCGTCCTCCCCAGTGCCTCAGAGGTTTCAGAAGCTGCATCAGCTGCCACAGAGTGGCTCTGACAGACACCGGGGAGAGGAGCAGCCGTGCGGAGCCCAGGCACAGCCAGCAGCTCCCGACGTGAGGCAGCATTTATTTTTAGAGTAATGTAGCGCGAAGGAGATGGCTTGAGCAGGGCCTCCTCGTCACTCTGACGCCATCACCTGCCGCCCACACGCCTGCTAAGTGGGTTATCGCAGCCCATCAGGCTCCCAGGGAGAGGGGAAGAGAGTGGAAAGGTCACTGCTCCCCTCATGCCAACAAGCAGCAGAGTGCTTTCAGTGCTGTGCTATTTATTAATGGACGCTGGTTTAAAGTGCTGATGGTGCCTTATGCAAGACATCGCCTCCCCTGCCGCTCCGAGCCCTGGAATCGGCCATAAGTCATCGTCCTCCCACCTTCATGACAAAACCCAGTGTTAAAGCACTTACACGGGGCTTTCCTCTCTCAGCTGATATAAAGCCCTTCTGTATCCCTGTTTCCCTCCTGACCTGTCGGTATCCTTTTCTTTCCGCTAGACATGCCTAAAATCACTGCAATCCCAGCCACCAGCCCTCTTCTCAGCTCCCTTCCCTGTCACTTCAATTTTCCCACCTGGTGGAACAAAATTCACACTTGTCTGGGATGTTTACATGTCCTTTGTAGTTATAGGGACTCTCAAGCGGCGGTGTTATCCTCAGGTAACATATGGCCGCAGTACCAACTCCCCACCACCCGTGTTGGTGAGAGATCAGCAATGTACCCAGCCCGGCAGGGGCCAGCCCAGGCCTTCACACGTCAGGTCACACTTCTCCATTTCCTCCTCTTCCCTCAGTTGGAGTCGATCTACCACTCTGCAGAGCCTGCTCCCACCCCAGTCGCCATCCCGCGCATCCTTCCAGCATGGAGCTCTTTACTTGGAAGACTCAGCCTGTTCTGCTGCACTTTTCTTGCACATTTTCCTCCCTCCAACTCGCTGTTTAAAATTTTTGGCACCATCAAGGCACTTGCTGAAGTAGCACATCTCTGCTCTTCATCTGCCCAGCCATCTGCTTGAGAGAGCGGCGCAGGGGGTGTTTCTGCAGAGATGTGTAGACCGAAGGCCAGAAGGAACCAGCATGATCTGGATCAGCTGCATAATGAATGCCACAGACACCCAGGCAGCAGCTCCCATGGCGAGTCCTTCACCACTCACTGCACGACCCCTCACCAGCGAAGGCCCAGCTTTTTCTTTTCTTTTTTTTTTTTTTCCCAGAAGCATTTATTAAACTATTTTCATGCTGTGAAAATATGCAGCTCTACAGGGAGAGGATAGCTAAGGTTTGGAAATCTTAATGACCACATATGGAAAGACTGTAAAGCCTCAGGATGAGTTACTGAGGTACATGGACACATAGATCCAGTATTTCAAGCTTGCACAGATTATTTAGAAAATTATTTTATCCAATAAGACGTTGAAATTCCTAGACGCTTTGTTTCAACAAGTGGTGGTGCCCATCCTCCCAGGGTGGGCTACAACAGCCAGGAGCTGCAGCCTTGCTGAAGCTTGCTCCTTGCATAAACCCAGCTTGGCGTAACAGGAATCCCCCCATCACACCCGCCCAAATGCTGCTGTGGGAAACCCAAACAATCCCTGTTCCAAGATGAATGTCACCTTGCACCCCAACCCCAGGCTTGGTAGCCCATAAAGCCCCATGACTGAAGCCACCCCAGAGAGCTGTTTTGAGCCACCAACCCCACACAGCTGTATGCACCCAAGCACAGATCCAGGTGTACTCAGTGCTACCAGAAAGCTGCTGTTCCAGCTCACCCAACCTGGAAACATGATTCTCACCTCTCTGCCTTAGGAAACTGTTGAACCCCCAGACCTTAACCTAAATGGAAACCTGCTGGGCTCTACCCCCAGCCACATGGTACGCTATAACAGAGAGATATTTGGCCTAATCCTATCTCTACTAGATGCCCTACAAGTCCCCATGAAAATCCCATCCTCCAGTAATGCTATCCTTATACAAAAAATGAAAGTCCTCTCACCCCACAGCCATAACTCAGTAGTCTTGCCCCAGTGATAGCCTAGGGAGATCCTGATACCTCATCTCCGATTTCTTGGCAAGTCTTCTTGAAAGCCTAATTACAGCTCAGCTCACCAAAAGTAACATCGGCCTGGAGAGACCTGGAAATTCCCTCCCGGGTTCTGCCAAGATGGAGCCCAGCAGCACCAGCCTGACCTCTGCTCCAGAGACTGAGGTTGGGTTACAGCCTGATTAGGGCTCTGAGCACCTAATGGAGCTATAGGTGTCCCTGTTCATTGCAAGGAGTTGGACCAGATGGCCTTTAAAGGTCCCTTCCAACTCAGATGATTCTATGATTTCCAGATTCTAATATGATTAAAGCTTTCACAATACAGCCTTTGTCTCTCCAGCAATAGGCTGTACGGTACACGGCCTTCATTAAGATATCTGCTCATGCAAACATACTGCAGGGCTCTCTGCAAAGTGCCTTTAAATGACTTTTTGCATTGTGAACTACAAATGGCGCCGGCATCTCTCTGAGTGGAAGCTGACATCTTGTGGATGGTTCACTTCAGGCCTCCCACAGAGCAGAGCAGGGAGCAGCAGCAGCACAGAGTGTGGGGCTGGGAGCAGAGGGGATGGCTGGGCTGCCAGGCTGCCACTGAATTTGTGCCCGAGAGTATTTGTGTAACCAGAAAACCTCTTAAATATTGTGAAATAGACAAAAGGATCTGATGAATCTTTTCCTACAGATTTCTTGCTAAGGAAAAAACAGAGTGCATAGCCACGTAGAATTGACACTGATAATTTAATACTGAATCAGTATCCTCCAACCAGCAGGAAAATGCGTTAGCTCTGCCTAATCCACTTTTCTTTCCTTCTTTTAAAAGATGGACTTAAATAAAGGTGATTGAGAGGCACTCAGTCGATGTAGCGACACTGATGGCTGTTTCTTTCGAAAGACACTCTCCTAAAAGAATGCTTTCTTCACAGATCTCTGGGCTTTGACTTCGCTGCTACCAGGGCAAGGCAGCGTGCAGTCACTGACCCCATGGTGCTCTCTGAGTGCCAGGAGCTCAGCTGGGTTAGCTCAGCCCTCCTTCGTGCAGACACAGAGCAAGGATTGGTGTGTGAGGGCAAGGATTGGTGGAGGCATCCAAATGATTTCCTTTGGACAGCAGCTGAGCTACATCCAAATGACCAAGTCCAGATAAACTGAGCCATCAGATGCCCACTCAAGACGAATTAGTTCAGAACGGCTACGCTGCTTTTGTCAATGGTTTAATGCAGTAGAAGTGTATTTATGAGACAGGGCTAATTGTCAAGGACCAGGAAAACACTTTGAGAAAGCAACTTCTCCATCCAGCAAAGTATTCTGAGCTGCAGTCAGGAGGCATTAGCAGTGTTAGGTTACTATCATACGTATTTGGCCAAAAGTCACTCTTAAGGCTGAAGAGACGTGGTTTCTACAATACACACTCCTGAAACAAATGTCAAAACACTGAGGGCATCATAAATCACGTTGTCTCTTCTCCTTTACCAGCTGAAGCACTTAGCAACAGTCTGCATTTCAACTGCTTCCACCTTATTGTTTACAAACCGGATTTTAAAGCTCCAACAGGGAGCGGCCCTCCCACCTCAGTGTCAGTGAAGCATCCCTTGGAGTCAGCTCTGCTTGGGACAGACAGACGTTCAGCAAATGCACCTCTTGCTGCCAGCCCAACCGCCTCCACACAGGGGTGAGTGCTGCCTTGAAATCCTCCCAGCAGTGAAAAAAGCCTCGTTCTTCAAGACTCTCTTTAACTTTTCCCTGTCTGCCCTTTGCTAGATGGCTTGGGAAGGTGGTTTCTATCAGAGAAACAAACTTCATAAATAACCTGTTTGTCATGGAGAAGAACAAGTCATCAGAGCAGCCATTTCCTTAAGTCCTTCCTACAGTTTTTTTGTTTGTTTTTGTGGGGTTTTTTTGGACACCAAGATGGCAGTCTGTGCTTTCAAATGTTTACTCCCATTATAGCAGCCTCTAGGCACAAGAAAATAAACCCTCAGCAGCTCTGCAAGAGATGATCATGGCTGCAAGCAGTCACAGTGCCTCACTTACAATCACAGAGTCATTAAGGTTAAAAAAGACCACTGAGATTATCTAGTCCAGTCGCAGACCCATCACCACCACACCCACTAACCACATCCCTCAGCGCCACATCTCATGTTTCTTGAGAACCCCCAGGGATGGTGACTCCACCACCTCCATGGGCGGCCTGCTCTGCCTCTTACGGTCTGTAGTTCTGTACATACAAGGGACATCTAGGATTACCACCCTTTGTGTGGAAGACAGCAAGGAGGTAGGTGGCAGCCAGAGCACTGGGTCCAGCTCTGTGCCTCCAAGCAAGGCATGGGGCATGCAGGGGTCACTGCAATGGGTGGGGCTTGGATGGTTTTCGAGAGCCATGGGTAACACCACGAGTGGCCTCATCTGATCCTGCCGTGAGCAAAATGCTCAGAGACCTCATGAGAGCTCCTCAGATCAGAATGAGTCTATGATTCTGCAGCTTTTACTAAATCTGTATCTAGGAAAATATTTCATAGCAAATCTAAAACCATATTATGGCCCGCAGGCACTTCCAAACAGAATGTCAGTTATCAGTGGTCACTAAAAAATGTGCTATGTGTATGAATAAAGAAGGGTATCAGAGCCCTTTTTGAGGGTGGAATTGAATTAATAGACCAAGACACTCAGACTGAGATGCCTGCACCAGCACTGTGTCGGCGTCCTCATGTTTCAGTAGAGCCTGAAGAGCTCCTTAAGCAGATCGAGGCGTGGGATCCTCGTTCAGCTGATCAGGATGCAGAGGAAGGAGTTCCCAGCCCCCGCTGCCTATCGATCCCATCTCCATCGACTAAGTGGACAACTAAATTTATGTACGTCTGCAAGTCCCAGCCATTGCCTAGTAGCTTATAACTTAATTTCTTCATATTAGATGTGCATTCCTTGCTCTTTGATGCTGTATTAGCAGAGAACAGCCTGATAATCTCCCATTTAACTGCTTACAAGGCAAATCTAGTGTCATTTGCTCAGAAGGTTTGGACAGACTGAGCTCAGTCTGACATGGCAGCTTTGGGGGAGGGATGGGAGGACATCATAACCGGCAGCGGAAAGCCATTTCTTGCACATCTAATGGAGAAGTGTTGCAATCACAGTGCTCGTGTCCACAAAGCACCAGACTCACCTCTCTGAGCTGTTCCCCCTTCCTGGCACAAAACTCAGTGCCAAGGAGCTGAGGCCTGGTGCTCTGTGAGACTGGCTTCTGCAGTGCTGATGGCCCAACAGCAGAATGGAGCATCACAAAGCAGGGACACCTGCACCTCCTCCCAGTGCAAATGGCCACTGACAAGTTCTGTTATTTTGAATACAAATGCTTTTCCCCCTTTCTCATGCCATCGCTCTAATCACCTTCAAGAACAACTCTTAGACACATGGAATGAAGTCAGAATACATTTTGATATCCCAGGCAATCCTGCCAAGCAGCTGAAGGTGGTTGTGGAGCTGCAGTGGTTTCACACCAGCAGCTCAGCACAGCTGCTCTCACTCCCCCTTCTCAGAAGCATGGAGGGAGAAAAGGGCTCAAGGGTTGAGATAAGGACAGGAAGATCACTGTTATCACCATGGGCTAAACAGACTCAGCATAGGGAGATGAGTGGGCATGGTGGTGATGGGCTGATGGTTGGACTGAATGGTCTCAGTGGCCTTTTCCAACCTTTATGACGGTGTGATTAATTAATGCAGTTTTATTGCCTATGATTACCAGATTAGAGCAGTGAGAATTAATGAACTAAAAACAGCACCCTCCAGGGGAAACATTATTATTGGAAAATATTATCATTTTCAGTAGAAATTTGAGTGATTCTTCACATCTGGGCATTCAATCCAGATGCCTGAAAAGTAAGCATTTAGTAATACGTTCTTTAGAAGATTTTACCTTTATCCACACTTGTTGACAGCTTTGAAACGTGGTTAATAAAAATAAATCAAGACATGTTTTTTCCACAACATAGCAGAAAAAACTACATTGAAAACTATGCGCTGCTAAACTAGAGCAGAAGAGTGGAATGATCTCCCCAAAGGGCTCTGAAGAACTGCACTGGTGCTTCCCAGGGGTGGCATTATTCAGTACTCAATGTGATCTTTTTTTTTTCCTATCACCTCCCTCCCAGCCAGCAGCTGGGGTTAGTGGGAACCTCTGAAGATCACCCAGGCTGAAGACCTGGACCATATCAGAACTAAAATCTGCTTTCAGAGAGCCTCTTGTTCAACTGATTTTCACATTCAGTGGATGAAGCCTGGCACCAAACTGCCACACGACCAATCCAGTGCTGCTGCCTTCAGGCTTTCTAGTAACTCCACCTTGGCACGTAGGTTTCATAGGCCTTTCCAGCTTCAGCACATTTTACAACATTAAATTCAGCCATTTACCCCTCCTTCCTCAGAGCACCCTCAGCCATGGCAGATTTGCTGCTCTGCCTGCAGCACGTGGCATGTAAAGCTATCAAACCACAGAATGGTTCCCACTCCGTACGTGCATAACAAACACACGGAGCAATCTGCTCTTCAAACTCATGAGAATTTAAGAGATTGGGGACCAATTTTGTCACAACCTTTCTTGCTCCAGCATACACACTGTGCTCCATTTTATGAACACCTGAACTGCTCCCCAAACTGCTGTGACAACACACAGGACTCTGATAGACTGCCATCATTAATCAGATTCAAGACTTGACGTATTTACAGCTTATCTATAAGAACAGCCAGTAAAGCAAACACCTGACTATTTCTCCTCCTTTCTTCTTGCCACTGTGAAAACAAGGCTCAAAAATGACCTCAGAGAGTAGAGCCACGTTCCCTTAGGGTACGATAACAACACGCACACAAGCAAGTCTGCATAGAACCATTAATGTTGGAAAAACCACCATGATGATCCAGTCCCTCCACCACCATGGCTGTGGGACAACAGCTTGGCACATTCTGGAAGGATTTTCCTTGGTTGCTTTTCAGACTGACAGGTGAGCTGACGGTGTGCGAAGGGAGCTGATAAAGGAAGGCCACTACAGGCAAGTAGGCCGGCCCCTCCACATCAGCAGCATTGGTTATGCTCATTTAGCATTGCTGTTCATTAACAGTACCCCACGCATTAGGTCTACAGAATTGCTCTATGATCAACTTACATCGATCGCTGAAGTGTAAGAAGTGTGTACATCCTTACCTAAAGTTTCCATGGTGCGGTGACTCAGCTGCTTAGCCGGGTCACATCAGGGCTCTGCACTGCTCTGCAGCTCATCCTTTCAAAAGCAGAGGTCAGGTGGTAACATCACTGCCACCAGCTGCTCGTTGAAATCACTTTGCGCCTCAAGCCATGAAGCCCGTAAAGGCCAGGCTATGACAATCAACAGAACAGTTTTCCAGGAGTTTATGAAGTAAAAGAATGTCATTAAACGTTTTTCTGCATCTTCTAAAGTTTTGAGGAAGCCTCAGCATTAAGAAGTAGCGAGTCACAGTTTCTGTGACAGTAAACACAACCTGGATACTCAGCTGCATATTCCCCACTCGTTATCTCTCCTCATGCCCAGCAGGAACAAGAACTGTTTGTCCAACATGAACACTGGTGCAGCCATCAGTAAACCCTCACTTTGTACTGGGGGGAGCAGCACAGAGGGGATGCCACCCAATCTGTGTGAACAGATCAATCCCCAGTTTCTGCCAAGGCAGGGATGGTCCCAAAGAGCCCCAGTCGTGTTGTGGCAACCAGCATTTCTGACAAACGTCCATGCATTTTTACGTGTTAAGTAATAGGAAACCGGTCGTCTTCAACTCCTTGTAACCCACATGATGTCCAAATCCGAACGTTCAACTGACATCCTGCACTTCTCTAACATGGAGAAACCTGCAACACCCCGTGCATCAGGAATTGATGTACACAGGCATTTCTGTTGGGCTGACAGGGAAAAACATGAGCAGCAAGCAGTCAGTGCTGAATGGAAGCTTACACAACATTCAGCCTGGAAATAATACTGTGATACTTCCCAAAACGCACACAGAATAACTGCTAGAGCTTCCACGCTTCTGTTGTTAAACCTGGTCAGACACAGCTGAGTGAAATGCAGATCTGAAGGAGGAAACCTGGTACGGGCATTTCCAAAACAGGTGTGCTTTGAGGGAGCTCTTCTTCCTGAAGGCACAACCTGCCACAATTCCAGATGCCTCCAGATTCAAGCAACCACAGCCCTAACCCAAACTTCACGATGCATGTTTAAGATCAAGTCAGGACCTTATTTAAGATCCCAAAGAAACCACTAACAAAGACAATAACCCTCAGCAAACAGAACATTACCTCAGCTCCTGCTTCCGCCCCCCCATTTTAATCCCTCAATATATTCAGCACACACGAATAGGTATTGCTGCCTCTACCAATCACACCACAGGTGTTTCTGCTGCTACAGAGCCTTAGGTGATGATTGCAACAGCTGTGCTGAACAGGACAACAAGCATTTTTTCCCCCCAAAATCAGAAATACACAAGTTCCAAAAATGGGAGCAAAAGACAAAACATAATTAAGAACTACTGAAGAAAGGTTTAATTAAAAAAAATCAGGAATTCAACAGTGCCTAAATCTTTATTTTTCATAACCTACATTTTTTTTTTCAAATTAGACAGTTTTACATTTTATGACACAAAAGGAAACTTAAATTACTGATAGTTTACATGTAAGCTTGATTCCAGTCTTAATGGAAGAAGAACAAAAACAAAAACCCTCAAGAAGGCTTCCATATTACACTTGTATTTCACGAATTGGCAGCTGTTAGGTCTCCTTGGAAATCTTCGATTGTCTGCTGCTATTAGTGTAATAGGTTACAAAGCACATGAAATCCCTAACTGTACTAGCCGAAGGAGATACAGAGATAGGTATGCACCATTACAGTCAGCTGTTGCTTGTGATACACTGCACCACACTCAAACAAGGGCCTTTCTGTGACAACTGCTCAAGTCTTTAAAAGGATAATGCAGCAACATAAAACACTGCCACGTGGCAGGTGACAAATGTCAGCGGGGGTCTGGTCTGAAACAAGATTTAAGTTTAAAAAAGCAACTTTGGTTGGTTTTATTTTCTTTTAATTCCTGGAAGAGTCTCAGATCCCGTTTAACTTGCTTTCAAAATGAAAAGCATCACCACATAATCCTACAAGGTAAAATGCCAATTTTAATTACCGTATCCTCAAACCCTTGAACTCTGCTACTGCTTTTGGGAGGTTTTTCCATTTAAAAGCCACGTCTTAACATCGCTGTACACCGTAGCAACAGTCTGCATGCAACTTCACAACCCTATTCCGAAAACTCCATTTTGTCATTGAGTGGAAAAAACATCTCCAAAGTAAAATGCAGTAGGATAAGTTGCACATTACACAGCTATTTGGCATGTCACTTTTTCTTTTTTCTTTTTTCTTTTTTTTTTTTTTAAAAAGCTATAAAAACCACGTCAGAGGAAGGTTTAAACTTTCGATGCAACAGATTGTTGCTGGGTAAGCAGTAATTACAGTGTATTGACCTAGCACAAATGGCAGCAGAATACATTAGAACAGCACAACACATCCTGCTGGTCTCAAGAGATTACCTTATGTACCAGTTGAGCATTATGACTAGCTGTACACAGTCTATAAGTAACCACTTGTGATTGTTTGCAGCTGCTAAGCCCTTCACTTTGAGCAGACAAACAAAACAAACCATACAGCCAGCCTTAACCATACACAAATCTAGCTACCACTTTCACTGCCACCGGGGAAAGGATAAGCGCATCAAAATCCAATGACAGAACTAGTTGAGCTGTTTTGGTGATGTCGTCAGAGTCCTATCTCCTTCCACAGTATTCACAAAGTGTGCTTTTTTAAACAAGGAAAATCAATGGGTTCCAGCGTGCCCTATTTCAACCAATTCCGCAGCATACAACAGGCTGGATTTAAAGGTCAACCAGTTACCGATTGATGCTCCTAACAGGAAATTTGTCAGAGGTTGCCTCTAGAGTTACTTCACAGTTCTATGAATCATACGCTGAGGAAAGCACTGATATTCTTGAAAGCAGACAAGTAAGCTTCCGTGTATATTTTTCTTAGCAGTCTATAGTTTTTTTTCCCAATTCAATTTGATTTTTATTAATGACTTAAAATTACAGCTTCACTGCTAAGATTCGCTATTTACATTGCAGAACACTTCTGAATTGGTTAAATCACTTTTTAGAGGGTTCGGAAAACACTCGAGGGCTTTCAAATAAGACTTTCGTTCCATTTCCCTTTTGCAGTGAAGAGGCAGAGTCAGTTCAGCACACCAGAATAAAATAAGGAAAAGAAAAAACAACAAATTAAAGTAATATTCAAACCACAACATTTAGTTTATCTACATCCAGCTCAACAGCAACATTTATAATATCAATAATTTTTATCAGATTTTTTCTTTAGGGTACCTTTTTATATGTTCTGATTATTTACAACTGTACAAGCAAAGCACACACTTCCAAGTGCACATATTTAATACAGTATTGACTATTTGCATTTACAGATTTTTCAACAATCTGAAAAAGATCAACTGTTTAAGATCTTTAAGGTATATTACAAAAACTGCTGCTAGTTCCTGTACTACAGTATGTTTACCCAGTAAGACCAGTGACAATAGATACATACTGTAACTGAGTAATTTCTGTATTCCACTCACGCTAACCCTCAATGGGGTCAGACCTCATTAACTCTAAGCTGTCTTGTACAAAAGTTAAGGCAAAGTCATTTTCAAGTTTAAATAAAATTCAAGTCTTTAAATATTGGATGGAAATAATTCTTTAAAAAAATCAGTTGTTTAAATAAACATTTTTGTGGAATAAACTGTACTGTCATAGTCAGCAGGAATGAGTTTATTCTGAACTTCCTGCAGTTCAAACACTTAAAGAAAAGCTTTAGGCATTTTGAAACAAAAATAATTTATATTCAACTTTATTAGAAACTTGCTAATTTAGTGCATCCTTGTCCTTCAGAAAGCGCATCACTTCTAAAGTAAATAAGTGTGAGAAACCTCATCCCAGAGGTAAATATCAGGGATCTCTTCCTCCACCACACAAAACAAACACCATTATCTCACGTCTTGAAAAATTTCAATCCGAATGCCAATGCCTGTAGTTACAGGAAGGCGTCAACACGAAGCTGACTAAGATATGAACTCTTTCAAAGAGCACTTGGGGCAGAATTTTAAAAAGAAAAGTCTACACAGAGCACAGGGGTAACCAGAACGTACAGCGCTGACTCAGTTAACTCCCTTACAAGCACAGGGAAGCTAAGGTTATCACAAGAAAGCTACAGTGCTTTCTCCTGATAACATCCACTAGTAGGCTTCACCACCATAGAAGCTCACAGACTTAGTTCTTTCTATTCACAATGTGCTTTGTATTTGCAAATTATAATATCAGTTTTATTCTGGAGTGAGAAGATGGTTACTTGCTTGCAGTAAGTCAAAAAAAAAAAAAAGGAAGTGTTTTAGAAAGACTGCTATGGTGCTCCGTGGAATTCATTCTGTGTGTGCAAAACATCAAAAAAATATTAGGTTTTTAAAAATGCTAGAAACAACTACTTGTTTAACCTAAAAGTGCAAGTTCATTTGCTGACGTTTAGTACAGCAGCCCAATAAAAAAATCAAGGTCACGTACTAATTTGTAAAATATACCTACTTCTTGCACTCTACACACTAGCTGCCGTTATCAGTCTTTTGGACACTTTAGATATGTACTTGCAGACCAGTTTATTAAAAATATTGCAGCAGCACATTTCTGCTTAACAGTTTAGAAAAAAACTCACTATACAGAGCTTGCACTCACACAGCCACAGAGAGGCTTAATAAAAAGTTGATTCTTTTTTTTTTTTTTTAAAGACAAATATTTTACATCCTGAAAAAAATAATCACACTAAGCTTCACCTCCAATTAAGCACCAACCTAAATGTAAGGTTTAGAACAACTATCCAGAAATATCCAGAAAAAATAGAATGTTTGTTCAAGAGGGGAAAAAGTATTTCACAGAAAAATAACTTGCAGGCATGGTTATATGCCTAGTATCACTGCAAGCTCCTAACCAGCAACTCATTCTCAGGTATCTCAGTGGGAACATGGGTTTAATTTGTGGGAAGCAGACCTCTTTGAATCCCTCCCAGGTGCTAGTTTCACTGAGGAGATTTTGGAGGGGTACTCTGTTCTTTATTTAAGCGTTTGCCAACAGCTGGAGGGGACGATCTGCGTCCTGACTGTCTTCTCTGGTCTTTGGGTTGTCCTGGATGTGACTTTGCAGGAGGAGGTTCTCTGTTTTTCTCTATTGTTTCTGTGGGCTTTTTTTCTTCTTTCCCACATGCTACAGTGTTTGGCTTCTGTTCTTTCTGGGGTTGCAATGTAGGAGGATCTTTAGTTGTTCTCTGGCAAATTTCTGCATAACTAGGTTTTCGCAGTTCCTGTGAAACCAATAGCAGACAGGACAGCAGAGATAAAGCCTCCAGAGGAAAAATCATTTAACTCAGGTAAAATATTTTGTCATAAACAACTACTGTGCTTAAATATGCAGATAAGAGTTTGAATAAGAAGTTTACAGAAGTAGTACAGAAAATAGGAGCAAGAGACAAGGTAAATGTAACACAGTATTCCAGAAAAATGGGATACTGTGATTGAACAAAAATTCCAATTCAAGTGAACTCAAGCAATTGAAAGAGCATGAACACTCTGGTTTAAATATCAAAATACATATTAATGTTTTTAACTAGAGGTTACTACCGAGTAAGAAGAGCGTTCAGGTAGAACTTCATCAGAAGTCATCTTGAATACTTTTGGCGCTGCTAACTGCAGAACTACAGTAATCATCACAGGCCACTATCATAGACTGATTTTTGACACAGCTCTGTTTTTAGCAACATTTTAGGGTTTACTAACACTTCCACAATAAATCACAACGTTAGGTTGTGATTTAAGGATTCTCAGTTCATATGATTTAGCAGCACTGGACAGCAACAGAAATGATATTCTGTTAAAAGAATCAAACTAGATCATTAAAAGAAAGTGAAATAATAAGATCACTTACTATGGCAGCCCCATTGACTTGTACCGATTTACATGCAGTACTGAGTGTGGAAGAAGAAAGCCTTTCTGCACTCTGTGTCTCTCTCTGCTGTTTATCCACAACCTTGGAGTCCCTGTAAAGCACCCAGTAGGAACAAAGTCAAGAGAACTGAAACTTGAGGAGAAATGCTCAATCTCAGAAAGGCTCTAAAACTGTGTTTGACTATGACTACAACATTAGAGTGTGCCAGCAAATTACAGCTATGATTAGCATTGCTTTTAAAAATATTATCAAACTGTAAACAAATAGGAGTTAGCATGGAACTTGACACAATCTACAATTTGGGACATTCTAATAGCATTTGGCATTCAGTTATCTTACTCCTGTGACTCCAACATCTGAATATGACTTGCAGATTTCAAATCAAGTCTTACTGAAAACTTTATTGTATGGACAATGATACTACCCACAGGATGATGCATTTACTCTATGCTTCAAGGCTACCTAAATACAAGACACTAAGACACTGGAAGATTTTTCTTTTTAACACTTGTCAAGATTAAATACAACACTAAACTTTTGTCTGTTGACTTATGTCTGAATCATTATAGTGACACTATTCAGAAATTAAATAAAAAAGCATTTATTTTCCCAATATTTTAATAGCTGTTTACAGTGTTATGTTTGGCCTTCTGATGATAGAAAAATGCAAACGTGACTGAAAGTAGAATAATAAGAGATACACAGTTTAATTCTTACTCAGAAGACTGGGGTGGCGAAGGAGACCTTTCAAACGTCCTGGGCAATGTAGCAGCAGCTGGCAACAGCGGCTCGCGAGGAATTCCTGATGGAATAGTGTTTGTACTTGCATCCACATTAATGTTCTGAAGGAGGAAAAAAAAGGTAATCGTAGTACCAATTAATATGGTTTGCTTGAAAATTAATGCAATCCACAAACAGTTTACATGTTAAAAATGTAAATTAACTACAGAAAGATCCCAAAGGGTCCAATATATTGACCAGATCTATTTTTTTTTTTCTTTACAATTATTCAGAAACACAAATCACACTGTGGCTCTTTCACAAGAAGTCTGAAGCCTATTTCCTTCTGGGACATCTCTGGATGACAAAATCACTTCTTTCAAACTGGGCATTATGCAGATGATGGTGACAAAGTAGGCTTTGCATCTGTTTACGTACTCATAGTTTACTTACTGTGACAAAAGTCTCCTGGCATTATGAACTAGAAATAGACTTCTGCAAAGTTTTAGTGTTAACATTACCAATCATCCCAATAGCTGGTGCTAAAACCCAAACAATCCTAAGAAAATGAAGTTCTTGCAAACTAGGATATGACCTAGAAGTCCCTTTTCTTATGATTATATTGCAAATTGCTAACACGCAGAAGAGGTTTCTTCTGTAGCTCTTGAAAAGGTTTTCCTAATGTCAAGTGATATCATCCTTCCAGAGAAAGGCCGAATAGATTCAAGACACACATGACTTTAAATTGTCACAAAGAAGAAAAAAGATATAAGACTTCTTGTAGCTTGAAATATTTCTAACATCTTAACCATTTCACTTGTTTTTAAACAGCACTGGGTTTTGTACTGCTTCTGATCTGATTGATTCTAAAACTAGAACCGATGCTAGAAAGAAGAGATAGCAGTGGCAGGCACAACACAGGCACAGAGGAACAAAACAACCATCCACCTCTCCCAAGGCCAGTCACCACACAAAGGTCACAGACTCCTTTAGTCACTGCTAGAAAAGAAAATAGAATTTGATGCTGCTTAAATCAGGCAGCATAGATTACTGCACTGGATCTAAGCCTAGCTTTATCTCAAGTCAAAGAAGAACATTAAAAGGTAGATGCTTAGAAATAAAAGAACAGCTTCTGTTGGTTTACTCGCTATGATACTATGTTCCAAGGCTTGAAACTGCAAGTTGCTGAGCATTCTGGCTCAAATTCATTGAAACACACAGCTACATGGTTAGGTGAGAACAGGTTCAAGTGAAGCAGACACACAAGTGCTGATTTTAGGCCAAAAAACTCAGCCCCTGATCTGACAGAGCTACAGTTCCCCAGTTGAAAAACGTGCGATGATTAACAGCCCCTACTCCTCAGAGCTACTAAAAGAGCACTACAAACATCAGAAAGATAGCAGGTCTGGATAACAACTGCTGGAAATCATAGCACACAACTTCTGTCAGCTTCTGTATACAGATCTTGCTGATCTATACCGAGAGTAGAGCTGCATAAATTTACTTCAGCATCCATTCACTCTACATCATGCAACACAAAAAGTGCTGAGATTTAGAAGAAAAGTTCCCTGTGTAAATTGGCAAGACTCCAGCATTAGCCTGACTTATAGAGCACAACTGCTCTTCGGAGCCAGTTACTGTTATCTTATTCATTATTCATGCCAACAAGGAAAGAGTGCAATTCCTCTCTTCCACACAATGGTACAAACATTAACTCATGCAAGGCAGAAAAAGAAACCATGATATGTGAGAGTGCATTGTGGTAGTATAAACAGTGTCTGATTGATATTAAGACTGCCTTTACAAGGGATAGGTGCAAATACATCACATGAAGAACAGTGCAAAGCAAGTACTAGACTTATAGGAACTCTGTGCTTTAAGCTGTAGTAACAACAGTAGGTGCTGGAATTATGTTTAAAACCTGAATTATAATAGCTAAAAAGTCACTTCATAAATAATGCTGTTAAAATATTTACAAATACACAAATCACAAGAACAGATCACAATCTGGATTACTGTCTGACACTGAGTTAAACATTGCTCTTATCACGGCACTATACTGCATATTTCCCCTAAACAAAGCCTCAAAATGTTGCTGTCTCTTTTCTCATAAAGTGACATAAAAACTTGTCTGTATGACCTCCTTTCCATGGAGGCTGCCCTGCTACATCCCTTTTCCTTTACCAACAAATGCCCTCCCTAACAATCCTGGGCACCAAGAAAAAAAGTCTTTCTGCAGTCGAAGTTAACACCAGAGCTAGCAAAACAGACAGTATAAGCTTCCTTAGCCTGCACTGTTCCGTAGCGCACAGGGTTGTATCACTCTTGACGGAGAACATACTGACACACACAGATAGGCACGGTAGAGGCAGTTCCAAGAAGGGAATCTAAGAACAACTACTGAACGGTAATTTTCAACTGCATTTCTACTGCCTCTACAGAGCAACGTTTGGTTGCCAAATCATTCTGGTATATTTTTATCTTACTGAGCAACATGACAACTCTTGGATACAGCTTGTTTTGATATCAGTTCTTGTTCCAGCTATGATGTCTAGTGTACTAAGATTATGTAGGCAGCTCCTTTATATTTCAGTACTCAGAAAACATTTCATACAGATTCCAGAAGTCTGACTTCCGAACAGGAGGAAAATTTATCGTACATTTTTTCATGTGGGTGAATCAAAGAGGCCATTAGCAACAGTAAGGAGTTCATTTTCTGATCTCTGCTAGTAACATCCACTTATGCTGGTGCTCCACATCTTCTCAGAAAGAATTCCCCTCCAAAAATCTCAGGTAAGGTTGGAAAGCAGCTGCATTTCAACATTTTAATAGCTGTTCCTGGTTGGTTTTTTTTTGGAGGGTGGAGCTTTTTTGCACTTCTCAAGACCCGTGTAAAACTGCAAATTTCTTCTACGTACAGGAGACCAAATTTGAAGAAACAAGAGGTATGAAATTCTGTTAATTTTGTTTTCCCAATACAAATGAACACTGGCTACTCACTCTTTCTTTTGACGTTCCTATTACCACATTGGACAGTCTGTTTTCAAAAAGGTCTTCGGTCTTTAAATTGCCAGCAGCCCCAGGTAATGGAGGAAAGCTAGATAAACCCAATTCGAAGCTAGGAGATGGAGGTTTTGGGGGTGATGGAGACTGTGTTTGGCCTCTCTGGAATAGAAATAACATACTGAGGTTACCACAATGGATTACAGACAGGAAGGACATAGGACTCAATGACATTTTGCATTTGATTTATATCTGCAAGGCCCTAAAGAGGCCCATCCCACCTCACTTCCCAAGAAAACCACACAGTACCCAGGAATTCATTTTCCATTGGTGCTCTTAAAATATTTAATTATATTTTAAGTGCAATGGTCTAAGAGCCTTAAAAATTTCAAATGCTTAAGCTTTAGCACTACTGGTATAGTTAAGCCTTCTTCCTGACACTAGACAGACTCTATACTGACACAGGAAAATAGATTGTGTCAGATACTATGATAAAACGAAAATATCAAGTCCATTTATGTGCAGTTGGTAACTTTCTAGAAGACAGAGAAAGAATCTTAATCATGTTTAGATATGCTAAGAAACAGCAAGATAGCATGCTTTGTCTGTAGTGCAGATGAAGACAATTTTCATCCATTTTCATCAATATGAAAAATGCAAATATAAGCATAAAATTATTTTTGAAGCACGTAGGATTTTTCTAACTAGATCTAACAGGAAAAACAACATCCCAGGTAAATACGTAATTGGGTTAAAATGTGCACTATTTACAGGAGTTAGAGTTAAATGAGTATCATAGGCAAAGTTCACTTATGAAGACTGCTTGCAAGAATTTGTAAAACTGTTATCTACATTGAAAAACTAAAATTCCTTTTATTATAGGCTTTAACTGAAGTTACCCATTAACTTTGGGTATGTCATTTAACCAAAAAAGTAATTGTGTCCCGACTGTCCTAAGATCTGTTTCAGAACAGTAAATGCAAAGTGATCTTTAAGATGATTCCTATCTTGAGAAGGAAAACAGTTACTGGTACATTACTAATATGGTCTGAATGTGAGAACAACGCTTCTGAACACAGAATAGGAAAGGTGTTGCATTACTTTCTTTCTACGTTCTTCCTTTTCATGAAGAGCAATAAAGATACAAAACTACCTTTGAGGTCCCATCTCAAACTACATTTTGTCGGCAGAAATGTGAGTCATTCAGAAGCAGGGAAAGAATACAGACAGAAGTAAGAACAACAGTAACTCTCAAAGCTGCTACTGACCGAGCATCACCCTCACAACATGGATTTTCAGCGTTACAGCAATGAAGGCTACAAACCTCCCAAATGAGAAGTCAGATAACCCATCTAAAGGCTGTGGGGAGAAATTATGCTTTGCTATCTCAAATCCTAACAGGGACAAGCTTTTCCTTTCTAGAAGAGTATTTCAAGTCACAGCACTTGGTTTTCTTAAAAAGGACTGAAGTCCTGCAATAGATACTACTTCTAGATAGCCCTAAATAGAAACTCCTGAAAAGACATATTAAGAGAGAAGTAGCCAGGATATATGAATAACTTGAATTAGAGGGACTAGGGAGAACTTAAATGTAAATTAAGCTACCACCTGCATAAAATCCTGAAGCTGACTTAACACAAGTTGAGTAATTGTCTTATGTCTGCCTATGGCCTCAGACACAAATTGATCAAAAAGGTTCATGCACTTTCTCAAGCAAGCATGCAATCCACCCGTAAGTGCTATTTTTGAAACTGAGAAGCAGCCATAATTCCTTTCAAATAGAACTTATTGTAGTGATGTCCTTCATACTAACAACTACACACAAAACAGTATCCTAGAATCAACTGCTTCTACAGTTCGAACGGGTCAAACCTTAATCTTTTACTTCAGAATATGCTACCTACCAGTGTTCACAGCTGTGAGTATTCAGCTGCTCTCATCTCTATTGAAGTTCCATTATTGGACACTACAGACTAAAGATTTGTTGGCCAAAAGACTAGAGTGAACGTGACTAAACAGGCTGCAGTTGAAGTCTGCTGCTGGGAAAAGGGAACAGTGGGTCTCCGAAGAAATCGTGCTTTCAGTTTTAAAAGCATGTTTTAAACTTTATATTTAGAGTCAGTGGATTACAGAGAGCCTCTCTGTTCACTAACTATCCTAGGTAAACCTTTCTCTTTCCACTCATTTATGTCATTCCTAACCGGTACTACTTCCTTGTTCTTTCAGAGGGGAAAAAAAAGGGGGGGAGGAAAGTTAATAGAAAAAGCATCAAGTAGCTCTGAAAGCACAGAATAAATAAGTACTGACAACCCTATGTGCAATCTGACCTCACTAGCTTTAATAAGTTTGCTGAGAACCAAAAGGAACCACTTGCCCTTTCATACTTTCTAAAGCCCTGACGTTCCTTTTATCCACCTTCCATTAAGCCACACAACAGCAGGAGGCACCAATACATAAATGCAACTGTTCCAGGCCTTTGAGAAACAGTTCGAGCTCATGAAGTGATGTTACTTTGCAACTGTAACACTGATCATAAAATAATCCAGTAAGACTTCATGAAGTCTTACCATGTGTGGCAAAAAATGAATTACCACAAAGTAAAGAACTAAGTTGTACAAAAATTTGTTTTTCTTCTTCTACCCACTACCCACACCAGACTTTTCAAGCATCAGAACTATTTAGGTATTCACCTTGAATTCAAGTTCACAAAAATTGTAGTATTTCAAGCAATAGTGATCCTGAATATCCCTATGCCAATTATATAAGGAAAAATCTACCTTATGTACTCCACAAATAACAAAGAAGACAGTGTGGTTCCGGCAAAAAAAACAGCTTTTTGTCCATATTGCAAGGGGAACTAGATTTTATTCCTCTCCTCAGAGTTGGGATAGGAAGGGAAAAGCAAGGAGAGGTGTTAGATTTAACAAACAGAACTGACCACTTCATAACTAATATTCTAGCTATGCATTACGTGACCTGATCTATAAAATATTTTTCACGATCTACATGAATGACAGTCAAATCTCGAGTGTTTCAAACTTCAGATACTTGGCCTTCTGTGAATGTGAACAGTCATGCTGACAAAATAACAGTAAGGCAGAAGTTATCTGCAATGACGAAAGGGCAATTTTAATTTGTCCCTGAGTTACAGAAGTCAGGAAAATCATCTCTGATATCCAAACGCAGTAAATTCACGTGAATTTACTATCTGCTATCTTCAGTCACACAGTTCTTGGGCAATAGCTTATCTCATCTGCTATTCCATATAATGTCCATAACACTGCCTTGTTACCCTGTGCTTTAATTATAATTGAATACAATAATGAAACTCACTGTGAACTTGTCCTCCCTTTTCTTTCGGTAGCCATATGAGTTTTTCCTAAGGGAAAGAAAACAGTCATCAGAACCTTGCCTTTATGTGAGTAGAAAACAGGAGAAATTAATTCTAATTATTATTTCATCCACCTTTGTTCTAGGGGAAAAAAACAACTTTATTTTAACATGTTTTAGGTAAAGATAAAGCTCATTAAAATAAATATACAGATTTCTATCATGCTATTGTAACAATACAATGGTTTCAAATAACTCCTGAGTTAAAAGCATATCTCAGTGTCAAATGCACAGAACCCCCACTTAATTTTACATTAACAGAAGTCTAACACAGGATCATCTGCAAAAGACTCTTCCAATTCAGTGACTCACAATTAGACAAAAAACATAGCCAACCTTAGGTAATGTTGCACAGAACCACAGTGTATTTAAAAAAACCTGAAGACAGACCTGCTAAATCCTCAAATTAAAATTGTTGGTACAACTTTCAACTCCCCTGCTTTCTGCTCCTGCTCCGCACCCAGCTCCAAACTGCCTAACAGTACGTTTTGCTAGCTGCATGTAATCCTTTTTCCTCCCTTCATAGACATCTATATCTTTGATGCTGTAAACATCTAATATGGGCAAAATTCTAGTCTTTTAACTGCAAGTATTAACAATAAGTCACAGTGAACAAAGAAATGGCCAAACTGCTTCAAAGTCAAACAATATGCTAAAAACTTAGTTAAAACAGGCAATAAAGGGATAGAGGATTAGATGTATGGGTGTAAATGGTTCAACAGGTGATGTCAGTGGTAGGAAAGTATGCAATTACACTTTGCATTTGCTCTATATTTAGGACTTTCTCTGAAATACTTTCCAAGATTTTAGCTTTAAGGACAGCCAGTCTCAGACTAAAATGATAATTAGAACAGTATTAAATACCATTCTCCTTTACTAGAAGGAGCAGCAATTATAGTGTTCTTCAGAAGACAGCTACAAGGCACACCCACCTTCCTCGACCCAAACCAGGAGACGAGTCAACGCTGGTCTGTTCCATCCGTCCAGTTCCTACTTCCCTCTTGGTGTAACTCGTAGTAGCATTCTGCATCCGTGTCCTGTTTTGTCCTGGCTGCCGCGTCTGTGGACTCCTGACGCCATTGATTAAACGATCAGCAGAAAAGTTGAATATTGTAGGACTGTCTAGAAGCCCAGGTCCCCTTTCTGCACTGGGTATTGTATGTCGTATATGGGACTTGCTAGGATTCCTACAAATTCAAAAGTCATTTCAACATACGTACTATGATAGATCTTCTGAGGCCTAACTCTACACACAGAATTCAGAAGAAGTAAAATCGTCAGCCCTCTGTTGTATATTTCAGTTGTAAGAATGACAAATACTCATTTTAACAGGTCTTGTGAACTATTACGTTAACTTTTCCATTGTATTTTCAACTATGGCGTAACTAAAAACTACTTGAAACTGAAAATGCCAAATCAGTAATCCTGCTGGTCACTTGCCATTGTTCAGAACTATTTTATTTGAGTATGTTAAATTGCGGAACAGACAAGTTTCCAGCTTTCAGAAGGCCTATTTTCATCTAGAAACAGCATCCTCACTAACAATAGCAGAACTGTCTGGCTTTTGGCATCACTTAACCTTGCATCAAGTTCACTTCTGCAAGTACTTTCATGTTAGCTGGTGTTTCTAAAATGAGCAGATTAAAACCTCACATGCCAGGTAGTTCAGTAGTATGTGTAGCATTAAAAGATGCTGTACTTGCCTGTTCCTGGGAGGGTACTGTCTGAGTGTAGTCAGTGGAGAAGCAGCAGGCTTGAAGGTCGGAGATGTGAACCCATTGATAAATCCAGTATTTGGAAATGGTGTTACCTTAAAAAAAAAAAAAATTAACACAAGCTCATAATCAAAGTAAACTGAGTGCTTTCTCTTAAACTTTTATTTTATATCCTTTTATGTAGACTATTTCATAGAATGCCTCCAACAGCAATGGAGCGTTTGCCCAGTGCCTCATAACTAAACATTTCATTTGAGAACACTGCCACTACACACATTCCAAGTCTGATCTGCTTGAAGCACTGAAGAACACTGAGCCAAAACTCTCAACTGTAAGTAATGCTCCTATTTCATAGTACACTGTGAAGCACATCTGTTCTCTAATATGCACCTGTAAATATTTCTTATTTATACGCAAAATACTCCTTAATATAAACCTTCTCCATCAGTTACTCATTCTTGTCATCTTCCACATGACACCTATATAAAGCCAAGAGAGCAAGTAGATGTTACATGCACCTGATCATCTTTGCTTTGCATCACTTTACTCCACACGTGATTTACTGTCTTGTTCCCGGAAAAAAAAAAAGCATTACTAAAGATTTGTTGGGAGATGGGTACATGTCAATGTCTGATATTGATGAGATACCTCAATTTGAAGCACGTTCATAGTAATTTTCCCAATCTCATTAGCACACTCTTTCTTTGTTTCAAGTCTAAATGAAACTTACTCAAATATTACTATTAGTAACAGCAATTGCTTGCCATTGTCTCCTCTCCATGTGAACAAAATGGAGAACAGTAAGACTACATTTTCAATTAATGTTTACATCACACTCTGGAATAAACTTCAATAAAGTACCTTCTAAATATAACTAAATGATGACAGAGACTACACCTAAAACAGCTGGCACTCAGTTCCCTACAAATAGATCTTGAAGCTAATTCAACCTTTCTTGCAACAAAATCACTAATCAATGAAAGCAACAACAACAACAACAAAATCAAACACCAAAGCTTCCATCCCAAACTACTGCTTGCCCAACCTAGTACATGTGACAGCAAACAACCTTACACTCCAAAAATAGGCACTCAGGAGTTTAATGAAAGAACAAAGTTTTATCAAAATATTGATTTGAAGTGGTTTCTGCTTTGATATTTACAACTTGAACACCGTAAAATTCACTTGAAGTAAGCAAACAGCTACTGAAAGAGAATGGTAGAAAAGCATTAAATGAAGAAAAGGAAAATAAGTTTAACTCATTGCTTAAAATGACGCAAGCAGTAGACATCCTTTCTTTCTTTACAAGGATGAATACTCTTTTTGGAGAGAAAAATGTCCATTTTCCAACAATACCAGAAGCATTAATTTGCTTTCTGCACAAAAGTCACTCAGTTCCTCAAATGTACACCTATTTTTACAAGTAGTACAACATAGCTTTTTCTTCAAATGCCATTAAGTACTTTATGAAGTAAGAGGTAATTTTCAAATTTGGAAGCCATGTTGCCATACTCTAGTTTCAGAATTAAAACTATTTTCATGAATACAGTGTATTGAATCTCAAATCAGAGATGAGGAAGTACTGTCACAGTATTTACGATGAAGCAGAAGAGGATGGAAGCTTAAGGTATATGTGTACACAAGTCTATATGTAAACTGCAATCCTATCTCATATAAATTATTGCAAGTGTCATGGTTCCTCTTGGTCCCTATTCTCCTCACAAGTAGTTTAATCTCAAATATAGCTCTTTCTATTGGTGTAAAATCACCACAAATGCTCAAGTGAGATCACACTACATCCGTGTACACAATGCAGCCAATACCAAAAAGAAAGGCATCCAACTAATGACAATATGCTGAAACAGCAGAAGACAACACTCTGTCCATTGGTTCTCTATTTTTACTAAGAAAGGTATGAGATCTTCAGTACTGGCAAACCCTTAGTATTTCCCCAGAAGCCAGGACAAGTAAGATTTTTGGGGTACAAAAAGTTCCAGGATGACATAAGGCAAATACACACAGTGTTGTGCTTGAACCTGTGGCCAGTTAATCTACATCTTCTATATCAGTGCCATCTGATTATTCCAATATCTCACAGCAAAACTGTACGGTAGCCAATCTTAGCATTTCTAGGGGAAGAACCACATTCACTTTAGTTGCTGCTTAATAAGGTGGCTGTCTCTTGAAAAAACTGAGTTCACTACACTACTTTGTCTCCTCCACATTCTTTATGCCCCTTACAAAGCCTTCCCCTGCAAGGGCTCTGGCTGCCTTTCTTATATGTGAAGTGTTCAGCACACCAACTTTTTAATTAGTTTGCTGTTCAGTACACAGGAAGTTTGCTCAAGTTTGTTCAAGGACACTTTAATCCTCTGCCAAAAACCTCAAAAAAGCTTCTAATTTTGAGCATTGCTACCCTAGATTCTTTTAGCTGCAAGCAAAGAGGCACTTATGGAAGGGACAAATGGGTTCCAATACAGGACAACCTTAGTCCTCAAGTCATTAACTGAAAATCATATTCATATTAGTTTTCACATGATGACAAAGGAAGATGAGAAACAGTGAAAACAGTTACAATGTAGAAGCAGCACTGCAGGATACAGTGCGTGCCCCCAACAGAATATATAAAGGGATTTACAGCTACCACTCTAGCTCTAATAATCATGCTTTTAAGTAATTTTAATTAAAAAAAATTTACCAATTTTAGAGTAAATTTTTTTGAAATAATAAAAATAGTTTGATCTTTTATTGCAAAAAAAACCAAAAAACAAAAAACAAAAAAAGCACCCCACAAAGTATTTTGACTCAAGAACATGTCAAATGGGGCAATTTAGCAGGTTAAGCTAGATCAAGATGCTATATTATCCCCACTTACATTATTATATTAAATTTATTCAGTACATAGCAGAACTCTGACATTCACACACACATTCTAGTTTCAGCTAAATATGTTTTTTTAAACCATTACTGAAAGAAATTTTTACTTAGCCATTACCAAAAGAAAGCTTTGTGAATCTCTCAAAAGAACTGCCTCAAAAACTAAAAAGTGAAGAAGAGAACCACAGTCCAATTTGAGACCAGATGCTGTTCTCAATTAATCCTGTATGTCATGGGAAGAAGTCTGAAGCTTTTCAAGAAGAATTTGTATCTTAATCTCATTTTGAAGATACTTATGCTTCCCAGACCACACCTCAAAACTTCACAACAAAAATACCAGCTCTGAGCAGAACACAACCGTTTTGTAAGCAACAGACTTACCAATGAAGGATCAAGGTAGCTGTGCGTGGTTGACCAGGTCTGTGGAGCAATTAAACTGTACAATGGAAACTGCTGTTGGGGACTGTATACTGGAGGTAAGTAAAAGGATGTTGTGTAACGCTGCTGTGTGTAGATGTTCATATCCAGAGGTCTATATCCATTCTTTGGCAAAAATGTGTTTATAGCTATTGCCTTTGCTTTTATCCTTGCCTGCAAAGGAGATTAGATTATTTATTACAGCAGCCTTTCAGATTTAATCAGGATGGTTCAAACTAGCAGATCTCAAACTTGACACTTGTCAGTCATTGCTTTCTCCTTCAAGGAAGGCAGGAACAGCTGAATGCTTCCCTGCTGATGCTGGATTGAACATACTGCTGCCAGAAAGGAGGAAAAGGAGAAGTATAATAGCATGCACCGCATTTCAAAACCAATCTCCAGGTCAAACGTTTGCCGAGATTGGACTACCTTAATACATATTAGAAAACATTAAGTGGAACCCCACAAAAAATAGAACATACACACAAAAATAAAATATAGCTCTATTTACCTTAATGGGTTTTCCTTGGAAAGTTTTCACTTCTTCTCTAAGGTATCTGTAAGCCTTCAAAAAGTCATTGCAAAATTTGTCAAATATAATTTAAACAAAGGCAAGTAAGTTTTGACAGGCTAAGCCAAACAATAATTCTTGAAGTGTCTGTTAATGTTAGACTACAGAAAACCCTCATATTTAATCTGCATTTAGTGAGATTTAAGTTATCACTGCAGAAGTGCTTCAGAAGCTTTAAAACAAGTTTTTTAGTCTTACAAATAAAGCGTTTCAATGCGTCATCTAAAATATCAATGCTCTTAGCACATAAAATTATAGCTTTGGCCAGGAAGCCAGGATATGCAAACAAGATAAAACTTAAAGGGTTATATTTAATACTGCTGATAACTGAGTATTAGCTAACGGGAAGCATTAATGTTTAAAGGATTTTTTTTTCTTTTAAGAGTTCATACACATTTGTAATACAGCTTATGACCCAGTTTAATCCTCCCTTCATTTCACCCATTTTCTGTTATATTCTAAAACGCATTAAAAAAAGCATTACCTGCTGTGCATCGGCTTCTGATTCAAATGTGATGAACCAGTTGTCATTATAGGCAAACTCACAGTTGATAAACTTAGGCAAATTATCTCCTTTGAAAAGTGCTTCAACCTCCTAAGGAATGAGGTTTTGACAACAAGAGAGAGAAGCGTGTGAGAAAAATAAAGTAGAAAAAACAACAATATAAAGTATGAAATCCTAGAATTCCTCGTAAGTACTTTTCAGCTTATAAAACAGGAATTGAGGAGAGCTGAAGTTCAAATGTTAACTCTAAGCTCCCCATTAGTGAGGAGAAATAAAAACAAGTCCTGTCTAGGCTATGTCACAAGCAGAAGTTGCTTGCTCCCTTGAGATCAGGGGGGATAAGTTGTTTAGGTGAATGAGAGAGACTTAAATTTGGCATCAAGCGCAGATTCTTCTGGAAAGCTGTTCTATCTTTCCTATCACTACCAGCTAAAACCACTTCTTGGCCCATCTTTTTATGAGGCATCAGTGTCCAACAGGTGAATGAGATTTCCCTCACCTACAAACCCACGGAATCACACAACAACCTGCCCATACTGCACAGGATAGGAGATTGCTGCCCTTTCGGCAGAAATTTGGACATGCACCTTAACTCAAGTGACCACAGATGAGTATACTTGAGAGCAGTACTTAGGTTACCTGAAAAAACAAAGTGCTAATTTCTATATAAAAACCACATCTTAGACTTTTTAAAATTATTTCATATACTATTTATGTTTGTCACTGAATGGAGACAAGAAGCATCAAAAAACAATGAAGCTTGGGAGCTCTTGCAGTTTGTTGCAACATTGCTGCTTAAATAAAGCCTGCCCGTGCTAAGCCAGAACACATATCCCATTAAGTTTGGATGATTAAATCTAAAATTGTCAAGACTGGAAAATCTAAACAGTATATAAAATACTTCCCTAAGACTATTTTGAAAATGAAGACTTCTCAGAACTTTGCTAATGTTATTTTTAAGCATGAGAAGCTACCTAATGCTAATATATCCAACATGATAAACTGGTGACAGCAAGAAAAGCAATCTAAGATATTAAAAGCTAGGCAGTCTTTGAAAGGCTAAATTTTGTTTAGAAATTTAAAAGCAACAGGTGTTTTTAAGCAATGTATATAATGCATCTGACTGCTTCCCTCTGAATCCTTTCAGCATCTTGTTTATGCCTCTGTATATTAAGGCCATTTACCTTACTGTAAATTTTTAATGTAGTAATACACCTTCCAAGAAGCTACCTCACTACCCTTATACTAGTTCCATAAGCTAGCAGGGATCATTAGCAATCTGTTAACACCTTTACCTTCAGCATTATGGAAACATTTGCAAAGCTTTTAAGTACTTTATTCTAATAAGACGTAGCAATGATGTTTTCCATTCTAAGACTTATCCTCCCTCATTTCTGTTTGCTATTTATCCAAGTAGTTAAGAGCTCAGTGTGTACAGAGAAGCCAGAGTCCGAGAAAATAATGCTAATCTCTACTGAACACAGCAACGTCAGTTATTCAGTCCCCTGTGCAGCTACAGATTCTACTGCAGTCTTTCTGTGAGTGACATGTTTCTGTCAAATACTTGCTATCCAAACAGTCACTACTAAGACTTGGAAATGCAGTTAGTAGTTAAAAAACAATATTCTTATTGAAAGCTGGAAAAAAAAAATCTAACTTCCAAATCTTATATGAGAAAGATTCGTTATTGAACAGTTACTCACTTCAATGGGGGTAGATTCAGGAACTTCACGTAAAATCACAATACAGCGATTCTGATTTGGCCTAACTTTCTCTCCCTTCTCATCCACTTGGACTAAAGGCAACGCTAAGAGAGAAAAGAAACATACTTCAGCTGTCAGCAATCATAACAACATGGCATACAGAATGAAGCTGTGGACACAGTTTTATAGTACAAAGTTGTTAGCACTGAATATTTTTGAACATTTAGCATTAAGAAATAGTAAAGATAGCTGATAATTTCAAATATGAAACTGAACAGACATTCCTAGTCTCCAAACCCTGCTCTTTCAGATTAAGAAATCTGAATTCATTAGCTATTCCTTTTAAGTTGCAAATCAAGTCTTGTTCTCTCGATTCCTACTTTAGTGGTAACATCCAGTTGCCATTTCTGAGAAATTAAATTCATGTTATTCTTATTTACATAGATCATTACTCAATACTTCATATACGAAGTAGATCTCACTGTAAGTGTGATGGTCTAAACTTGAAGACACTTACTCTATTTAAAGCCTTACAATCAAATGTTATCCATTCCCTATAATGTGACAAACAACAAAAAGATACTGAAAATCTTGATTAATGAAGTCCTACAGCAATAACTAAAATGCTTTCTAGTATTGAGCTATTTTTACTTACATCTCAGCACTTCAACAATCAAATCCATATCAGTACTGAGTTTCTTGACATGATCGAGGTTTGCTACTGTCATTATTGGCACATACTGATCACTGTCCATCTGTGATATAAGGTACATGTCACTGGCAAGATTTTCTCTGTTGGAAGAAAAAAATGGGGACATCATAGACATAACTTTTTCTGATCTTTAATGAACTTGAGACAAAAGCTCAGTATTGCACAGTAGAAGGCAGACTCTTGCAGTAAGCTGTATTTTCAGTGTTTTCACATGATCCCCAGCCCATTTATTTACCACATTCATTTGTTTTGCCTCACAGAAACCATGAAAATTGCATTCTGTCCCCACTTCACACTTCATTATCAGCAACTTCTTGTTCAGGCAGCACTTTACCCCCACAAGCATGTAACACTAAAGCATTTACTACTTCAAATGACTACTGACTGTAAATGATGATGCAGGAGTACACGGATTAGGAATTGTTCTGTGTATCTAAAATAGGTGTTCAGGATTATTATTATTAAATATAATACAAGCCCCGAGAACAGTTAATTACAAATGAACTGCTTTGATAAGCTTGCAGTCTACACTAGAATGTGTACTATTCAGAACCCATAACTTTTTTTTTTTTAACTGACCCTTACCTTAAAGGAACCTACATGCACGAAAGTGCTAGTTTGTATCAATGCAAATTTTAAAGGTTAGCTTACACAAATCTCATCAAATGGATTAAGTTACTCAGTTTTAACTTGCAAAAGAAACCCAGTAACAGTTGTACAAGCACTTAGAGACCACATGAATTTTAACAACTCCTACTTCAAAGTAGTACGTTTACTAGCTGTTTTAGGCCAAAAAGATTCACACTGGAGCTCTAAGAGGCACATCAATATGATATTCTGGAATATTTGTGCAACTTTCTCTAAATTCTCATCCTTTCCCAACAATTTTAATTGGTTGCTGTGAAATACATTAATAAACATGCCAAATTAGGTATGGGACCTTGTTAGTTATTCACTAGTTTGCTACATTCATACATACCTAGATAAGCAAAATTCCAGTGTTTTTTTCAGTAATTCTCGTAGATCTTCCTGACCTTCTGGCAGCAACTGTTCATTTCCACCTAAAGTTTAATAAATGTTTAAAGTTTTCAAACTTGAAACGGCTTTAGAAGAGCAGCTTCAAACAGGTCAGTAAATGCTGAACTCATTTCACTTACATCTGTCTTTCAGTCTTACGAAACTAACCAGTTTCTAGCTGACTAAACCCAAGAAAACAGCAAGCAAGCAATGCAAAGGCAAATCCTTTCTCAATCCCAGCCTGGCTCTAAATTCCTTAAACACTAATTCACAAAAGTCGGCTTCAAATATGTAGTTGTGAATTATTGACAGATATGATCAACAGAAACACCCAGCACATTTTCCTCTTCCTCACGTCTCATCTCAGTTCAAATAGTAATCCTATATGCCCCTAGCAGACCTTCTGTCCCATGAAATACAAACAGTTTAATCCTTAAACTAGTTTCCAGAAGTTTCTTAAAACATACCATCTGGTATAGACTATAACTGCTAACAACTGTATTGAATCATGGAAGTCAAACAAATTAGATTAAGTTGTTGCTTAAGTTAGAGTTTTAAGAACAAGACCAATCTTTATTTCACCACATTAATATCTGTAAAAGCATTACATGAATTTTACCTCTGTGCCTGACCCCAACACAAAGCACAAAGCTTAGATATGTAGGTATCTTAATGTAAATATACTAAGGACCTGCATTCAAAATAACATTTTAGTAGACACTAATGAGTTGCATCCAAAACTTACAATAGTTTCTGTACAGTGGCTTGTGAGGCCAATTTTGTGGAAAAGTCTGGTTTTCAAACATGTCTAAGCCCAGAGCAAAAAAGAGATGCTTTCTGTTACCTGTCTGAGTGGTTTCATGCATAGACTCATACTCAGAATGATCGAGAGCCAAAGAGTTCATATCTGTCTGGTCTGACACCAAAACAGCTGGCGATGACTCCTGCAGCTCTGTCAGCACCGCATTCTGATGCTTTTTGTCACCATCTCCTTTAGCATCCAGTCCTGCAATGGAGATCACAAAGGTAACACACACTTCCATACATTAAAAAAGCCTTCCTTCTGATCACAGTAGCATCATACGAGTAGCTGAAACCAAATCTGAAGCGCTAAGAGTTGTCTGCATGGTTGCATTCATTTTTTTCAACTACGAAATTGAAAAGGGTCTGCACTGAATTTTAACTCTTGCTTGAGCAACAGCTAAAGATACTATGATTTTTACCTTCTTTACATGAATCTGGAGGCTGGTCAGGTATTTCTTCCCACGTTTTGCTCACGCTACCATCAGTGGCACCACTTGCTTCCAAATGTAACATATGATTTCCCCACACCTTTGCATTAGGATTTAACTCAGAAACCTTGGCTGACTCCTACAAAAGAATTTTTTTTTGGTTACACACTTCATGGATACATAGCACATACCTGTGTGCTTACATGTACATAGTTACAAAGAACAGTATCAGATGTACATCTCAATAACGTAATGCCAAGTTTTTTCACATCTGAGTATATTAACTGAAGTCCTATAGTGATTTTAGGTACAAAATTAACTAAACCGTACAGCACAGAATCCATTTCTCACATTATGAAACACCAGAAAAGATTAGCCAAGCAGCAAACAAGAACTCATTTTTTGCTTCTGACAAACTAACACAGCTTGTACTTGCCTAGTACTTGTACTAGACTTTAGGCAGCTCTCTAATATACATTGACACTGACAATGGTTTTGTTCTGTTTCTGCAAAAGAACATGTAAAAAAAGAAAATAAAAAACCATGCTTGTTCTCCCTTTAGACTCAGTCATGTGCAAGAGTTCTAAGGAAGTACTGGGTAAAAATGAATGCAATAAGATGTACATGACAAGTATTGTAATTTACAGAAATAAGCACAGTATCAACAAAAATTTAGAGTAATTTTTTTCCCCAGATAGGACAAAAGGAATGAGTTAACAGTTTCAGCTCAACCATTTGCATCTACCTTCTTTGACCTGGACTAGAAATAGTTACACTTAATGGTAATGCACCTTGATTCATAATTATTATATATATGGTTATATTTGCACTTCAGAGACTGCTCTCTGCAGTGCCAGCAACTACAGTATTTTCATCAATAGCACAAGACAGTTGTGCCCTGTTTTGCTACCACTCAAGCAAAATGTATGAAGTTACTCCATGTCCATACCTTTGACATGTATTAATATGATTACTGCGTTGAGAAAGAGCATTGCTCATGAAATCAGACACTATTTATACTTACATTTGTTTAGTGAATTAAGGGATGCTTCAAGTATTACCTAGTTCAAGACAAGCACTTCAAATCTCCACGAAGCTTTGATTATTCCAAATACTCACATCCAGGTAAGTTAATATCACAGTGCATGGAAAACATACCCAAAAGGTTTAAAAAAAAAAGAAAAGAAAAAATAGAGATCCAAGGAGAGCTCAACTTAAACACATGTACTGAGTGACAGAGGAAAGGGCTGGTAAAATGTGGAGAACATGTTGGACATTGGTACTTTCATAATAAGGATTCAAAGATGACAGCAAGTGCTACTAGTTTCCATTTTATTAAATGCAAAAAGCTTCCCTAGCAGATAAACTTTGGTGCTAATGCGATTTGCTTCTGGCACTTCAACTGCTGGGCAAGGTCAGAGCAGCTGCTGTAACATGGTTGGTGCAGAGAACAACACTAAGCAGTGGCTTTGTCCAAAGGCAAAGGATGAAGAACAGCAGCTGCCACAGGTCAGGTTTGTTTCTTTCTTAACCCAAGTAGCCAAGATGCAGTCTAGCTCATCCCCCCATGCTTCTCCTGCAGCCATTTGTTTCTACAGCACTTTGAAAAAAGATCTCCAGAAGCGACCAAAAGCTTTCCTAACTGCTATCAAGCAACTTTAAGACTTCAGGAAATCCACAAACATTTTTTCCAATACGAAGGTAAAGAGCACAATTAACTGCCTCCCACACACTGGAGCGTTCACCTCAAGTTCAGCTGGAATTGAGAACTTGCCATTAGGATACCTTACCCAAGGCATTCAAGCTTTCAGGCATGGTAAACAATCAAAAATGAAAAGAAACATCAATATTTGGTAACGTTTTGTACCCTTACACTGTTTAACATTCAGCTTTGCAAAGGAAAGAAATGAGTGATCAGCTCATCAAAACAAACATATGAAATGGTTAACTATTGTATGAAAACATAGTTTGACTTAGTTTATTTCAATTTAAGCTCCAGCCTAAAGATTTAAGATCAAATCACTTGTGCAGGATACTTACAAATTCATCTTTATCTTGCCAGTCCCAAATACCAACATTCTCTAGAGCTAGCAGTTGATAAGGGTATCTTCCCACTGCATACGAAGCACCTGTTAGATCCTCAGGTTCGTTCTGGAAGCTTTCACCATCTACATATTGTCTGTCATTCTTTATAGTTCTGTTAAGAATTGTATTATTCCATAAAAAGCCCATCAGGTATTCACCATTATCAGTAGTGATAGTGTCAGGGAACAGCCGATTTGTCAGATCAGCACTGCCACTTGGGAGACTTACAAAATGTGACTGCATTTCAACTTGGGGATTTTGTCTGTCCAGTTTATAGGAATATTCTTGGTTACTTGGTAAGTTTTCCATTGGATCTAATACACACTTCTCACTTTTCATTCCCTGAAATCCTTTGGCAGCAGCACAAGTACTGTGTATTTCATATGAAGGAGTAGCAGCATATTTGTCTACCTGCTCTGGGTCAACAAAAACTCCAAGCTCTTTGTTTGAGAAAACCTTGTGATCTGACTGCATGTGTTCACAACTTGCGTTCAAGTCTTTCACTGGAGTGTTTAATATGTAACTGGCGTCTTTTAGTTCAGTAGTCTCGGCTTCCAGCTTTAAATTCCCAGTGGTAAAAGCTTCTACAGCACCAGATGACAAGCTAGAAACAGTGAGATTTTCCTCCTTGGAGTGGATACTGACAGAATGTTCTACTTCATTCTGAAGACTACATTCATTTATGTCAAATACACTTTTTTCAGGAGTTTCTGGTTGTATTTCGGTAAATGGACAAAAAGAAACTTGAGCATTCCCAAATTCTGGTTCTGGACTGACACGGTTAGATGTCTGATCCTCTGCCACTGGTTTATCACGCACATGAGAATATGAATTCTGACACAGTGAAGGTAAAAAATTACAGTCGTTATGAAAAAGATTATTAGTATCTTCAAGAGTTTTAGAGTCATTTATCAGTTTCCCACTCCCGCACACATAGTTGTCCAACATTACAGGTAGAGTGTTCTCACAATAAGTACTTCTATCATGAGTCAAGTCTTCATTGAAATTTAAGCTGTTGCTGTCGTGATCAGCAACGTTAGCATCAGAACTGTGTTCTGTATTTTCTGCCTTGTTGTTAATTGTTTCATTTGAGTGAACTTCAGAGTTTGTCTGTTTCACAGACTCTACTATATCCCCAGCTATTGTGGCTAGGTCAGTCCCTGCATTCCATTGACTTTCCATTGCATAGAAGGAACATACATCCTGCTGTTTATCTTGTCTACAGTTCAAGCCCATTTTGTTCACATCCTCATGTTCCACAGACACAGAAGAGACACTGCTTTCCTTATCTGAATTTGAAAAGCTGTATACTTTACCTTTATTCCCTGTTGATTGTCGTGAAGTCTGAAATTCTACACTGTTTTTCTGTAGGACTGTTTCATCTGTTCTTGTGTTATGTAGATCATGAGATGACAAAGTACCACCACTTACCCACAACTGAGTTCTGCTAAAGCTACCAGCTGCTTCAAGCATGTTGTCTTTTAGCTTGGTGCTTCTCACAGAGACATCTTCCTCTACACTCTGTAGGGACACCACTTCAGCTGGCACCTTGTTTTCAGTACAACCCTTAATTTGAGTTTGAAAATCAGAACTTTCTTCCAAGCTTTCATGCATTTCAGTCATATTCAAAGTTTCAAGGTTATGCAGAACTGTACCTGTGCATTTCTCTTCATCTTTCAAGAATTCTTCCAAAACACTGTCATGTTCACTAGAGCCAGGTGCAAGATTTTGGCTGTTGTAACACATGCTTTGAACTGCTCTCTTTTCCACATATGGGTTTTCTTCACCTCCTGGCTTTAGGATGAAGCATTCTTCAGCACATTTTTGTGCACGTTGACTCATCAAAAAAGAATCACTGTCTGTTTCACACAACCCTAATAATTTAAAGTTACCCTTCATATTCTGTTCACTGTTTACTTGCTTACTGTTTACTTCCTTTACAACACCTGAGGGATACAAGCTTAAACCATTCAGTAGAAAATCAGAATCATTATCTCCCTCAATTTCTCCTGAATTGCACACTTCAGTTTTTAAGGATACACTAGAAATGCAGCCACAAACACGTTTCTTGTTTTCTGAATTAGGGCTGTATTGGTCCTTTCCAGCAGAATCCACGGTTTTTACAGAATCACAAGTTCTACAAAAGGACTTTTCCCAACTGACACCATTACATGTGTTACATTCCTCCTCCTGTTGATTCTCAGGGACAACTTCATTGCACACTTTAGCTCTTAAACCATTTGTTACTACACTGTCCGTGTTTAACCTATGCATCTGACATTTGTCACTCAGTGAGCCACTGTAAGACGACTGGATGACCATGCTACAATATTCCTCTGTTTCCTTATTCTGCACATTTGATCTATCCTCATCTTTACACACAGAGGGTTCTTTCTGTGAACCAAGCTTAGCTTCCACTTGTGCTGATTGCTGCACTGGAAATTCCTTCCCAGTGTCTAGAGGCCGTGCCATGCTGTGCATTCCTTCATCAGTAACAGCTGAGTTATCTACGTCTGCTGCAATCTTTTCATGCATGGTCGCTGGCCCCTCTTCATCCCCTCTCAGATCTTCAGCATCTACAACACAAATACTGTAGAACTCCCTCTCTTTTGTATGCTGCTTGTTGTCTACATCAAGATAAGAAAAGGTTGGAGACATCTGCCTAAGTGAACCTGAAGCTTTCTGTAGGCTGTCACTCCTGTTGTCTTCAACATTAACTGTCATTTTGTTCTGTATTGAACGGTTGCATGCATAATCATCCAGGAAATTTCTATTTAAGGAAATTTCATCCTGCAAGCCTCTGTCTATGATAGCTGGTATACGTGAAGTAGAAATGCAATCAAATGAGCAATGCTCTTCTGCAGCTACATTTTCATTATTACTGTTACTACTATTTTCTGCATTGCTCATGTGCTGACTACTCTTAGATTTCTCAGACGCATCTTTTTTAATCACCTCATCTTTCTTTTGTTCACTTTTCTGTAGGTTTCCATATGTACCCGAGACCTTCGGAAGGTGACTAAAGGAATTAAAAAAGCTAGAAGGTCTGCCATACGCTCTCCTAGAGCTCTCACGGGAACTATTATCCATACTTTCATACGACTTATATTTTGCTTTCCTATCCCAGGGCCCAGGTTTAGAATTTGACACTGTGCAGTCATCGGTACGAACACATTCAGTGCCGGCTACCACAGCCTCCCCATTAACTGTCCTTCCCACTGCATGCAGATTCTTCCTTTCTACAGCTTCTAAAATTGAAGATAAAGTTTTACTTATCCTTGAGTCTGGGGCTTCCTCTTCCACACGTTTTTCTAACAAGCCAGTTTTCTCCTCATTCGTGCTGTTACTCAACTCCTTACTGAAGCAGCAGCCCATGTTTAATCAGTGTCAAAGGAGCCTTCTCATTGCGAATCACCTTCCCCTATACACTAAGCTAACTTTCTACTGCTACTGAGGAGACAAGCCAACACCCAGCTGCCAAAAATAGCATACTTGAAAACCATGCAGGGGTTCATATGTCAGTGCCACTCAAAGTCCAAATCCCAGTTGCTGAGCAATGTTTTCGTATTTCATCATATGCACTGTAACATGCAAGCCAAATAATTGTCCTAATGAGATTACAGTCTGTTTACAAATATTACCAAGTCTTACAAACTTCCACTGTTTAATTTGCTGAAGTTTCCTTCATCCAAATTACCAAAATATTTAAATGGTATCTTCCACAGTGTCTGTGTGCCAAAAAACTGCTTGCCTTCCAGTTTAACATGACTCCCACTTTATGTACAAGGAAAAATGCAGTTTGGCTTCATGTGTTTAAACTTGATTTAAAGGCTAAACGAGTAGAAGCTATTACATCAAAGAAGTTCTGTACCATTTCCTCCTTCTCTCTCCCTCTTTGCAGCTGAATCTACACTGAGATTACTTCTTTAGGAAAAACAGGCTAAAGATAGATAAGACCTCATGTACTCCATTGAGCAGCCATTGTATGTTATCAGAAGCTAATTTTGTTCCAAGGCTTTTTTTTTTTATTGTTATCTGCATGGAAAGAAAAAGAATGCACACTCTGAATTCTGGCCATGGAAGTGCACCTCACAATCACCTATGCATCTTGTGAAACTGTGGCAGAATTAATTATACTTAATGTGCCCCCAAAATTGTGTATAATTTTACCCCCCAAAAGCTCTGAAGAATTTAAAAGCTACTTTGACTAAATCATAAGCGCCAGAAGTCAGTCAACAGTGTAAGTACTGTTTATTGTATGCAAACTGAGTTCCTTCTAGAAGGCAGAAAAGAACATCTTTATACATTTTTAAGTATTTGAGCCTTCTGCTACTCTAAGTTCCTTCATAAGTTAAAAAAATATATATATTCTCCTTCAAAAATAAATAGCCATAAAAATATCTAAAACTGCCCAAACTTCTCCGCTCTGAACAGAGTGGTTCTTATGTTTGCCTTTACGTAACTGCACGTCATTTAGACATCCTCTCAAATGCAATGCTGCTATCTCCCATCTGGATCCCCTCCATCAGAGGGACATAGCACTGCTACCACAGCACCACCCCACTCCAGTGTTCGAAAGGTGCCAAAAGCAGGACAAGACAGGCCTTCGAGTACCTTATTTCAAATGGTTCAGTGTACTGCTGAAGTAACAAGTGACATTTTCCAACTGGTTATGCACCTTATAGCAAGCTTAATCAAGATCTACTTGAATTAGAGGTATAAAGTTAGCCTGGTAGCTTTTCTTCATTGTATTCATAGTGGTATACAAGGGTACTACGCTAATGAAAGCAGCTGTCTTTCAGATAACTGGAACTAGATCTATTTTAACTTATGCTGCAAACTACACTTGCAGGGTAAGTGCTGCTTAACACACCTACATCCATGCTCTAATTTTCCACTATCTTTTTTGTTTTTCCTTTTTTGCTGTAACTTATTTCACAGCTGCTTTCATGCCAAGAGAGGTAGTCCACATAATAAGGCTTAAGACACGATAGAGTCTTATCTAACGGATCCCTGTGGTCATCACCACAGACACACCATGTGCTCTCTTTCAAAAATTCCAGGAATTTTATTTTTTAAACCAGAGATGCCCATGGTCACTTTTTTCCCTACAATCTTTCACTTTCTTTACTCCAATAGAAAAAACTTACAACTGTAAACACAGTAGTGAATGTAGTTGATGCTTAACAGTAATTAAGCATTAGCTCTTCTTTAGTCATTCATGTCTCCATAAAACAAAGTTCACATGTTTAACGAAACACAAAAGGAAGAAACAGTTTCACACATTTAGCAACATGAACCAAACTAAAGCAGAGGTCAATCATCCCATGAACCTGACAGGTAATGCTCAACACACAACAGCCTCCCCAAACAGCGGTAAGAATCCATAACCATTCACCTCTTTTCCTAACACAGCATGAAATGCTTCCGTTCCCTTCTCTGAACCTTTCAGAAAATATTCAAATATTACTGTAAGTATGTAGGATGCTCCGAAAGTAATGCCTCCCATTTATTCCCATGGAAATTGCAACAAATATAGAGAGCACAATTACACTGTTTAACAGAGCAAATTCTCAGCTACAAAGCCCTATTTTTCAACCCAGTCACCACTATCAGATATTCATTTTCACCAGCAACCAACGAGAGCCTGCAGGCCACACTCATGAAAACCTGCACCAGTGGAGGTGACCCTCTGCTACTGTCACCACCGCTGAAACACACCACCCATCACCTCACTGTGCTCACATCCACTCTGTGGTCTTCATAAACATCCAGCAAACATCAATGAATGTCAATGGGTGCAATTCTTCCCACATGGAGGAATTCAGTTCCCAACCTTTGCCTCACATGCACTTCCATGTCAGACACCATTCTGTCAGACTGCCCCTCTACTGCCCCCTGTCACAGGGCAGCAACATGTAATGGGATATTGGTGGGAAGGTTCAACCTCTACTGCCATTGCACCAATATCTGCCTCTGACATCGTGGGCCAACAAAGTAAAACAGGTGGCATTACTTTCAGAGCAGCCCTCTCAGTTTCTTAACTTACTTGTATGCGTAACACAAAAAATGTATAAAGCTACAACACAGCTGCCCATGTAGCTTTTTCTCTCCAGAGGTTCTGCTCACAGAACAAATGAATCAAAGAAAATGATGCTTCAGACTCTAAAGCACTTACTGTACATTTAAATGCCATATACAGCAGACTGATCCATAGAACCATACTGGTTAACTTGCAAGAAAGAACTCCTATTCACCACTAATCCTCTGGCCGTTACAAAGATTACAGAATTGGCTAGGAAATAAATGCATTCCCTCCTCAGCAAGTCTGCTTTGGAACTGCAGAGTAACAAAAGAGGAGAACTACCCTGCCCCCAGGTTATCTAATGTGTGAAGCCTCAGAAGTGCCTACAGATAGATTGTTCTTAAGGATAGGAAGTCTGATGCATCATTGCTGCCATCTGCTGCATTTTTTTTAATTCTCCCCTGGGACAAAGTTATTCAACATGCTTGTATCCAGCCTGGCTCAGACTCAGAGCTATGTCAAGCCACTTCTCTCTTAAGCATTCCCTGGAACAAAGTACAGGGGAAGGGGGAGGGATTGTTTGTAAGAGGATTTTTTCAAAGAAATGACATGAGCAAACAATTCAACTCTTTTTAATGCCAGCATTAAGTCACATCAGTACTCGCAAATTCTATAACTATTCAGACAACTTTTTGTCAAGTGAAGAATTAACACAATATTCCTCTCTGTGATACAGTACAAAGTTTTTGGAGAAGAACTCAGCTCTTAGTTCTGGGCAAAGGCCACTTATCCTGCGCCTTAGCAAGCAGTTCTACTATCAACCAATGGTGAGAAAATGTGAGCAGCAGTTCAGGCAAACAGAGGGTTCTTCTAGTTTTCCCATACTCTTCTCCTTATGTGCAAAGGCACGTTCTGTGCTTGTTCCTTCAGTTTTATCTAAGAGTCCTAGAGATTATTTCTATTTTTAAAGCACCCATAGTGCATATTCATCAAGTCTCATTTCTCAATAATGTTTATTGAGGGATCACCACAAAAAAAAAGCACAAGAAATCTAAGCAGAACTTGCCCACAGTACTCTTACACTACATCACCTGAGGTTGTTTGCTCAACTTTGAAGGCTCAGTAAGTCTTAAAAGCCTTCTGGCTAGGCCAAACACCTCCACCTGACTTGAAAAGCACTTCTGAAACTAAAAGAATTGGTGCTCTACCACTTCAGAGCTGGATTCAGCTGGGAAGAAGGGTGGAAACAGAACTGCTCTGAAGCAGCACTTTCACAACTTGAACAATTTGTTATTTTTAGTCCTATATCTGACATGTACCTATGCAGAAAGCCAGAAGTCAATGTGCTTGTTAATAATAGTCTATCTTCAGACTACATTCACGTCTACATATTTCTACAAACCTTGTCATGGAACAAGGGTTGAAATCTATATATGCAGATTTAGGGAATTTAGTTTTAAAATACAGTTTAACTGCGATGTTATAATACCACAGGTTTAAACAGCCATTACAACCTTTTAACATTTTACTAAAAAAATGATAAAGCCCTTAAACAATGATTACCCTACTCTCCAAGGCAATTACCTGATGTCGTGCCTACCACCAGTCACAGAAAAGAGCAGAGCAGTATCACAATAGACATCACAGTGTCACTGCTGCAGGTTTCAGGAAAACAGCTGAGCAGAATGTTTAACTTTCCCTCCAGAATATCATGGCTAAGAGGACTGTTAAGAGTTTAAATATACTCATTTTACATATTCAGACAATTAAAAACAGCCTTAGGAATCACCTAAATGTGCAGAGCTGTTCAGTACTTATTTTCTAAACCTACAACATGACAGAAAAACCTAACACTGGGCAGTACTGATGCTTCAAGATGTTGACAACCCTCCCATCTCTTGTTTAAAGCAAATTGTGACCTCTTGAATTATTAAATATCACGTACGTTATAGAAACTGTTAGTAGTTAACTCTTAATTGGCATATACTGTAACACTATGTATTGTTAAATGACCTGAGAATTATACACTATCCTGCATTTTTGCTCAGCTATTACACATGGCCCTACATTAAACTAGAGAATAACATTTCCTCAGTTTCCTTTCAATTCTACCAGGCTTCTTCTTGAATGGATTGCAGAATAATTTTTGAATGTCACCTAGAAGCTCTTACATCTAAGATATCCTTTCATATGAACTCCAAAATAAACATGTGAGGAAGCACAAGGATTGCTTCAAAAGTAGTGCCTCCATGTTTATTATGTTGGCCCATGACATCAGAGGCAGAGGTGGTGGTATGGCAGTAGAGGTTGAACCCTCCCATCAATATTCCATTTGTAAGTGTAAGCTAATACTAAAAAGCAGTTTAGGAGGATCCTCAAGTTGCCAATTTCTTTCAGTCAACTTATGTGCAAAGCTACCAAAGTTCTGCTGTTGAATACTACTGAAATCAAACCAACTGTTGTTAGAACGAACCACATTAGGTTTAGAATCAAATCATATTAGGCACTGAACAGCATACACTGCTTTATAGACATTTTAAGACAGAAGACTGCATTTGAAAGGCTTTGAAATCTGCTAGTAAACAAATAATCTCTACATCACTAACATAAGCAACCTTGGAAAGTTATTTCTGAAGGGTTACATCATCAGTCATAACATCAAAACTTCAGTTTGAAATCAGCAATTACTATCAGTTCAGCATTACTAACAGTAAAAAAAAGCGTTAAGTTTCGGTGCTGCCAAAGAAAATAGATCAAGTGCCTGAAAATTTTCAGTACAAATTTGGCAGCTTACCTCTCATAGTGCCAGAAAAACCACCCAGATCAAGCATCATGAGATCCTAGTAGAATAGCATAGCCAAAGTAGCAAGGGAAAGTAATTCAGCAAATTTAAGTATATTTAAAAAGACTCCTGAAGATATCACCAGATTCCTTGGCAATATGACTTCACAGCAAACACATGCTGAAGCAGTGATTACCAAAGACATAAATCCACCCTGCAGAAAAGGATCTGGGGGTTCTGGCTAACAGCAAGTTGAATCTGAGTCATCACTGGCAGCCATGAAAGCCAACAGTACCCCAGGGTACAGCAGCCCCAGCACTGCCAGCTGGGCGAGGGGAGGGATTGCTGCCATCTGACCTGCACTGGTGCAGCCTCACCTAGAGCACTGCGTGCAGGTTTGGGCACAATGCAAGGAGAACATAAAACTATTAGAGAACATCCACAGGAGGGTTGTGAAGATGGGGAAGGGTATGGAGGACAAGAAGTATGAGGAGCAGCCAAAGCGCCTGGGTTTGGCTGGGAGCAGAGCAGAGCAGGCTGAGGAGAGGCATCATGGCAGCTGCAGCTCCTCACAGGGAGCGGAGGGACAGTGCTGAGCTGTGCTCTCTGGGGACAGTGACAGGGCCTGAGGGAACGGCATGGAGCTGTGAGGGGAGGGCAGCTGGGGATTAGGAAAGTGGTCAAGGTCCCAAGCTGCCAGAGTTCAACTGTCTGGACATGGTTCTCAGGTATACAGTTTGAGTACTGGGCGGTCTTGTGGAAGAGTTTCTCTCAATGATCCATGTGTGTCCCTTCAAACATGGGATGTTCTATGATAAATCTGTTCTTTTATAGAAATACCTAGAACTCTGATCTCGAAGCATAAACAAGAAAGAACAGTTAACCTGAAGCATGCACTTGCTAAACGTAATTGAATTTAAGAAGCTTTTCTCCTTCCTACTTGAGACTTCCTTGGACAGAGAAGAATGAATGTCTTTAGGATTTTACTTTGCTGACTTCCTGTACACCATGAAGTTTTACCCAAATATAACACTGTTCCCAGAAACTCGTAAATAAAGTTCTGAAGCACTGGCAAAACATACTTTCTAATGTTTTGTTTTTTTTTCCTCCTCTTTCTCCAAGTAAATAACAAATAACTGAAATTGAGATTTAGATCCAAGTTCCCATGTAGCTTTATAAATAATTTGGTACTCCAAATTAAAAGAATTAGCATCAAGGTTAAGATTAAGCCATCTTTAATATTAATGCACCTGTTAAAAGTGCATGAAGTTGTTGCAAGCTTCTGAGGCAAATCTGCAACAGCCTCTTGCTCAGGCTTATAAGCTAACTGAAGCATGTGGCAAAACAACTGCTCCAGAACTTCTAAATGCTGCTCAGAATCTTAATTCCAAGAAATAAAAAACTTAAAAAAAAACCTAAAAAAAAACCCCTAAGAAAACCTAAAAAAAAAGTTTCATGGCACAAAGGTAGGCTGAAGTAATTGCTGTACAGTAGGAGAGAAGAAATACACACCTGAGAAAGGTACAACAGAGCAGAAGAAATACCAGAATACCAAGAGTTCCTCAGTGTTTACTGCAAAGTATGGTTAAGAAGCAAGCATCCTCTAATGTATTGTACAGACTAAGAACTTGCACAACATACACTGAAGACAAACTCTTAAAGGTGTCCCAATTGGGAACATTCCTCTCAATATACAACTACTGAAGCTGAAAAAACCAATTCTCTGAGTAAAGCTTATACACAAATCAAGTATTTAATCTACTTAGAAACATCTACTGCAACATTTATAAATACAGTTCTATCTGCTGCGTGATCTGCCAAAAGCATCCCAAAACACAGCTTACTGGATCCTGCACAGCAGCACAGAAACAGCAACAAATGCCATTTGGCAGAACTGACAGAGCAGAATTCTTATCACAGAAGGCAATTTCGTATTCTTAAGGGTAACTACTACTCTTAGTTATGATGAATGGATTTCCTACATTTTACTCACATATTAATCTATGAGCCAGAAACTAACTCAAGACTGGCAATACAATACCCCTCTAAACTAAAAAGACCTGTACTTTAACAAGTGAAAACTGCTGTAATACATAGTTTATATCATCCATGGAGCTGATAAAAAGTTAAGGCTGCTACCAGGTATGGAGATGTAGCTGCTTTCAATGGCTCTGCTCTAATAGTTTATGTCGCCAAATGACTTATAAAACACTGAGACAGAATTCTGATTAAGACATACTAAAAAAAGCTCGTTCATGCAACACTTATACGATGGGAATTACAATGAGAATACTTACTAGATGAGAACTGTCTTTCACTTCTTGTACTTGCTGCACCTGCGGTTCAGCCACAACTTTAGTGTCCTGATCAGAAGTCATGAGCTGTCTGCTTTTTGGCTGCTCAGAGAGAACTTTACTGGTCACTTTTGTAAGCTGTGGAAATACAAACACAAAAAGATTCCATAAGTGGCGGTAGATATTACTGAGAATTCACAGCCATACCCAATGTACCACAGTGATTCAGCCAAAAAACTCTGACACAGTCAGCAACGTGTTTGGGGAAAATGTTGTGGCAGAGGGCATGCATAAAGCTTCTAGTAATTGGCACCTTTGGAAAGCAGGTGAGTAGCAAGCAGAACACTTCCATTGCACTGAGTAGGGAAATTCCAGGGGGAAATGTTTCATTTCAGTCTCACCTTAATTATTCAGACTGGTTTTCAGCCCATGCCTTCTTTACACCTCTTGGTACATTTACTTAACTTATTAAGGAGCATTCCAGTCACAAACCAGCCTTTGTCTTCTACAACTACTCTGACAATCGCTTAATCTTCACAAATTGTAGGAAGCGTGTTACAACACTTCTGCTATATTAGCAACGCTCAACAAGTTGTTCTGCTCCATCATCCTAAAATGTTATTTGATTTGACAAGTGGAGAAGCGAATAGAGTTGGATGTCTGAGTGGCTTAGCTTTGAAATGTGAGGCTATTACTTAATACTGTTATTTAAAGAAATACTTAGCCATTAAGAAAAGGAAAAGCTTATTTAAATTATGAAGTCTCAGAAGTAAACACTGGGAGGTAAATCAGGGTAATTTTTTAATGTTTCTTCTCTATAGGGACTACAAAAAAAGGTCTAATATGTTTTTTTTTTCATTTATATACTCTCCTAGAAATAAAAATCTTGCAATACACTGAAGATAACAATACAGTTACACTCCTTAGTTGCATGAGCTCCTTTTATGGTACCTGGACTCCTAAAAATAAAACGTATTCCAGTCAATAAATACACAGCTTTATGCCCGTCCAGTGAATCCGTGCTACACTGTATTTTGAAATGGACAAAAGCAAAAGTCCTTCATGTAACTGGTTTAGTGCATCCTAAATTTTTCAACTGAAATTATTATGTTTATCTATGCCACAAACCAATTCAAGCATCCGTAGTACAGTCGTTCTAAAGATGAGCTGTTTTGCCAACACTGTTAAAGAAAAGCTGACATCCCAGATGGGACTAAATATTCAGCTTAGATAAACAGTTGAACATCCATTCCATGCTACCAATGTAAGGAGCCAACACATCAAAAACATGTTTTTGAAAGAAAAATATGCACTACATCACTCAAACACCCCAAGTTTTAGTTTGCTCTATTTGAATATCCTACCACTCCTCTTTGATGAGAAGCTATTCACATATGGGAGAAATTAAATACACAAAAAGAGCAAAGGAAAAAAGAAATCAAGAACTGTCCTGCCCCACACATACACAGAGTCTAAATGGGAGAAAGTCTGGAACTCATTTGAGATGCTTGTATTTTATTAAATAACTAAAAATCATCCACAGGATGAAAGAAATTTTTTGAAGGCAAGCATTAAATAGCACAATTCTGTACTGTTCAAACCCACGCATGGGAAGCTGTATGCACATTAACACTAAAGAAGGTGTCTGAGCTTCTTGCAAAAAGCTCCTGTTAATGTTCCTTAAAGAAATTGGTTTTAGCCTCTTAAAATTTCAGATTTTTTTTTTCCTGAAAAGAATACAAGACATGTATTTTGTGTTCACTCCACATAATCTGCATTGCTGTTTACACTAACTGTGGGCATGTGCTTCGGTCCACATCCACCAGCTGAACCCTACAGAAACTGCTACGTTTCAGACAGTAATAACATTATACACTTTGCATGCTGATCCCCAAATCAGTGTACTGCCTTACATGTGTCTGCATCACCTGATTATCTCATATTCCCATTCCTTTCTAGGCTCAGCACGTTCTGGGTATGTAGCATTAGCACCAGTACTTTGTATACCCATGGACTGGGGCAGGAAAAAAAGCTAGGATCATGTGATGCTAACAAAATGAATAAAGTTCCAGTACCCATATGCCCTGTAAATCTTTGGCTGAGCAGCCATCAAGCACAAAATATTCAGCTAAATCATTAATTTTGACTGAAGGTAGATAAGTTGATAGTCAACTTGACAGATAACAAATGACTGCAACGTTCCCATTACTGGTGGTTTGCGTGAGAAATTTCAAGTTGCAGTAAGAATAGTGCATCATTCCACTGATGTTCAGAAGTCCTTCAGATGAGCTTGCACATGACCCTTATCACAGACTACGTCTGGACTGAAGCTCCAGGTGACTTTGTTTGGATTGCTCTTTCTTACTGCTTAAACACATTTGATGTGGTACACACCATGCTAAAACCACTGACCTTGCGAAAAATAAGTATTTTAATAAATATATGGCTTTTGCATTATTATTAAGTTGCATTTCCATCATTATGGATCAAAACATTTCTTCAAACAAGTAAAATACTATTATAACACTATTATGATGACCAGCTATTGCCTTTCTACAGGCAGGGAAACTATACTGAAAGATCCTGAATAGAGGAGTTCCCTTTGCAGTTATGTGCATTAGTATGTCATAATGCTTAAAGTCCCCAAGATGTCAAGTGCTCTGCTGTAAAATCCCATCCCCTGTGCTATTCTTCAATATGACTTCATGCACTTTGCTGGAAAGAGTCTCATTCATGTTTCTGCCACTTGCCAGTCTCTTACAGCATAAAACCTGTGTGACAGTAGGCTTCCATGACTATCGTGTCAGAGAAAAAAAAGCATCCATGGAAAAAAAAGCAGTGATCTTTCATAGAGAGGGGGAAAAAAAAATAAAAACCCTAAAATAACTAAGTGGTAAAGGCTATTGACAGGATGTTTTTAGCAAGTTTTTCATTAATATTGATACTACTATAAATATCTTCATACACAAAATTATTTACAGAAACCAGAGTCAGTATTTGGTAGTGCTAGCAACTGCAGATGAGGATTGACAGTTTAGAAGACAGTTTATCCTCTCTTGATGGTAATCTAATAGTCAAAATTGCAAGTTAAATGTGGCATTTTAACACACCAAGAAACATTTTCTTTCCACTGAGCAGTTAATTCGTCCACCACCTTAAAAGACTAGCTAGCTGGTAAGCTGTACACTTGCACAAATATATACTGCTGCAGTAAGAGGGAGACCAGCCTGCAGGTCAGCACGCCCTCCGTGACTTAAGGCAGCAATCCCTATGGCAGAGCACTGAGTTGCTGAAGTATTTTTTTAAGTCACATTATTAAAGAAACACAAGAAAAAAAACTTTCACATACACACAATTCTGGTTTTTTTAAAAATATTCTTAGTGTATTGGAAGCAGATTCACAAAAAAATGTCTTCCATAGAATTATGTCTAGTTGCATAGTCTACAGAACGGCTGTACTTAGAATCTGATTTACAAGTACACTGTTATGATCTCATACTGTAACTTCAATTCTGTAAATACATATAGTAAATCACTACTTTTATTTCTGGCTTGCTATTTGATCACCTCAGAATAATTAGTCAACTTGAACAACTTTGCTTACACTATGTCAAGAGCAAAGTTCCTCTCTTAAGGCACACACACACTTACTTCCAGCTGCCTGATCCTAGAGAAGCTGAATGGATTTTACTGCAGCTTATAAAAGCAGTTTGAACTTGGACTCCAAGTTGGCAAGACACTTAACCTCCAAAGATTAAAAGACAAGTGAAAACATGTTTGTATTTTTTTTTAACTGAAAAAGAAACATCCAGCCATGAAGCCCTTGTTATTCCTCAAGCTATCACGCTACTCCGTCTGCTAAACTGCTAATTGCAACAGGAAGGGCAAAGTGCATATTAATGCAGGTGATTTTTCATTTGAACAAAGATGATAGGCGCAGTAACTCTTTACAGGCCCACATACTGAATCTGTCCCTGTGGACACCTGGCCAGCAGTGCTACATCTGAGCAGCTACAAAAGGGAGGGGACTGAGCAGAAGTGCTAGCACACACTGCAGCTTCTGTGGAACTGGTTTCCCTCAAATATCTACAATCATCTTCACAAACAAAAAGAGCTTTTGAAAAGCCGTCAACTTGATTCTTTATGGACAAAACTGAGCGCTATGGGAATCCTATCATATCAGAAGATGGTCCATGGGATGCCCACACAGGCACAGAAGCACAGGACCATTCATGTACGGATGCCTAACTAACTGCAGCTGGGACTGTCCCCATCCAAAGGCAACACATGTGTGTCATTATGATGCCAGCATCAGGCTAACCTTTACACTGCACATTAGTTCAGGTTCTGGTATCCTGTAGCACTGGCAGAGTTAATGTTCAACTACATGAAGATATTTATAGGCACACACAGCATCTCCATATACACCACAACCTTGGGAACATCTCAGAAGACATCTACTCAGCTGTTACAGAGCCAGTGAAAATTGCTACAGCACCTCTATGAATCCCCCCCGACTCCCGTAAGTGCACCCCCAATCTCCTCACACCTCTGCTTTCATTAGAAGTAGTCTATTTTATTTAAACTCATATTCTAAGCATGCTTTCACACAGTCTGTTTTGCTGCCCGCAGTTACAAAGGTATGAAAAAAAAGCATGCGTTCCCTCCATCAAGCCAGACAGATAGATCTGTTATTTAAAAACATGCAAAACTCACAGTAATGCTCCAGGGCTGAGATCTTGCCTGCCAACTTTCGGCCCAGTCTAATCAGCCCTTAAAAAGCGATTTACAAATGCAAGTGCTGACAACCAACATTCACATTGCAAACAGCAACACCATAAAACAAAAAAGCTCACTCGGATAAAAGATCTTTTCACTGCTCTTCCAGCAAGCAAAAACAAAAATAGATTTGAGTTTGGCGTAGCGAACAACTCTTCCTCACAAATATTTTAGAAACTTTAAACAGAGATTAAGAGAAACTCCTCACAAGGCTAATGCAGAAACACACTTGCAGTAACACGAGAAAGCCTTAGCAATTTTCAAAACAGAGGTGCTCTTCTCAGCGTAAGCTTCACAACAAACTTCGTCGTGGGCCAAAGCCCTCTTCCTGCTGCCAGGGCTCACATACTTTCTCACTGTCTCTCACACCCTTGTAGCACCTGTGAGGACTGTGAGAAGCAAGCAGAACTGCAGCTGACTTCGGCCTTGAAGAGAGTTCCAGCGCCTGTCAAACCTAACACTTAGCTGATTTATTGCTGTAAGAAAAAATTTAAATCTACTGATAACTAAGGTAGATACATAAACTATGGACTCTATTGTAAGCTTGAATGCAGAAGCCAGGTATTTAATGGAGAACGGAAACACTAATCTCACCTTCCTAATATGCCATAAAACAACCTTATACTTCTATGACCTAAGAGATTGAGAAACAGCATTTAGTTTTAGCAGATTACTTACGACTTAGCATGACTGATTATATGAGAAATAACACCCCCTTCTAGAAGCATGTTATTAATTTAATGTATTAGCTCCCATTTAAAAAAAACCCAAGCTTTTCTTAGTTTCACAAGCACTTTGAATACCCGAAGTTATAGATAATGAGGAAGAGTTAATGACATTCTCACTTCAGGTAAAGCTGCTACCATATATGGGGTAGTAATGCTGATAAAACACCAAGAAAAATTAGCAAATCCTGGTCCTTAATGGCTGCAGGTTCCCCTCCATCTCAGTGTTGAGAAGTGTTAAAAATTGGAGCTTGCACATTTTTACTCAGGTGGTCATTTTAGAAGGCTTTCCAAGAAGGATTTCAGCTGTTAATGTCAGAGTTGCACCACCACCCCACTGCATGGGACAAATGATACCACTGTGGCTACTAAATCTGCACACAAAGCATCATCATTTTGATACTCCTCATGAAAATCCTGGGACAGGACTCTATGGAGACTTCAGATTTCCATCTTTCCTTTCCAAGCAGGAAACCTTTTCACGCATCATCATAAGCAACAGGTGATGTTTCAGGGGACAGTATTATTCAGAAGAAAATATACTATTAAGTGGTTACATTACTAAAGCAGACAAAATATCCATAAAAGAAAAATCCAACAACACAAAGAAGCACATCCGTTGGTGGTAATTTGTGCAATCATCATCCTGACTACGTAAGATGTAAACTCTGTATTACACAACTGCAATTAAAAAGCTGACATGACATAAATAGTCACAGCGTGTGTCTACAGAAGTTCAATATTGAACACGCTACTATTTTAAAGATCAGCATAGGGCTCTCGATTTGTATAACTGCTAATTAACTAAACAGTGGGGGGGAAGTTGGAAGTTTCACCTCTGGAGCCTCGTTTGACCACATGCCCAGACATTATCAAAGTCTGCCAGATGAAGGATTCAGAACACGCATACATCCAGTGCAAGTGCCAACATGACTACTGGAAGGTGTTGAGTTTCTTCATTTTTTCCTTCCTGCCAAGAAAATGGCTTATGCCCAAGCACTCCCCAGGAACAACCCAGAACAGTGCAGAAATGTGGGGTTTGCAGAGGAACACGTACAGCCCCACAGCAGGTGAACCCACAGCAGGATACCTGGCACACGCAAAGCATTTTAAAGCCCAGGCGTAAAACGCACTCTTAGCAAGAGACAGAGCTCCAGATAGACCATCTAAATTTTAATGCTGTAGTTTCGGAACATTCTGCAACACAAAGCAACTGCTCTGAGGAGTTTAGAGCTGTTTCCTCTGCTTCACAAGTTGTTTTTTAAAAAAAACCCTTCTGTTCTCTATGTAGTTGATAGCTTCCAAAACTATCCTGCAATTCCCTTCTCCCTTCAAATGTAGTCTCTCCTCAAAGGATGGTTGAAATTTCAAGAAAAACAGCTAACTTTGCTATGCAAAGGGAACACTAGATTTCCTTCTTTAAAGATTTATCAAGCATTTCTGCACCAGGCTTCAGAAGTGATTTGCAATCTCATCCTGTACTAAGCTTTCTGATCCTAACTCGAACACAAACACTGGAACTGCACGCTAGAACTGATGACTCTGCAAGCATAGAAATTCAGATCGTTAGCAGTAATTAGTTGCCCAAGAGACACAAAGCTGTAAGTTACTAAACAAAGGTGATAAAATGCCAAAGAAACCTGATACTAGTAAATAAGTGCTCTATTACAGAGGTTTATGAAAATACCTCAGTCAATAGCAAGAATAGTGGGATGTGCGTAAGTGTTCTGCCTTTTTCACTCATCTGATAGAAAACATTAATAAAAAAGATTCTGACAGTACACATAAGATGAGGGGATAACTCTTACCAACAAACAGCTCTGCTATTTAAACCTAGTCTTTTATTCCCTGTATTTTAAATGCACATGCTTAAAAGGAAATGGCTTTATTGAAGGGGATCCTAATTTCTGCAGTCCTCTCGCATGCCAACAAGGTGAGTTTTACATGCAGGTACTACTGTCTTGTGTACGCCTGAATAAGACTCTTAAGAACAGAACACTGAGCCCATGGAACACGTCCTCCTCAGAAATGCAATGCATCACTTCTTTCATAGAATATAATCTAAGAAACCTTGTCTTTTTAGAGTGCTATGAGTGCCCACTAAATCAGGAATAATCCACTGGGAAGTTTTTGTGCCTGTAAAGGTACCATGTGCCCTAAAGAGAAGTGACACAGTGTCACGAGCAGTTTTAAGCTTGCTTACAGCTTGTTCTCAATTTTCACATCTGAAGCAGCACTTTCCTGACTGTAGACTGAAGCACAGAACATTATAAAATCCAGAGTATTAATTAACTGGAGTTGCTCCACATAGCACATCCATCACCAAGCCACAAGCTTGTTTTCTTCACTTTAAGTGGACTTACAGCACACACCCTGCAGGTTATCCATACAGTTGCATGTTTTTTTTTCTAATTTAACTACTGTATGTCTGGTTAAAAAAAAATTTAAAATCAGATTTCAAGTACCAAACTTAATTAAAATAAACTCTTCAGTCTTCCTATTGTGCATTATCTCATCAATCCCTCAACTGGCAAGGTTGAACTTGTTAGTAGCTCAGCCAAGCCACAATAATTTTGAAGGGTGAAATGTTACCTTAATAGAAAGGATCTCTGATCACAAAGCTCCATGAGCCCATTCTCCTGTAAAGCTGGTACTTCTTATCTAGGGAATGCTTTCAACTAAAGAATTCCAAATACTACACTCATTACCAAGGCCTACCAAAAGCCTGCACTTCATCCTCAGGAAAGAGATCAGAAATTTGCCACTCAAGCAAATCACGTTAAGTAACTCAAAGTATGATTTTCCAATAAAATACTCCCTCACTAACCCTGGTCAGCTTTTGACCTTCACCCCACCTCCCAGCACTCATCTCTCCCCCTACCCACCCACCCTTTCCCCAGGAGAAGAAAAAAGAAAACAAGAAGAGATCCAAATAGAAGAAAGAGCTGCAGAATTCTGACAAAAGGAATCCCAGCAGAATGCCTATGCTGAAGAAGAGTGAAAGAACAGATCAATGCAAACCACTGCTCCTTTGGATTGGAGAAAAGAAAAAAAAGGGGGAGAAAAAAAAACAACCAAGCCTTAACACAGAGCAACCACACTTCCAAGTACCTGCAGCAGGACAAGCCTGGAGCTCCAGACTCCTCATTCACCACAGCATTCCATACCTGATTCTGCTTCCAAAGTGTGTAATGCCAGAAGTGTTGAACAAGCCTAACAGTGGAAGAAAGCTAAATTCCCACATAATTCTCTAAGAACAGTCAGCCCAAATAGTGCCCAAGTATAAAAAATAAAGAAACTAATAGCTGACATGGATTAAAAGAAGCTGTGGAGCAAGGTGGAAGCTCCCTCCATCCACAATATTTTTAAATATATATGGAACTACAACTACAGACAAGAGAAACCCACTAATGAGGCTTTCATCAAAGCACAGGCATCACATATTACCCTAACGCACTACTCATTCATTTCTTGTGATGCTCCCACCCATTCACATTTACCTGTTACGTACAACCGAGCTATGAAGCAACATCCTATCTTGTACAGTGTCCAGTGTGCCGTGATCCTGATCTGCAAATGTAAGTCAAACCTGAGGTCATGCAAATAAAATGTGCTGGTATGTTTAATATAGAAACTTCACTGCTGAAGTTGTTTACCTGCTACACACACATTCACTGTAGATGCTTTGGTGCAATGTTCTATAGGCTAACTGCATTCTTCTCTGAAAGAACTTCAGATATGTCTATGCTTACAAATTCCAGGCTTTTAACGTAGCACTAATATTTTTAATATTAGATACTGTGCACTATGTAGAAATCACTTTTTTTCATTTAATACGCACATTAGGAAAGCATCACAAAAATACATTTCTGAAGTTTAGCACCATCAAACAGAAAACCTCATCTAATTAACCACCAACCATCGTCATCCACATTGCCCGTCTGCACTGAGGTCACACAATTTAACAATTGCACAACACCTCTGTACATGAGGGAAGCAGAAGACCAGCACAACTGACTAGGAGCAGTAAACTGAACTGGAAATAAAACTGAAGCTTCCCCTGGAGTGGACGGGGCAGAAGTTGGTATCTGCTAGTTCCTATGGATTTCACAAAACACTTATTTTCATTTCTGTACTATTTTTAAATAGGCACACTCAGAACACCAGATGGTGACTTGAACTCCAATCTATTTAAAAGAAGATAAACTTTACAAAAACTTCCAAATATCTTCAGCCTATGTTACTCCTTCCCATAGGCAGCACTTCAATGAACAGATTAACACAACTACCAGGAAAAGCCATGTGAAAGGCTTCTCAGATATTTCTCCTATAACCTACAGTTCCCCGTTCTGCCATATTATTTCCAGCTAATGAGCTTACTCTGGCACTCCGGATACCAAGTCTGTCTCTTTCTATCTTATCTTCTCTCACATACAGATGAAAAATTACTATGCAAGGATACTATCACGCATAATGATATGTTTCCTTGCTAATCTTCCCTCCCAGAGTAGCTGGTTTGCTCTCATTTAGTGGAGGGTTGTTTCTTCTTTTAAAGTATCTGTTGAAGGGAAGTTGGAGAGATTAATCTTCCTATTCCACGACTGAAGGAAGCAACAATTAGCTATGCTACAAGTTTATACACAGCAATAAAGTTCACAGAAACTGTTGCGCTTTCACTGTGATAGGCAATTTTCATTCTGGCACTGAAACTGATCCTGGAGTAGAATGGAAACTGGAAAAGATACCAAACTTTGCTGGCTAATAAACTCCCCAGCAACTCCGGATTGCAGTCTCACCATAAACAGACCTGTGGTTTTATGGATTGCATCTATTTCCTAAAACCAGTGAAAGCTTTACAGTATCTTAACAGCAGACTCGAATTTCTAAAGCTAAGGTGCAGCAACTGATGTGCTGTTCGACCTACTCTAACTCTCCAAAGAAATTAAGTCTTCAGGAGATGACACATGACAGAGCACCAACTGCTTCAGCGCTCGCTTAGAGGAAGCAAGTTAAAGGTTGTGCATGAAGAATGTCAGTTTAGCAACGCTGGGAACAATGAACTTCCTTGTTTCAATTACTGGATGTTCCTCCTCCTTATTTACCAATATGATCTTTTAGTTTTCCGCATACTTCTTTTCGCTGCTAAGCAAAAAGTGGCCAATATCATGCGATGCTGCAAGTCTGTTAGTGACGCTAAGCAGTACAGTTCTCAAAGGCAAAGGAAGTAACGACTCCTTGCAGATCTGCCAGGCAGAGTTTTACAAACAGCATCTTCTTCAGAAAACCTGGAAGTTGGTAGGAGAAGATGCAGTTTGTCATTATGAATATCCAAAAACATCATTTGAAGCTCTAAGGTCAGCTTTTAAGGCAGTTCCAAAGGTGAGGCCAGAAGTCCGACGTCCTTTTACCAGTCTTAAAAGGCTTATCTTAGAACAACCATATTGCTATTATTTAGATTTCACGTTTCAAGTCTGCAATCAGCACTGTGCTTAAGGGACTGGAGGTCAAACACTGTATTAGGAGCTTCCAGGGCACTTACAGTAATTCAAAGCACAAACAAGCTTTGAAGCTACATTTAAATTCTTTATCATCATATTTTTGAAACATACAATGCATGCCTAATTCAGGGAAGCTGAGATCTGAAACCAAGGAGCTCAGATGCAAATATATGTACATCTAGAACTCCAGAGAAGAACTGATGCACACCAACAGAACAGAACAGCTGTTTCAGTGCTGTTACAATACATTGTCATCCAAAAAAAGGTCTTGGAAACCATGACAGAAAAGGACCTACCCCTACCTGAAGTCCAGGAAGGCATATGTGGGGCCAGATAAGGCATGGATGATTGCAGTAAAAGAAGTATGATAACAAGTTTTCTTCCAAAAGGAATGTACAGAATAATCACTGAGTATGCAAAAGTTATTTTAATAAACAATTCTGTAAAACTTACAAACTAGGATGAACATCCTGCAGGCTTTGGAGTTTGCTTCAGATGACTTGAAAGATATTCATTTACATAAAATGTGTTGGTTTAAGTTTTGAAACATGTTCAGGACCAAAGCTAAAGTGGAATTAAACTACTTACAGAAGAAGCATCACTTAACTTTAAGGCTCTGTAATAATAAGAGGAAGTTGATGCTTTTGCCAATGATTATTTCATTAACTTCTTTGCCAAAAATAGAATTTAACCCAAATAATCCAGTAATTTTCATATAACTTCTTTTGAAAGAAGTTACCATCGCCCATTACAAGCTGAACTGAAATCAGAAGTAACTTTTGCTTACTTTTGGACCACTGTATGAAAATCTGTCATCTACTGGGTGCACATTTGCTCCAAGTTGAAGCACCCCACCTTCTCATAGTATCACTGTAATCAAAACTACAGGTAATTCAGGTTTTGACTCACTGTTAAAGGATAGACTGTTCCAGTAGTGGAGCTCAGATTTAAGCACAATAATCCTTCCTTGCAAGTCAAAATAACAGAGAACAGACCCTCCTAAAAATTCCAATGATAGCTTGAATCCAAACAGTTAAAACACACAATGTTAATTAATATGATTATAATAGTAACAAAATGCTTAATAAACTAAATTGCAACAGGCTCATAAAAATAGGATTCCCCCAGCCCAAGCCCTTCAGACAGGTATTGAAATAATTGGACAATAAGCTTTAAACAGGAACAGGAATACAGACCTAAGATCCTGGAGACACTCCAACAGAGGCAGTGATATTTTGCTCAAATTGTTTGTCTTGCTGCTTTAAACAGCAGCATATTGATCATTCTCTGTCCCTATCCATCAGGCAGGGACAACACTGAATGGGAGATAAGCCTGCAAATTCTGACATACAGGTAGCAACTTCCTAAGCTTTGATACTCGGTGCTTGAAGTAGCTGTGCCCTGATGCACTACCCAGTTTTGCTGTTTTTTTAATTCCTAGAACACAAGTCAGAAACCAGCTGAATACTTCAGAACATTTTAGCATAAACCTCCAGCGTCAGGCTATGAAAAAGCAAGCCACTTTGGACATTGTCCTGTTGATTCATCAGTTCCTTATTTGAACAACAGTCAGAGCGAGCCTCTGTTGTGGGGCAACCTGTGACAGCATCACAACCTGTAAAACTATGCTTATGCATACCAACACTGACAGCAAACAAACCCATAAAGCCAGCAACAGACTTCACTGTCAGGTTTCTCAAGCACTTTGCTAAGTTTCTGACAAGTGAGCTGTATCGAATGGTTAAATACTTTTTCCTTGATCCAGCTACTATTTAGGTAACATTTCATTTCTTGAAACTCCTCACTGACATCCTACAATAATAAAATACTTGAAAATAGATGCAGAAGGTTCCATCTGCAGAGAAATATCTTTCATGGAATAACAGAAGTCTGCAATTTTGTCACGTGAGCCTGTAACATCATTACCAGGACAGACAGAATCTGTCTTACGGATGTCCTCAATAAAGTACTAATACTTCTCCACTGTCACTTATTTCCAGAGTCTAGCAGGGAAGAACCAGTATTAAACTGAGGGAGAATTAGTTCAAGCAAAGAGAAAATACCTTGTGTAAGAGAATGTGAAGAACTTTAAATATACAGTGATTCAGTATTTAAACTGACTTGCAAAAAGCCCATCACAGCTTGAGAAGGAAGCTTTAGATGAAAAGCTACATTCTACAACTGTGTTCAAAACACAGCACATTCCTGAAGAAGTTTCACATGAATTACTGACTGTATCTGAAGGACTTAAGGAATAAGTCTTTACATTGCTATCAGTTTACGTGCAGTTTTAACAGTGTAAGCAGTAAGGACTTCCTATAAGTCCCTGAGAGACAAAGCATTCCTGAGGCTAACATCATAAGCCACCACGGCAGATATATGCAGACATCGGTGTATCTGTCTCCACATACATCCATCCATAACTGAAAGTTGTGCTTAAGGTACAGTAGTTGTACATACGTATACTGGATTTGAGATGTCTATGATATAAAGGTAATCCTGTACAAACCTTCTCTGTAGGATACACTTTTGGGGACACCGGCTCCTTACATGCCAATAGCCTTATGCGGACAACAGAGCTGCTGGAGGCACAGAGGCGGCGGCAATCCATTCAGCTTATGAACGAATGATTCCTTTTGTATTACATCATTCAGCTACCCATTAAGGAGCTGGACTGACAGGATCCAGAATACGCGCAGCCCAGCCCTCCATGGCAAATGAGTGTTAGAAAAGATTAAGGCTCAAAGAAATTGGTGATTCATCAGGGCGTCAAAACAGCATTTCCCCAATTCTCTGCAATGTTCTAGGCTAAATAGCTGGCCGCATACTGGTAACTCCGTCAGACTTCCAATTTTGGAGTTAATTGCTGCTCCTGAAACACATAGCCAGACACAAAATACCTGCAGCAGCACACATCACAGAACGCCGTCATGGCTATCCTAATCACAAAATTATGCCGTATTACAGTCACACCTAATTTAAGTACCTCTGTTCTCTGCAGCTATTACTCTGTGGCACCTGCTTCCTAATGGGAGGAAGCCACTCTCCCCTTGGAAAGGGCACGCAGCAGCAACAGACAGCAAACAAATGTGAAAGACCAATGAAAAAAAACAGATGATCTATTCTTGGCTCCAACACTTCACGAAAACTTAAGATGTGTGAGCTGTGAACCAACTAACACAATGTTTCTCTCTTACAGTTCTTTGAAAGTTCGCTAAATGTGAATGAATGGTGGTAAAAAAAAAAAATCAACTTCTAGTCTCCCGTTTCTACAAACTTCTTCAAAATTATTCGAAGATAATTTGTACTGTCAGGCAAAACCTCAGGAATACATGCTGTTGTAATAGAAATGGGTCTTCAATTATCCAGTTTGTACAGCATCAAATTACTTTTATTGACCAGCTGAAATATCACTATTGCTAGCTTCATATTCAGATAAAGTGCTTCAGATGGTCTGTATTTTCAGATTCTACTGTTCTGACTTACTGGCTTGCCTCAAATTTAGCACAAGAAAGCTAAACGCTTTGGAGAATGCTTTGGAGAACTTCGCCTTCAAATTTCCAACAGGCTTCTTCAAAAGAGCGTGTTGTGCGCGCTTGCATTTTCTTTCCCAAGAATATCACATAAAACAAGTATTATTTTAAACCTGAAGTTTCTTATCCACTTCCTTTGACTGGGTTTACCTTGTGAGAAGCCATCCAGCTGGCTAGCTCTTGATTTAACCACTCTAGATCATATAAAACACACATATGTCATAAAACACATTAGATTCAGCACATGTATGCTTTGCTTAGGGAACACAATTGTTCAAATCCCTTTCCTGAGTCTTTTACTACAATAGCAGCTTTTACTCATCTTCTGCACAGCCCTCCACATGCTATTTCCTCTTACAAAACTGCAGGGGGAGGGGTTAAATTTTCTTCCTTACAACGTTCAATTTTGTAACATCCTTCCTTTCCACTCGCACCTGTGTTCCCATTCTGAATGCAAACTACAGGAGGGTTTTAAGGCTCATGTCAGTTTAATGCTAACGGTTACATGCAAGAACAAATGCAGTCATTTCTAAGAGTTAACACGGATTTGTTGTCTAAAGATGTCACGCTACATGGAAATGCTTAAAGAAAAAAAATTATATAGATCACATTTTTAACAGAATGAGTATCTTACATCATAAAAAAGCTCCTCATATGCACATGTACACACATGCAAAAACCGTGCTTCCCAAAGAATGCTATTCCCCACGCTTGAAATTGTGCTTCCTTGCTTTCTTCACAGTCTCTTCTGCCCTTTTCTGTGCACCAGGACAGCCTTCTTGACACCACATTTCCTAGATACCTTTACAGCCACCTCTGCATCTTCTTTCAGAGATCTCCGAGAGAAGGATGCTGTTCTTCAAAATCAATCAGGCTGTGGCCCTTGAATAAACCCACTCCTTCCAACACAAACAAAAAAAACATGAATCAAATGCTCCATGCGTTCGCTCGTATCATTCAGCTCTTATCTTTATAAATCTGATAAATACATATTCAGGAATCACAGAATTAAACACTGTAAGCACCGAAGAGCCAGAAAGCAACCTGGTTGAAAAAAAAAAAACATATAAACTACTGGGAGTTCTACACCCCATTACTTTGTTCTTTATAACTCCTTTATTACTACCTGTCACTTCAGATTTGTCACGCACCAAGGTGAGAAATATCTCTTCTGCAACGAGAAGGAGCATTTTGGTAGGTAGGCAACGTACTAAATATTTAAGGAAGTTCATATTGATGTGCCAATTAAGCTCACTACTAACCTAGCAGAAAACCACTGTCAGATATGAGACTTCAGAAATGCAGCGGCAGATCTCCCCAGCACACACAGATTACACAAAGGTAAGCTGCTATTTATTTTGCACTTCCATAAAATAAACAAAGTAGTTAATTTCACTTGAAGCTAAACATCAAAGTAGGAGATAGGCTATATGCTGTAAGTGATATCTCGAAAGAAATTAAAGAGAAATCAAAACCCCAAAGTCCCCACAACTACCCTCCATCTTGCTCTGCACTGAACTAGATTTGAGTTCCAGCCACATATCTAAATGTATGTATTACATACAAATCACCTATGTATGTTTGTATTAGAGCAAACCATAAGAAGCAATCAACACAAAACACACTTGGGCTGATCTCTGTTCCTTTAAGGCATATGTGTATGTAAACACACACAGACAGAATAAAAAGAATTACAGGGGAAAAAATAAATCCATTCCCAAACATTATTTACAAATAAGGACCCAATTTCATACCAAGAGAATTTGCAATTGCTTGTCTGGGAATATCCTAGAGGTCCAATGTTGGCTAAAAACTCATTTATACGAACTTTATACTTCAGTGGCAACAAGGAATATTAATTGGCCCCATATCTGGAGAAGTGTTAAACACCACATTGACTTTGGCTACCTATATAAACTGCATACCCACAAAACCAGCAACACACCTAGCAGAATAAAATTTCCTGTAGATATTATGTATATAAAAGCACTGTATTTCTGTATTTACTACATCAGGCCATACTTCAGTTTTCTTCTGCTATTCCCTGCCCACAACATATAATATCCAATAGAAAACATCAAAGTCATTTTAATTGCCAGAGTGAATAAGCTGATTAGTTCCATATCTTAAGAATTAACTAGAAGAACAGCTTCCAAGTCAGCAGGAAACAAGTGAAAGTTCAACTGATAAAAAGTTCCAGATCCAAATCAAAATCCTGGAGTTGTGAAATCCTAACAAGTTAGGAAAAAAGAACAAAACACACTTTGACCTTTTAAAAATTATCCAATCCTTTCAAACCAGATAAGATTTACATAAAAATTAAACCATGTGAAAGGTTAATGCTTTGCAGTAATGATTCTGAGGCACTGCTGTAAGAACTTCGTTGAAGATTCAGATGTGCCACCAAAACCAGGCCAGAGCCAGACACAATGCTGGAAAACAGAACTGCTACAATTTTACCCCAACTGTGACTCAAGTTTAAATAGTGGTTTGGAAGCCAAGTCTTTCTGTGGCCATAGGCAAGCCTTAACCACTTCACCTCAATTCCATTACCTGCAGAATATAAATAATTATACTTATCTGCCACGGAGAAATCTCATACAACATTGTTTGGCAAGCACACATCTGTTTAAACCACGGGCAAAGCTACGTAGTAATTTCGAGCATCTGCACAAACTGAAACTGAGAGTCAAAGCAACTCGACGGCAGCAGCGAGCGAAGGCCCAACAACAACAGAATCCCAGGGGCAAAACACGCTCCGTGCGGCGGCTCCTTCTGCGCTCCGTAACCTGCAGGGCTCCGGCGCAGCCCCTTCACCTCTTCGGGGCGCAGCTCCCAGCGAGGGACTGGCACCGCCCGTATCCGCCTCGCTCCAACCGCGCTCCTTTGGAAGGGGTCACGGCCGCGTCGCGGTGCCTTCGGCCTGCCCTCCCGCGGCTCCCCGCCGGGCTCACAGCAGCGTTCCCCCGGCTGCCGCTCCGTTGCCGAGGAGGCCGGGCCCGGCGCCTCGCCCTGTCCCGCCGCCAGCCAGGCCCCAAGCCGGCTGCCTCCTCCTCCTTCTCTTCCTCCTCCTCCTCCTCCTCCTCCCGCTCCCCCGGGAGCCGCCTCGGGTAGGAAGATGGCGGCTCCGGCCGCCTCCCCGAGGCGCGAGGGGCGGCCCGGGAGGGGCCCGCGGCCCCCGGCTCCGCCATTCCCCTCCCGCCGCAGACGGGCCCCGCGGCCCCTCGCGCTCACCTGTCACAGCCGCCGCCGCCCTCGGGCCGAGCCTCGACGGGGAGAAGGGGGGCAGGCGCGGGAATCTCCGCCGGGCGCCGGGGCCTCTCGCCGCCGCCGGGCTTTCCGCTGGCGCCGGGGCCTCTCGCCGCGCCGCCGCCGCCGCCGGGGCCTCGCCGCCGCCGGATGCCGGGAGGAGGAGAGCGGAGCGCGGCCGGGACGAGGCGCGGGCGGCGGCAGCACAGCGGGAGGGGGGCGCGGGGCAGGAGGCGGCGGCGGCTGCGGGGCCCGAAACGTCTCCGAGCCGAGACTCAACCACCCGCTCGCATGAGAGACCCGCTTCCGGCTCCCGGCGGAAGTCCCTCCTCCGCCAGCGGAAGGGATTGGCCGGCGGCCCCGGGCGGAACGGCGCACTCGGCCGGCACCAGCGCCGCCGGATTGGCGGAGGGGCGCTCCGCGCGCGGCGTGACGGCGGGAGGCACGTGACGCGCCTGATGTCACCCCCTCTGAATGAGCGCGCGGAGGCGGCCCGGAGCCGCCCGCCCGCCCGAGGAAGTTTGGCTCCTCGCGGCCGCCGGAGCCGCGGGTGGGGCCAGCTGGGACGCGGGAGATTCCGCCTTGCTTCGGCCTTACGCGGTGTCGGTCCGCCCCGGGCAGCGCGGAGGCTGCGGGTCTGGGAGCGCCTGTGGGTCGTTGGGCTGAGCCGTGTCTGTCCCCGCCTTCGGCAGCGTTGACACGACAGTAATGTGAGCGCCCGGCTGCCCGCCCCTCTCTCGGAGCGCTGTGGCCCCCAACGCAGCAGCTGCCGTGGGCAGAGGCGCAGCAGGTGTGACTTCCAAAGGAGGCGATAAACTCACGTGGAAGGATTTTAGGAACACAGAGGGATGTTTTCTGAATGAGCCTTCTGTTAACACGAGCTGGGAAAAACGGTCTCTGAGCAATCTGAGGGAGTGTATCTTCAGTTCTATAAAGCTGAGGTGAATTCCAGGAGATGCAGACGCTTTTGTTTGATCAAACAAGAAGTCAGCCTTGTCAGACAGTTTATTTAGTGCAGATCGCAATCGGTTTTTAACTACAGTTGATTAGGAGAATGGAAAATGGGGTTTCTTCTCCCTCCCAGTTTTTGGACTTGTAAAATTGCTGGAAAGAATCGTGTTCCGTGGCTGCTCCCAGTCCTCAGCTTCCCGTCTACCTCAGATGTGACAGCACTGCATCACCTCACAGCCAGCTGGGGATATTGGTGGTACCACACTGCTGCCTGTCTCCTCATCTCATGGGTGTATTCAGACAGTGCTTCTGGACCCTGTTTTTATTCCTAGTAACCCTGCCTTCAAGGTATCTGATAGAAAGTCCCGTAGAAGCAATACTGCAGTTAACTTAGAAGACCTCTCCTCGTGACCCACAGTCCCAGAGATGTTTTCAAGATTGCTCTATCTTGCCAAATCTATATCTGGTAGAAGCAGTAAAGCACACACCATGGTGCCTGAGAGGAGTTCAGATCTTATCAGAGGTGTGGTTTTACTATTTGCCCCAAGGAAGTGTATCTCAACGTTCATTCTAGAGCAAACTACTACTTCTGCTAACATAGGGGTTGTTTTCCTTACTAAGTTATTTCAGTTTTCCACAATTGCGATGAGGAAGAAAGCCTGAATAAAGACATGGCTTGTCTTTATAAAGACGTGCATGAAGAAAAGGAATAAAACTTAATTTTGAGGATAGGTTTCTAGTAGGAAAGATACCCCAAGAAGTGCAGGAGCCATGGCTGTGATATATTAGATGGTCACAGTGAAACTGCTGATTGCAGAGTTCATCTTCCTTACTGTAACTGGAGCAACAGCTGATGGAGGTGTGAAGGAGAGAGAGGTACAGTGACTGATTCCTTTAAAGCCCCAACTTTTAGAGGCATGTAGGTAGGTAGACTTCGTTGTGAGTAGGAGTTTTCTTTAGTGGGTAGTTCGTTCTTTTTGCTTGTAAGCAAACCTCCGCCCCCCCCCAAAGTAGATGAATTGTGTTATTAAAGAATAAAAATACACAGGATTATTTTTTAAAAAGCTCAGCGTTACAAAAGTAGTGGTATATGTTGTTAACCATATTGATATAGAGGTATTTTCCCCCTCTACTCAGCTCTTGTGAGTCCCCATCTGGAGTACTGTGTCCAGGCCTGGGGCCCCCAGAACAGGAAAAACGTGGAGCTCTTGGAGCGGGTCCAGAGGAGGGCCACTAAGATGATCAGAGGGCTGGAGCACCTCTCCTGTGAGGAAAGGTTGAGGGAACTGGGCTTGTTTAGCTTGGCAGAGAGAAGGTTTCTGGGAGACCTCATTGTGGCCTTCCAGTACTTGAAGGGAACCTATAAACAGGTTGGAGATCGGCTGTTTATGAGGGTGAATAGTGATAGGACAAGGGTGAATGGTTTTAAACTGAGACGGGAAGTTTAGGTTAGATATTAGGAGGAAGTTTTTCATTCAGAGGGTGGTGATGCACTGGAATGGGTTGCCCGGAGAGGCTGTGGATGCCCCATCCCTGGAGGCATTCAAGGCCAGGCTGGATGTGGCTCTGGGCAGCCTGGTCTGGTGGTTGGCGACCCTGCATACAGCAGGGGGGTTGAAACTCGATGATCATTGTGGTCCTTTTCAACCTAGGCCATTCTATGATTTTACAATTCTATGATTATTGAGTTTATGATTTTTACTTCTTTATTGTTAAGTGTTGTTGTAGTTGAATAACAGTCAAAGTAGCGCACTTTTTTCCATAAAGTAATGAGTTTTCTACTTGAAGTAACTTCTAATTCTCAATGTGAGGGATGTAGAATTTAATGACTGAATGCTTCCATTTTTTTTTTAATGGCAGATTGCTGAGTTCAAAGAGATTTGAGATTTTTTCTCTTGTCTGCTACTAACTGAGGAATGTGTGCACAGCTGTGAATAAAATATTACAAATAACACTGTATGCTATGTGGCTGAAGAAACCAGTCCTGTTTCTCCTACAAAACCAGCTTAAGTCTGGGAGAATGCATCTCCCCAGGAACAATGTGCTTGGACTTTATTAGTCCACAAAAATAAAACAAAATTACACTAACTAGATGTTTCTTTCTTGATCTGTGATCAAACAGATGTAGAAGGGACCGTGTAAGTTACTTATAGATACACTGATTGCATTAATTCATTGATTATTGTTAAAATGATACTTGACAAGACTTTTAAAAATTAAGATAGCTGGTTCAAAAAAATGAGCTATTTGGTATATTTAAGAAGATGAGTCCATATGAAGAGGAATGAAATAGAACAAGATTTCTGCTTCTTTTCAAACATACCAACACCTTTTCAAACATACAATAGTAATTGTTTGCACGCAATGGGCTATCTCTGTCAGAAAACTAAAATGTAAATAGAATCCAGTAATTATGCTGCATGGCATTGAGTTATGCTTAGTATTTTAAATATACAGTATTTCTGTGTCAGTACCTGCCACAGCTCACAAGTAAATAGTTGACTGTGTGTGAAAGACAGTCCCTGTTTCAGTAGACTGCCATCTAAACAGTCAGAGCAGACATACGTGAGGAGAAGCTAAATATTTCTTCCAATGTAAGGTAAGGTAAAAGGTAAGACAGATTGAGTGACCTGCCCAGAGATTATGTAAGATATCCACATCTGAGTCATGGCTCTACACAGAATCCTATAGTTTAGTGAATATTCAGGCTTCCTGTACAGCTAAATTAATATTCATTACTGGGAACGTGACAGAAGCCCATTACTGCTTACATAGATCTATGCTTCCCTATTGCTTACATCTCTCTAGCCATAGGAATTCAACTTGGCTGCAGTGATACTCCAACGCACAGATAGCAGCACCAAGCTATGTGATTGTCTCGTGATTGACAACATGGACATGTGCACTTTCTGACTTCTTTGACCAGCTGCTATGTTTGGCAACAAACCTTGTGAAATGGTGCTGTAGATCTAGTTAATACAAACCATACTTAACAGGTTTTTTCCCTCCAGCCCTGTCCCTTTGGCGTGTTAGTTAAATTCTTTTAACGCATAGAGACAACATTAAAATAAGGTTGTGGTGTCAGTACCAGCCATTGTTAAACAGTGGTTTTCATTAATGCAATGTAAAAAGGTCTAAGCTCTAGATGATAATGATACACACTAAAACCATTGTTAACAGCAGTTGGTAACAAATTTTCAAGAGATGGTTTAACAATAATAATGACTGTTAATTGGACATAATTACAAGTCTGAATATTACCATCCTACTTCATGGAGTTTACAATACCACCATACCAACTAATATGCAGGCCTTACTCTATCTATATACATAGCAGGTCTGCAGCAGGGCCAGGACCAGTATGATCTCTCAAGTTCCAGGTCTGAGCAGATCATACTGATTTCCATTTAGTTATTGTTCATCTGGGAGAATATTTGGTTCCTTAGCTGTTTAACTCATTTTTAGAAGCTAATTATACCTTAATGGGGAATCATGTCATTTATAGAGATTTTGTGGTTGAGTAAGAATTGTTTGAAACGCTCTGACATCAACTCAGATTTTAATAGAAATAAGCACATTAGCCATTTTCTTCTTTGTACTTAGCTTTGTTATTTTATTGCTTCTGAGCATTTCACAACACCCTTTAAATGCTGCAACCACTATGTGAGGTGTGTACTCACGCGTTTATACCTATTTATCCCCAGACAACAGGCGGCAAACTGAGGCCTGGAGATGTTTGGGCTCAACCTTGTAAATGATCCCATGCAAAAGTTGGATCTATTCTGAAAAATGACTGTAATTTTGTACTCCTGTCCTCTTCAGCCTTATGCTGAGACTCAATGAGGACTACATACGCATACGTTTTTATTTCTCAAACTTTCCTTTTCAGACATTAGGATCTGGAATCATTTTTCCTGCTCTCGATCTCATAAATATCAAATTACTTTTTGGCTTTTGTTTGTTTGTGTGTTTGCTTTTGGAGCAATTTTATTTCTCCCCTTCTCAATTATGTTGGAGATCTATTTGCATGAAAAATTTCAGCCCACCAGATGAATGTTTTGCAAAGCTATGAATATCACATGTTTCTAGTAATACAAGGCAAGCTCTATAAAACTTACTGGTGAGTAAGGATAAAATGTTGAAAGTTTGATCATTTAAATTTGAGCACTTGAAAAATGAGCAAATACTTTATGTAGCAGCGTATTTGTGGCACCTTTGTTTCCAGCTATTCAAAAAACAAAATGTGCTCCTCAACTGAAATTAACATTTTGTTTGGCCGTTCATCCATTTAGCACCAGAAAGACTTTTTAGTATGACCCACCCATCATAGCAGAGTATTTGAATATGTGGAAAAAGACCATACCTCAAACTCAGGAATAATATCTTTTTTTTAAAATAAAATGCTAATTATAAAAAATGCTAATTATAAAAAATATGGTTATAAAGCAACAGTTCTCCACGAATCTCTCATTAGTTATATCATTAAATATTATGGTGCGTGTGATTGGCGTGGAGCATAATTTAAGTCACAGAGTTCTCCTAAAACTTTCAATTTGCATTGAGAGATGTGGCATTCTGCTTTAACTCAGCATCAAATGCCCCTCTGTGGCACAGAAGAGCAGAAGAAGTTCTTAAAAAGCAATTCATCAGAAGTGTATCTGTTCAATTATAGCAATAATGAGGATCCCTTAGTTCTTATTCGTAGGCATATATTCCTCGGTGGATGAAGAAGCACATCTGAAAAGTGGTAAAATTCAGTGATGAAGTGTTAGCAGGCTCTCAGCTCACCTTACTTGAACGTTCGTTTGAACTTGGAATTGTAGTGCTAATTGGTTATAAAGATACTCCGTTCTCTTTGCCATTCTGTAAATGACTGTACTGCGTTGAAGGACAAGGAAATTAGAGTCCTCACCTTGTCTTTTACTGAAATTGATGTTTCAGATGATCAGCGTGTAGTTAAATCTCTGCTGGGTGTGCAGTCCTAACGTCCCTGAATTACACACACGTGTCTGAATTACTGTAGGGCAAAAGGAGTTTTTTTTTTCACATCAAACCAGGCTGTGGATGGATTGTGAAGGTGGCCTATGGGATTTTTGTTGGAAAGGCTGGACTTGAATATTTCTAAGAGGTCTTATTTGCAGCTTGATGACATCCTGCAACATGGTCAAGAACACCAGCACAGAGTCAGGACTCAAATTATCAGGTGTGCACTGACTGAGGAAGGGAAGACATCTGCAGTCCTTTGCTCTTCAGAGTTGGCACATGCAGGTTACACACTGCATGGTCTGAGTGATTTTGCTTTGGACAGCTTCAAACTCTCCTTCCCCATCAAATACATACAGCAGCAGGATGCTGAGGGTGTAAGTTAACCCTAACACCACAGAAGAAAACTCTTGCAAACTCCTTTGCTCGTGTATTGTACACAAGAAAGGTTATCTGTAAAGTGGCTGAAAGCTTCAGGTTTGAAATAAAAAGCACTTGATGAAGTCTGTAGTAAATATACAGGAAACTCAGATGCAGCTATGAAACAGTAAATATTTTGACCTGTTAAAAAATGTACTGTGAAATACTGTGGGTTAGTTGTGGGCTCTGAGAGATGCCTTAATGCTGGGTAGTGCTTTTTATCCAGAGATGCTAAGGTCACAGTGAGTTGCAGTATCTCTGAGATTACTGCTTTTTAGGGTCATTGCAGCTCAGGCTGCAAAGGAGTGTATCCAAAGCATCCTTTCTGTGCTAGTGATTCCCAGCTGCTGCCACTGTCCTTTGAGACCACCAGCTGCTGATGTGGTTGGGAAGGGACTGCTTCAGCCACATCAGGAGCAGTGGAACTGCAAAACTGGGTCAAGGCAACTGTGCTTTGTCCTTCAGATGCAAAAAAAACCTGCGCAATCTGAATAAGGAGACCGTGTCTCCCTTTTCACAGTATTGTCAAATCACAGAATCATAGAATGACTTCTTCAAAGTACTGGATGTACAGCGCCTGACACTTCATTTCAGCATCTGCTAAGTTGACAGTTTCTGGTCTTGCAGTTCTTTTCACAGCTTCGAGAACTGATCTACCCTAGTGCTCATAATTAAACAGCTCCAGTGAAGGGGTTGTTTTGGGAGATTTACACCTCATGGCTTGATTATGAGCTTACGCACTTCTTTGTGATATTTTTGCTGGAAGAGGTGATTAGGGAGGATAGCACCAAAGGTGGCAGGAAAACCCCAGCTGTATCCATCAGTCAGGATGGGAGGCTTTTTTTCGTTTATGTCTTTACAGTTATCCTGTTGAATTACAGGCTTACTGCTCCTGCAGCTGCAGAGCTCAAGGTGATTATTACACAAGTCAAAAAAATGTCATTCTTCGCATACTGAAATGTCTAAAAGCTGATTCTGTTGTAGATCACCTATACTCTGCTTCATAAAAAAAAATAATGGCAGCTAGTGAATCACAAATATGAGTCACATCAAAGTGGGGTATGTAATCAATGGGAATCTGTAACACCGAGTCCTGAACATCGACTGATCATAGAATCATGGAATGGTTGAAAAGGACCTTAAAGATCATCTAGTTTCGACCCCTGTGCTGTGGGCAGGGTTGCTAAGCCTCTAGACAAGGCTGCCCAGAGCCACAGCCAGCCTTCAAGATCATGTTTGGATAGTGTTAATTAATTAATTTAATTGATTACGGTGTGAGTTGCACCTTCTGTTGCATATGTATTACAGATTATATTGTCCAGAGATTTCCACTATCCCCTGCCTGCTCTCTGCTGAGCCCAGCCCATGTTTCCTGCTTTTCTAAGGAGAGAGGCGGTATAGCAGGGCTGGCCATTTCTTAGCTCATTTTACAAGGCTGTCCTTACCGTTGCCACCTGATGTGTGTGGGGGGGGAGGGAGGCAGAACTGCTAGCTTTGCCTTTAAATACTTCTAAATTGCAATACACTGGAGTTGCTTAGGATTTATCTATGCTAAAGAAATCTCTGCTGCCCTGTTTTAGGATATTTTATGCCCATAATTTACAGATACGCTGTAACATATATTGAGTTCTCTGGCATGTTCTATCTGGACAGTCATGTCTGATTGTTCTTTACACCTCTTCCACTTCAGTCAGAGCCCTGCTGAGGCCGGTAGCCCAAGAATCACTTTGTGTGCTGAATGCTAGTTGTCAAGATGATCTGTTCATACAGCCTTGTGACTGCTTTTCCCCATTACAGAGCCCTTTTCTATAAGATGGAGACTCGCTCCTGGTTTTCAGCCAGCAGGAAGATTCCAGTTATCTTCAAGAGGAAGAGTTCCCATATCCTTTATCTTCTAACACTCGGATGCAGCAGAATCTTGTGTGAGAAGCCATGATGCTTTCTCCTCAGTTTAATCTTCAGCTAGCAGTCTTGGCATCTCCAACATGTTTCTAACCAGAAGGCCTTGATCCTCAGGAGGTTCTTCACAGAAAACATTTTCCACTACAAATTGCTGTTTCTCATAAAAAATACTGACTGAACTGTTCCCTCGGCTCCAACAGAGCCTTCTGCTTGCGCTGCTGCTTGCTTCTAAGCTCATGAAGGGGGGCCCTGCTGAAGGCAGGAGGTTATGGTTTATTCTTCCCAACTTTCTAGGGCTCTGCTGACTTAGCTGAGGTGTGGGCACCACACCCTCAATCCTCTTCCATACCGGGATGATGACACTTAATGGTGGCTGGTGTATTTGAAAACCTGCTGTCTTTCTCCCAGCCCAGCAGTTTCTCCCTTCCTAGGATCCCACTGTTTTGGTTTAATTTGTTTTGTTTTTTTTTTGTTTGTATGTTTGCTTTCAGTAAGATTGATGAGTATTTTCTATGATCTAGGCCTTCTCCCAGCTAGATCTCTGCCATGCTGTATTAGAGTACACAGCTCCAGGCATGCTGAAGGGAGTGCTCCATTTTTCATTAGTATTTGCTGCTCCTGTCGGGTTCATGAAAACACCTATGCTGAGAAATACAGGTTTCTAAATTATCTGTAGGTAGTGCATAGCCATGCAGTGGAGCTGTAGCTGTGTTGATGCCCACTGCCCTGTTTCCTGCTGCCCATGAAGCAGATGTGCAATCTGCTTATAAAAGATTGAGTTTCATAAATTTTCAGCCTGTTGCATCATGATAAACCAAAACAGAAGTAAAATGAATCAGAAGAGATACATTGAGATACAAGTTCACCTATCTTGGTGTACCCGGCCCCCCAAAAGCTGCTCGTATGTGCCAGTCTTTGGGACTGGCACCACCTGTAAAAGGAGCAGAGGAAACCCCTGCAGATGGAGATGGCTGTAGATGTCTCCTTGCCACCTACTGACACAGCTGTTACACATCTGAATTGCATGCTTTGTTCTGTGTGGGAATTGTTCTGCACCTCAAGACACACATAAGGACAGTACTGTTCACTCAGAGGTTTTCTGTGATCTTAATTCTAGCTTGCCCATCAGTGTAAGGGAGGTAATAGAAATCTGATTTGAAAACAAAGCAAAACTGGTTCATGCTATAGGATGCACAAATAGCAAGCTCCAGCTGGCTGTGTACTGAGCTAAATCCAACATGGAATATTTGGTGCATTAGAGAAGTAAGATTTTTCTTTGCACATGGTTGCACAGCCACTGTTGTTATGGATGTGGTCAGCTAATGCTGACTTTGAATGCAAACTTATTATTAATCCTTTTACTATTACTATAGAAAGATAATAAAATCACAATGAGAACTACCCAGTAGTGAAAAAAACATGTTTATACTACCTTCTTTTTTTCGCTCTCTCTATGCTGTTTCAGTTCTGAGTTAGGTCTTTCGGGCTGGGAGCTTCTCTGTGGTGTGCTGTGAAATGTGCTGGTGATTCAGTGCTTACTGAGCAGATGTATGCATCAGAAAATACCCTGACTTATGAACTTGGCAAAAGCCAGTGCCTGGTAGCAAAAAAAATGAGTCCAGGTGAGACACAAATGTTGTGAGACTTGTCCATCTAGGAGATGCTTTCTTCACAAGCAGCTCTCTGGCACAGAAGTGCAATATTTCACTCTAACCTGCCGTGCCTCTCATGTGTTTAGACAAAGAGAAGAGCTCTGATAGTACAGCTACAAAACTTGAATAGGGCATGAACTGTGCAAGTGCATGCAGTGTACATCTGAGCCCTGATTTTCAATGCACAATGGTTTTTAAAAGAAGCTTGATGCTGCCTTAAACCACATTGGCATCTTTTGCTTTCCAGCTCCTCTTTTCCTGTGTTGGCACAATAGTAGCACATTTTTATGTCTGCTGTGGATAGTATTTGTAGCCATATGTTTCTGATTTTTCACCAAATTGAGTAATATGTGAGGGATATCCCACAGAGAGAACACAAATTATCTTTTTAAATTAACTGTGAAAGTAGTCTTGTCTCTAAGGAAGCAGGTTGCCTGGCAGGCAGGGGCGAGCTGGAATTCAGAGGTATGGAGCAGGTGGGACATTGGTGGGTGATGCACAACAGAGCTGGTGGTCCCGGGAAGCCCAAAGGAGGCCTTGCTGAGAGGCCAGCAGGAGAGCTGTGTGCTGAAACACAGCCCGGCCTGGAGGCTGGATCACAGGCACACAAATAAACCCAGGGGAAACAGGGGAAAATGAATGAATGTGACCTTCATTGCTTCATAGACCACTGGGGAGAGAAAGGCCCTGTGTGTCCCTGCTGATAATCTGGGCCCATGGTTGTGGGAGACAGATGTGCACCAATGGTCTGTAAGCAGATGGGAGTTATGAACACAAAAAAATCTTAAACAGGATTAAATGGAAATCTACAAATATTACCTGAGAACCAGGAAAAGGGAAAGGAAAAATGGAGAGATGCATGCAGTCGATTTGTTTGGCTTTGTTTTAATTGAAAAGCATATTATTTTAAAAAACAAACAAAGCATGGGTAAAAAAAAGTATTTTGCTTCTCCTGCCTTTGTGACCAGTACTGTTACCTCTTCTGCCCATCAACTTTCTCTCTTCTTTTAAACCCCTGGCATCTTGTTTTTTTAATTAAATAGTAAGCTCTTCAGGGCAGAAGCTATATTCAGATATGCAGCAGTAAACACCCAGCAGCAATAAATACCCTGATTGGCACCACTGAGCAATATAAGCACTATGTAAATAATGAGAAAGCCTGAGAGGTACTGAGTCCTGGGTAAACACTGTGCCCTTCCAGCAGCTTATGTTATAGTTAAATTAATTCTAGCAGTGTACAAAGCCTTGTTGGTGCATTGGCTAAAGGCAGCCTGAGTACCCCTTACAGCCATGGAAACTTGTGAAGAGCTGAGAGAGCCCCATGAAGTCCTCTGGGTGTGAAGATGCTGTGGGGAGAAGTTGGTTGGGAACTTGGATCCAGAATTTCCCACCCTTTGGGAAGGAAAAAAAAACAACTGAGTCTTCTTACATGACATTCAGGATGGCATTTAGCTCATAGATTCAGTGTCTGTGCAAGAGATACATCCCAGCTCCCACTATAGTTAGTGAAACCTAGAGAGCTATTCAGCTGACTAGTATTCAGTTACCCACGTATATTTCTCTAATGACATTTGCAATGCCCACATATATTTTGCAAAGCCATGATACGCCATAACTTCTGGCTGCCCCTTCAAAAGGAGAAAGGTCATATTTAATGTTGGCAATTCCACATAAACGTTTTGGATACCACAGGCAAAGCTGGCATTAGACATCTAAGTTTAGCCAATTGGATTGTGTCCTTAGAGGCCTATTTTGATGAGGTGGGCAGATCTCTGTATTACCCTGACTGTAATGAAAGCTGGGACGTCCAGCTCACATGCAGATACTTACCAGGTGTTTTAATCTATCTGTAAGGTAAATCCTAGTATCCTTTAAGGTATGCTCTAAGATGAGACTCATCTTAGTGTCCTTCAAGATAATACTTAAAAATGATTAATGCTAATATTGCAAAAGTGTTTTGACCTCCATTTTAAAATCAGAGGTCTTAGAATAGGCTGAAGTTGCATATGAGAACACAGACTTCAGATCTGCTCCAAGTGTGCCCCCTCTGAGCAGTATAAAGCTCACGCATGCTGTCCAGGGACACCTGAGCTGGCTCAGGACCAGGAACACTCTGCTCATGGTAGTGTGATACCAGCCAGAATAACCAGCATAGAATAAGCTCACATGGAGACCCACTGGCCTTGCACTGTGCACTGACATGTGCAGAAGGCTGTGCAAAAAATACATATTCTCAGATGTTACTGAAATTGCATTATACACCTCCAAATCTCTTTTTAACTTTCCTTTTCCTTAATTTTCCTTTTTTTTTTCTTTTTTTTTTTCTTCAGGAAATATTTCCTTCTGATTGTGTGGACTTACTGCAGCAAGAGCTATCTTTTGTTTATGTATTTATACAGCACAAACACAAGGAGCACCTAGTCAATGGCAAGGACACTGTAGCAAAGCAAAAGTAGAGTTAGAAAGCCAAAGTGCAAAGAAGGGTGATGTGTCAAAGATGACACAGGAGGCCCACTGAACCAAGCTGAGGTCTCCTGAGTTTTGATTCAGCTCTTCAACTATAGGAATATCCACATTCATTTTCATGAATTATATATATAAAAAAATGGTATTGGGTAATACTCAAGAGTTCCTGTCCTTGATCACAAGGAATTACAGCATGAGGTCAAACAAAGGAAATGAGAGGGGTATTTAACGCCACAGTTGTGCTACCTGGAGTAGGAGCAGGATAGATAGACTGTCTGTCTCTGCATTCCCAGATGTTCTCAAAGTGAGCAGAAACTGAACACCACTAAGAGTTTTTATCTGAAAGTCAGTACCAGTATGTTTTTTCACCTCCTATAAACAAAGAAAAAGAAGGGTTTGTTCTGCTTCACTGGAGCAAAAAAAATAACACAATAGACTTCCATTCAGGCACACAAATAGCAACTGTCCTGTGACTTCTCTATTTAAATGGGTATCCATGGTGAGATCTGCATCGCTTTCGTTAGATGGCTGCGGAACTGTGCGGTGGTTTACACTGCAGACAGGAAGGAAAAGAGGGCTTAAAAATTCCCCTTACAACGAATGAATGGATGAATGAATAAATGCAGTAAGATACTAAGTCTGTGTTACAACACACTGCAAAGAAAACGATGCTCGTGTTGTCCATCCCTGTGCTACTATCCATCCGCTCTGCTTCTCCAAGCCCATACGGATGAAATGCCAATCTGTATTTGGAGGCACAGCGCTGACTAACAGAAGGTACATAAGCAGATGTGAAAACTCCAACCTTACAGGGAATTCCTTCCTAGACTGCCTGCTTTCTTCTCTCTATTTTGACAGACGAGGTTAGCAGTTTGCCCCATGCTACATGTAGGCTGGCTCAGAGCGCCCGAGGTGAGCCAGCAGTGCAAGTGCCTGCTGCAGGGGGCTGATGGGTGGCTGGACTGTGGTTGAAAAAACCAGGCTGGAGTAAGGCTGTCAGACTTCCTGAACTGCCTGTTTTCTGGGGAGAAGAGTAGACATGCTGAAAATTTAGGATACTGTTGGCTATATCGTCAAGGTTGTTTATATCCAGAATCAGTGAAATAAAATTGAAAACCCACTGAAGAAGTCTGAAGTAATGAATGATGGCTGTCTGGTGTTGGAATAATGGTGCAACTTGTTCTCAACAAAGATTAGCTGTTCTGCCAAATACAGGTGCTAAAAAATTGTGCGTGGAACCCCAAAATAGGCCGTGACTGGCTTAAGAGTGAAATATGAGGATATTACCTTCAAGTTGTTATTTATATTTTGCATTAAAATACTGAGCTTCACACTGCTGAGATTTTATCTGTACATATATCAGCTAGTAAAAATTTAAAATGTCATATTCTGGTAGTAAGTAGAATGTAAATCTCCTTTTATAGATCCTAACGTTCACCATAAAATTATTAGCATTGCCATTGCTGGATGCAGGGTGGAAGATACTGATACACCAGTGAGAATGCATTGAACTTTGATTTCACTGAAACAAGTAGATAAGCTGCTCCTGACTTCAAGTGAGAACCAGCTCTGACCTACATACTTTTTTAAAATGTTCTGCCAAGGAGGTAAAACATGAAAATATTCGAAAAAATGGATTCTGCCTTTGCTGCCATCAAGATAAAGCCCCCCATATTTTGTGTATATATGTACATATATATATACCTTATACCATTCATCATTATATTCTGCTTGCACATGAAGACTGAAAGCAGCCTGATCAGTAAACACCCTTCTCATTCAATCCACTTTGGGAGCTAGGTGCTAAGCCCAGCTGTTAATGGTACAGCAGCTACTGAAATGTGAAAGCACAGTTAAAAAAGAGCTAAGTTTTTAAGTGTTTTCCCGAGGAATCCAGCCAGATTTTTGAATCAGACTATCACTGTCTTCACTAAGCCATCTGAGCGTTATAAAATCTGAAAATAGTGCTCAGGAAGCCTGCCAATCCCCTGGTGCAGAACGATCATCTCACGCTGCTTCTCTGTTTGGCTGTCAGGGCATGTTGGGGTGGATGCTTGTGGCATGTTGTGGTCCGCACTTTCCTTAGGGAGCATCAGAAGTGCCCCTTCCTGTGCCTTTGGGTTTGTGATTTGAAGATACTCCGAGGACAGCCTCCATCACCAGGCTGCCCTGCTAGCATGTAAGAAGGCAGAACTCAGCAGGGCTTGCAACAAGGACAAGATAGGTGGAACAAATTCACATGTCTGGGATTCTGCAAGGAAATGGAGAGGAAGAAGTGTGTGCAAGATCTATCAGGAGGTGGAGGCAAAGCAAACCAGGCATAGGTAGATGTCTGTGCAGTCCTGAGGGAGGATGTGGGCGTTTGCACGCATGAAGGCACAACCAAGCGTGAAGAAGGAGCAGAATCGGTTCGCACTTGGGAGGCACAATCAGCGGCCTGGGTGTTTTTGATCTGTGCTTAGGAAGCAGATGCCTGTGCAGTTAGAAGCAGAGCGTTGTGGCTTCCAAATGCTCATATTTAGCATTCTAGCAAGTCGGAGCAGATGGCAGGTCTGACTACCCTGGGCCCCATTTCTGGGCAGCAGCTAGAAATCCTTCAGGCCTCTGCACAGCAGTGCGGATATGCCTGCTTAAGGAATGGCATCCTGGGATTTCCCACTCCCTCTGCTGCCTCCTCCTGGGTTTTGTACCAGTCTCAGCACAGAGGAATGTGTCCCCAGCCACAGTGCAGCGGACTGGGGACACCCCACTGGGTCACGCTGGGCCAGCTCACATACCCCAAGCTGTCCAACTGGGGTGGCACTGGCCTGGCTGCAGGCCAGCCGCATTGCTTTGCTTCTCAGGTAAAGATATGGGAGAGCAGCCGTATCTGGGCTACTTGAATGCCTTCCAGAAACCAAGTCATCCGTAAGCACTGCTGAAGTGAAGTCATCATGCCCAAGAAGTAGAGCATAGCTGATTTCCCACCCCTAGAAGTAGAATGCAGGAAGTTTCAGAGCAGCTCGGTCACAGGCCACTAGGATGGCCCAGGAGTGAGTTACACACATTCTCAATGTGACTGAGGTGCACACTGGTGGGCAACAGCTATTTTATGCAAGCTATTACCCCACATAAGCCAAAATATCTTCTTTTTTCCCTTGCAGTTGGAGAGGAACCATACAAAGGAGGTAGAATGAAGGGCAGATGTTGACCTTATGCACGTAGCTTTCACAGAAACCTGCAGCCTTTCAAACAGATTTCTAAACTTTGCTCACTAGCTTGTAGCACGTCAGTGTACAACAGAACAGATGTTCTTAACCAAATACTGACATTCCAAATGAGGCTTCTTAGATTCTTCAGCTATAACTAGAGAATCCATATGATGAACACCGCATTTATGTCCTTCAAAGTCTGTTATCTGTGCCTTTGGAGAGAACCAGAGAAAAAATTGTCCAGCTACGTGGCAAATAATCCACATGCTCAGATTTTGTACAGGTGTGAGGTTCACTATACACAAAGAAAGGAGGGAAAAGGCAAGAAACTACTAGCAAAACTGAAGAAGAGACTGGAACAGTCCTAGTCAATCCCCTCTATACCAAGCTCTGTGTTGGGTGATGTGAGGTGGTGAGTGAAGGCTGTTAGTCACTGTGGAGTGTAACTGCAGTGTGGGGCTTAGGTGGTTTGCCACACGGTCACCAGTAAACCTGATTGTGAAAGGAGAAAGAGAGAAAAGGCAACAAAGGCTGTCACCAGTACTAGATGTGATACAGCAACTGAAGTAATGGGGAAAAATGATGAGAACTGGAAATGATCCATTGAAAGCTGATACATGGAAAATTAATTTCAGATTGAAACCATTGCTTTACCAGGATGAAGTCAGAGAAGTTCTCTGAGGAAAGAAGCAAAATGCTGAGAAATCCAAGTTTAGACAGTGAAGCTCAATGTGAGCTTACAATACTTCAGGGAAATGGCGGGCAGATCAGCAAATAAGGAATTATGAAAGTGAAGTCAGAATGTATTAAAAGCCTCAGTAACCCTGTGGGATAGCATTTGCTTTTACCTGGGGAGGTTCCTGCAAGTGCTGTGGGAGCTTGAAAGAAAGCAGTAGCTCCCAAATTGCAAACCTCAGAAAGAGGAAGAAAATAACTGCCTCCCAAAGAAACATCTATGTAAGAAGACCCCTCCACTGGGAGAGGTCACATCAGGAACAGCCATGCTGTTAGTCATCACCAAAGTCCTGAAATCAGAAAGGAAGTCATGCAAGAGAAAAGGAGTTGCTCTAAGGGGCAATATTTTTTCCAAAGAGGGGTCCCAGCCATGAGGGGCAGCTCTAACTTTATCTCCAGATTCAAAATGTTGAAAAAGTAGCATTTGAGACTTCAGAAATGTTTTTTGTTTGTTTGTTTTTGTTTTTTTTTTTCATGTTTTTGGCCAAACGTTTAGATTGTAGATCTAGATTCAGACATCATCTGAGGTATGAATCCTTGTCAATATTGAACCAGGAGAGAACTTACGACACGTGTGTTTTGTGCAGTCATGCAGTAGCTGGAACATCATTGCACTATGTCTGCGCTCATCCTGCTTTCTGGTTGCAATCAGTAGCACCAAATGGTTGCTGCTGCTGTTGCAGATAGATGGATGTGCATCTTTAATTACAGGGCTGCTCATAATGCTAAATGCCTTTGGGGCTGGGAGCATAGATGGAAAGCTCTCTTTCATCACTAAACCCTCCACTCATTTCAACTTGCAGGGTCACACAATCTGTTTCTTGGGGACTTCATCACAGGAAGCCACAGCACTGGGAGTCACAAGGGATGGGAGGACATCAGTCATCCTGACCCAGTTCCGTCTTTGGGCCCTCTGATTCCTCCAGAGTACTAAAGAAAGGGAGGATTGCTGCTGGAAAGGAGACAGGAAGGTTGGAGGGAAAGACAGTTTGCGTGTCCCCACACAGAAGCACAAAAGGGAGGAATTGTGCCATTAAGACGACTCAGAGCGGGGCCTAGCTGTGCCACACAGCACTGTGGCGCAGCACACGACTGGAATTACAGGTACTACTGCTATTGCTACAGGTCATACTGGTGCCTAATAGCTGTGGTACTGCTTGGTACAATGTCCTTGTAGAGTCACGACCCTGTGGGACAAAACCTGCAAGCCTTCTGACTTGCAGACAGGCAGTGTTCCTCCTGCACAGCATGTGGGCAGGCCCAAATGCAGCCACGCAGTGCAGAGACATCCCAGTGCCCCTCCAACATGACAGCAGCACATCAAAACGTCCTTTTATGAATCAATACTCAATTGTTACTCTCGTGGAGAGCTGTGGCCCAGGCCTGTTGCTGATGGGGGCATGCTGAAAACCCTTGTGCTGCTTGGTGGAGGACTTCTAGGAGTCTTCACACGGGTGGGTTCAGCAAGTGCAAAAGGTTATTGCTAGAAAGGCCAAGATATATTGATAAGAAACACCAAAAGTGAAGAGGATTTGTTTGGAATATCTTCCTCGTCTGTTTCTTCATTTTGGAGAAGGGCAATAAACCTTACTTCTAGGCAAATTTTGACTTTATTGGCTAAAGATTTCCTGTCTTTTTGATAAATTCAGGAAAAAGAAATCGATGAACAGCAGCAGCACAAGTCCTATGTGTTTATAAATCCTTAATGGTCTGTTCTTAACATGTGCGCTTTCAGACACATAGGAAAGAGCTCTTCTTTCTCTCTTACCAGAAGGCTTTGTTCAGACATGTTCATACTCTTAGGCACTAAGCCGCCGTGTCCAAGATTCCAGTCAAAGGTCCAGGTCCAGTTGTGTAAGACAAGCTGTTTCTCCAGATGTTAGTTCCTGCTCCAAAGAACTTCCAGAGAGAAAAGAAGACAGTAGCACAGCGAATGGGAGGGAAGCCGAAGACATTGGTGAGACACTTATAATTAGTGTAAGGAGCGTCAATCAGATGACACCAGCTCCCTAATCATCGTTGGGTAGTTTTATGGGCTTTACAGCACATCTGGATTGTAAAGAGAAACAACAGGGGCATTAAGTAGCGACAACTTCCAGGACAAACCCTTTCCTCTCTTAAATACATGTTTACATGAGTCCATATGAAATAGAATTTACGGTAACAGCAATTAATTGAGATATGCCCAAATTGTATGCTGCTTGTTTATCCGTAAGTGCTGTGATCTTGCATCTAATGTCCACTTAATGCCTAATGAGCTCCAGATCAGATGCACAGATTCAGAATACTAATCTATTTACAGATCTTTACATGCAGTACAAGTATGAACCAAAATTAAAACTACTCTTTCCGACTAGAAAATGCAGGCACTTGATCAATTATATTGTCAGGGGAGACTTAGTCAATGGAATCACCTGCAATTTACAACCAAACTTGGTTCTTTTTAAACCCAAATCCTCACTGAGATACTCTGGGAAGGTTCTTTCAAATTTCTCTCGAGAGATTTTAGAACATCCACCTCTGCTTTACACGAACTGCCACTACAAAGCAAGTTAGATTTTGGATTTAGGGTTTCAGCTTACAATCTCCATGTGTTCACTCACTATTTTCCATGAGTGAATTCCTTTTCCAACAAGGAACAAGTGATCATGCACAAATTGCAGTGGGTTGAAATGTGCACAACTTGGGACCTGTGGTTTAATGATCTCCGTAAGACATTGACCTGGAAGGGGTATTTGCTTGTTTTTTATGTCATGTAAAACCTAAAAGAGATTTGGAGAGGGATATGAATTCATTATTCATGCATGACTCAACATTCATTGTTCTTTGCCATTTTGTAAAGACCCCGTGGGTTTCTTAATGTTTAATCAATACAGGCAGTAGACCACAAAGTGCTGTTTGGCTGACCAACGCTGATGTCCAGTTTTGGGCAACCCAAATCCTGCCACACCTACCAAGTGTGTTCGCTGATGCCAGATGTATACGAGCTGAACGGAAACTGTGTCTGGCTCTCTGTCTGTTAGCAGGCCAGAGAAATGGAGTGCTTGTGGAACTTTTTCTCTGCTGCTGCTGAGATCACCATAGTAAGACTATGAAGAAGCAAACTCAGCATAAATTAAAAAATTGTGTTGTATGTGAGTCGCTCCGAAAGTATCTCCTTCTATTTATTTCCATGAAAACCTCAACAAAGAGCAAAATTGGCTCTATTTTGTACGAGCTGTTCAATACATTCTTCATTTTGTGGTGTGACAGATGTGCATGACTGTCCAGAACGTGGCCTGTCTTTCATGTCACTGTTGTCACTGCTGAAATGCACCACCCACCACCTCACTGTGCTCAAAGCCTCTGTTTGGTCTCTATAAACATTCAGCAAGCATCAATGAATGTCAATAGGTGCAATTTTTCTCCACATTGAGGAATTCACTTCCACACCTTTACTTCATAGGCGCTTCCATGTCAGACACTATTCTGTCAGACTGCCCCTCTATTGCCATCCGTCACATGGCAGCAAAATGTAATGGAATATTGATGGAAAGCTTCAACCTCTACTGCGATACCACCAACTACTGCCTCTGACCTCATGGGCAAACATAATAAAATAGGAGGCATTAGTTTTGGAGCAGCCCTCCTATATAGCTGAAAGGTCGTTTCCCTGTGTTTAGGATGAAAGGCACAGACCTGCTATAACTAAGCCTTGGATGCTATGGTAACTTGTGAATTTTTCATAGGCCGGCTTCCAGGATGAGCACATCATTTAATTTATTTTATATGCAATATGGAAAGGTTGAGGTGATGTAGTGTAAAGCCATGCAGGAAGAGCTATGCACTAATATATATTAATAGAGAGATATCTATTAATATATCACGTTACATATTAATATGCCTTGTTTTAATATTATTTAGCTAAAATATGAGCAATAAATATTGTTCTTTAAGATATAGAAAATGCATGCAAAATTAAAGCCTATGGTTTAGTAGATTTATTGTGCCCTTAATAGTGCAGAAGTCATATAATCAATATGCCTGACATAGTTTAAGCCACTAAGGGAGATGAAAGCTGTTCTGCGGTGAGCTGATTGCAGAACCATAGCAGTAATCATTCATATGATGTGAATGAGAAAAAAAAAAAGGAAGGCAGGAAAAACTTTTTAGCATCACTTCCTTGGAATCACATCAATACTTTCCTGAAGTCACAATGACCTTTCTATTATGATAGTGTTCACTTTCAGTGCACTTATATGCCGAATTCCTTTTTTTTTCCTTGACATTTGCAGTCAAATATTTGGTTTGGTTGAAATGGGAAAAAAACTACTCTGTACTGTCTCTAAACAGTTAAAAATGTCATTCTGCGGTTTTCCTGGTCACTGTCACAATGTCACTGTCACAAATATGTTGCTAGGTGACTGCAGATGTTATCAGACACTGAAAAGCACACATTTTCCAGATGTAGTCATCAAATAATTTTCACTTGAGTGATTCTGTGCTGCAACAAATTTGAATACCTATTTAAGTGTCTACGTGCTTAAAAAAACACAAACTAATTTGGATTGCATTAAAAACTGTTGTGCGTCAAGAAAGTAGAAAAAACGGATCCAAAGGTGGTACAGTTTGACCACGGTTTCTTGAGATTTATCTCCTAAGAGCTGCAATTTTACACCATCCTCTTGAGTTTTTTAGCTTCTGTGCCTACCTGATGCTCACATTCTGCATCTAATTCTTCTGCAGCTGATCCCTGTAGACTGGTATTTGTGATGGCTAGCGATCTGACTCATTAAATCTGTCAGAAAGCAGTGTTTCAAAAATTAATAATGGTGGAGTTTGAAACTTCAGGCTGATGTGATACAAAAAAACACATGAATTTTCAGTTAGTTTTAGACGTCATTCTGGAAGCTGATTTTGTCAGTCTAAGTAGTTCAGCTTGCAAAACAAGACCCCCAGACATGTCCATGCCACCTGTGTCACTGTGGGATGCTCAGCTGAGCAGTTCTGGGGTGCATTAAAAAGAACGTGGCTAGCAGGTTGAGGGAGGTGATCCTCCCCCCCCCCATTCTGCCCTGGTGAGGCCACGTTTAGAATACTGCGTGCAATTCTGGGCTCCTCAGTTCAAAATAGACAGGCATCTCCTAGAAGGAGTCCAGCGGAGGGCCACAAAAAGGATAAAGGGCCTGGAGCATACATAGCCCATATGAGGAAAGGCTGAGCAAACTGGGTTTGTTCAGCCTGGGGAAGACTGAGGGGGAACCTGGTTAATGTTTATAAATATAAAAATTTATTATAAAAAGGAGGTGAGAGGCAAGTGGAGGAGGCCAGGTTCTTCTCGATGGTGTGTAGCGACAGGACAAGGAGCAAGGGCCTAAAACTTGAACATAGGAAGTTCCATACCCACATGCAGAAGAACTTCTTCATGGTAAGGGTGAGGAAGCACTGGAACAGGCTGCCCAGAGAGGCTGTGGAGTCTCCTTCTGTGGAGATATCAAAGAGTTGTCTGGATGCCTACCTGTGTGACCTACTGTAGTGAACCTGTTTTGGCAGGGGGTTGGACTCAGTAATCTCTTGAGGTCTCTTATAACCCTTGCAATTCTGTGATTCTGTGTACTAGCTGCACTGGCAATGATTGGAACTCACATGCACAGTGAATATTATATACACTATATATAATACACACACACACATATATATAAATATATGCACATTAAAGAAATACACATTAAAGTGTTTTAATCCATGAGCTGACTCCACATTCCAAGTAATAGGTGTTACACTTGGATACAATTATTTCCTTTTTTTTTTTTTTAATACAATTAATTTTTAGACTGGAAGTCTATTTAGACGATCTAAGGGTTTCTTCTGGTCTCAATATCTTTGAATGTACGTTGGGTAGATATGAGGTAGGGCTCAAAGAACATGCTACTGCTTGCATTTTGCCTAGGGCTTTGAACCATAACATCTGCATATGTTCTCTGGTTCAGTGTATGCTTTGAATGATGAAGAGATTATTTGGGGTAGTTTGGCAGGGTCTTGCAACATCACACTTTTCAGCTCTGATTATGCTGATCTGAGGCAACGTGACGTGCATGGATTTAAGTGTAAACTGTCCATAAAGGGTAATGTGCTAGTATTAAATAAAATAATACTTTATTTGTCTCAGAAAGTTCCTAGGTCTCCTGTGGTAGCAAGCTGGGTGCTTATTCTGAGAAAATACGACTAGCTATTTTCTATATTCCTATAGTTTTTCCCTAGACATCCACTTTTGCCCACATATAAAAGACAAAACACTGCAATAGATGAATCTTGGCATGACCTGTGTGGCCATGTTCTTAGTCTATAAATACATAGGTGATTTCCAGCAGTGTATGGCATTCATATCATTGGTCTCCAGGGTGTAGTGGGAGGTGCAGGAAGGACATATCACACAAGAAATCATTAATCCTTCTGGAAAAGCTGAAGGAAGAACAGTAGTTTGTGAGGTCTTTGGTTACAGTAGGTGCAATGTCTATACGTAGCTTAGATTGCTGTGCTTGCTATGCCTAAGCTAAATCTTTTTACCACATCAAAAAAGCTTTAGACAGCATACAATGCCTATGTCCTCTGTTCTAAGATAGTTACAAAGCACTTCACAGACTGTCTGCTAGATGCTGTGTTATTATGCCATTGCTCCAGGGAGAGGTGGTGGTATAGGAGAGCCTTTGCTCTTCCTCCCCGTTTTCCTAGCATCAGATAATATAAGGTGAGACACTGGCCAAGAGCTGTGGTTTGGGATGTTCATGTCAGACCACATGACCTCTGGAGGTCTCTTCCAACCAACATTTCTAGAGTCCATAGAAGACCTATACTCACCTGAATCAGTAACTACAAAGCATCTCAAGAGGCTCTACGTATTTACATGATGGCAACTAATCATGTTATCTGATCAACACCATTAACGGAGAGTGATGCAGCTGACCAGCTACTAGACAAACTAGCTGTTTGACAATTCACCAACCAAGCAAGTGTACATAATCAGTGGTTGTACGTAAACCAAGTAAGTATGCACATAATTGGCTTTTTTGGAGATAACCAAGTGTATCTGATTTGCTCTTTGAATATCGTACCAGAAGGACATCGGTTCTGTGTCGTATCTATGTGAATATCTCAGGTACCTGGTGGTATCTCCAATGGCACAGCACCTGTTTAGGCAACCGAACCAAACCCTGAACGTTTCCTAGGGTGAGCAGAAGGAATTTTGCTTTTTCACCTGCAGCACAGCAGGTCTCAGGTTGTCCTCAGTGGCTTGTTCACGTTAAATAATTGTTCTTTGTGAGGCTGTGGTCGGTATATTTAGCTTGCAGGATCACAGCACCAGGTCAAAAAACTACACAAGCGCTCCACTATGCAAATGTTGATCTGGGATAAAGCCCTGTTGTCACATTGCATTTGTTCAAAAACTTAACCGCAGCCACAAGTCACAGTCATGTTCATTGTAGCTCATTTACACATCGTTTAGATGCACCAAGTTCTTTTTACTGTCATCCAAACTGGAGGTGGAGGTACTCCATCTCTGAACTTCTGGATCCTTTGAGGTTATCACCACGTGTAAGAAAGTGAATATCCAACACTGATGACTAAACTGTTGTCCCGGATATGGAGAAAGCCATTATGGAGAAAACATAGACTCCCAGTAGCCTCTCCCAGTGGTCAGTGCCTCTTCCTGTAGCCAGACTCTGAAGGATTCAGGCCAGCACCAAACCATGTGAGGAATACCGCTTTTCTAACTCTTTTCTGTCTTCATTTTTTGTATTTATTTCTCCTCTGGAATCCTAAGCTTTTACTGGGCATGCAGCCAGCATCAGGCACTCTGCTACCAGGGTGTGTTGGTATAGGAACTCATACAACAGCCGGCCTCAGCCTGGGGACCTGGATTGCCAGGGCTGCTCCACCTTGCTGTCTTTGTTTGCTGTAACACCACGTGCAATCCTATGCTTAAAAAAAAAAACAACAAAGGGAAGGTGGTTCACAAAAAAGTGACATTTGGAAACCCAGCCCTTGCAGGGACTTTGTTTTGCCTGACACAACCAGTTGAATCAGCATAATTAGGGGCAGAAGGAAGTGGGGATGGGACTGAGTGGAAAGTGGGAATGGGAGCTGGCGTCAGGCTGGAGCACAGAGGCAGTGACTGGGAGCCCGGCGTGGCCTCGCCCCTCACCTACTGACTGCTCCTGTCCTTTGTTTACCTGCAGTGCTTTGTTCATGGAGTGCACAGAGACCGTGTGGGTCATAAATGAGGTATGTGACCAAACAAATAAATGTTTTTACCTTAGTTCTAATTGCTCCTTTACATTCCTTTCAGGTAAAACCATAGCCCACACGTGTGAGGAATTCCAAATTCTTTCTCTTGAATCTGAACTGTGTGGTTTTGCCCAGGTCTTGGAGCAAAGCTTCTGAATAGAAACTTCCTGCACCACAGAATGGGAGAACAGAGATGTACACCAGCCACGCTCAGAATGGAGAGAGTCGGGGGCAAATTTCAGTGCAGGGCTGAAGGGCAAGCAGCTGCTTCTGTAGGGCTAGCCTGTCCTCCCTGCTAACACACATGCTGAGAGCCCAGTGCCACCTAAGTGGGTCTGGGGTACCCCCACCAGGGAGGTCAGCACTGACACCAATACTCTCTCCTCCCATTTCCCTATTCTGGGAGTTTACGTTTAGACAGATTCTGTACTGTGACCAGATGTAAAACACTGATGGGAATCTTCTGTGCCTGTTAACAATTTTGAACATGTAATGACAACAAAGGATTAATACAGCTGTGCTGAAAAGCACAAGTTAAATGAAGTTATTATGGAAAAAGAAGCTTTATTACTATAAATATAACTTCTTTACAGGAAAACGTCATAAACTAACGTATTCAGAAAATGCAGATTTGTATTTTAAGACTGTTTTTTAGCCTCTTCAGAGTGAATAATGTCTTATAGAATACGTTTATTATGTTTACTCTGGTTCTGGAATCTACTATTGCAGTGCTGCTTAAAAGGCTCAGTGAAAAACAATCATTCCATATGCTTAGCAAGAATAGTAAACTTTTCTTAATTCCAGATAAAACTTAAAATGTGGGAAAAAGCTCAGTTTTATATTTTATTTTTCTTCTTCGTGAGACAAACATGAATTTAATGGGCCCCGTTTTTCCCTGCCTTACAAACTGTATCAATGCACTGAGGTTCACAGGGATCTGTTTAGTTTCTGCCTACTTTGAATGATGACTTGATGACAGAATATAAGCTCTATCAGAGGGAAAAAAAAACATTGGAAACTAAAGAACTATTTAATATAGCAGAGACAAGAATAATGCAGAAGAAAAGCTAAGAGTTAACTTGTTAGCAATGAACTCTATTTTAATGCCTGCAAGTAAGATCAGAGCAGATTACCTAGTGAAAATGGCTCATTTTGCATTGCTTTTTGTCTTCAGAACAGGCACTTGGATGCCAAGGTAACTTATATATTTACTTTAATGTGAAGCACTGCAATAAAGTGCCACACATCCCAAGACTGGTGGTGTCAGGAGCACACCAGCATTTTTGGGATGCGGCTGCTGTAGCTCCCTCGTTACGTGCAGTTCGTGGTGCAGTTCTAGGAGTACTCTTTTCTCAGTACAGATGCTGAGGTATTTTTAATGTAGCGCGTGCATACTAAGATCCCTGTTCATGCAATGGTAGAAGTTTCTGCAAAGAAGTTTAAGCTGTAGAAACCTATTGTAGTGGCAGCACTTAATGACTGAGCTCGTCTGCCACATCGCTAACAAGAAGCACTGCATTTTCTGTACAGCTTCTGCTGTTACTGAGGGCCATGTTTTACAACAGGAATCATTAAAAAGAAACAGAGGAATTCTTATTTCCAAAGCCTGTCTTGGTGGCCTTACCCCTAATGACTTTTGACATCACTCGGTACACTTTCGTCATTCCCACTGTGCTGGAAGCATGCTCTCCAGTGTTCCCATTGCATTGGTCCACCAGGTACGTTTGACATTACTGTAGGCTTTATTTATCATCATTTTGTTGCCCCTGAGCCTGATTCAGCCCGAGTGACACAAGGCTGAATTTTAGAGTGTACACAGTCACTGTGAGCAGCTGAAAGCAGGAGAACAGCAGACATTTTAAAGAGCATGCTAATAACTTGGCACGAAGTAAGGATCGATGGTGAGAATTAGGCTAAGTTAATGGGAAGGCCACCTCTTGGCTCCAGGGTGCTCAGAGAACTAGAAAGTGTGGGCCTGGAGGCATTTTCCTGGCATATTGATGTTCTGGCAAAGAGAATGTACACTTTGAACATGGGATGAAGTAACTGGGATTTGTTTTGCTTTTCTTTTTATTTCGTTTGACCTGCCTACACATGTCTGAGCCTCAAATCCCATGCCAAGCTTTAATCCTTTTTCCTCCGGAGCCCTTGGAGGTGGAAAACAAAGTTGTGGTAAATCATATCGTTAGGCTTTAATAGCCAATGAACACTGAGTAACATTTTTTTCTCCCAAGGGAGTTATTTAATGTTTAATGAAAATACCAATTTGCATAATTCACTTGCAGTTGAAAGGTCACCATCAGTCTGTCACTGGGATAATAGGGTAATTACTTAAGATAACTATCTCCCAGCCATAAAATAATGTTAATTTGTTGGAAAAGGACAATTTAAAATTATTGTGTTTTAATTATTAGATCATTTTTTAGTCTATTTTTAAGAATGTCAGAAGTTCTGCAGCACGGCTCTTAAAGTTGTGTATCAGTTTCTCAAATGCAGTGGGTGTGGAGGCCAGGCAGACCAGGCTTCTGTACTAGCTGCTACTTTGCTCCATTTTTTTCCATCCACCTTATTCAGTCTTCAGAATTTGACAGTCAACATCTGCAAACCTAGGTAAGTGGCAACAGCAGCCATAGATATGAGAAGCTGGATGGAATCAGAGTGACAGGACGGTGCACAGAAGGTTTGCTTGGGCAAAGACGTGGCCATCCTGCGCCGTGTGTCCTGTTCTCATTTTGTACTGTGGTCAGGATGACCCTATTCTGAGCACACTGCTCCGTCACACTCCCATCAGCAGAGCCACCAAACCTTGTTGGGTCCCAAATAAAATGCTATCCAATTAAAAGCCCACTTCTTTTTAAGTTGTGGCGTAAGAAGGAACAGAGAGCAGCTTTTAGTAAAGCACATCTAAGCCAACAGCTGCAAAACTGCTGAGCCATTGCACGCCAAGCACAGCCAAGGACGTAGACATCAATGTCCTCTCAGAGGAGGAAGCAGCTTATGGAAACATCTGTTGTAGCTGTGTGTGAACAGCAGCTATCGATTCCCTTGCAGCTGCCCTCCGTGCACTGCTCAGGGCCCAGGGCCACCACCACATCCAAATGGTCTGCCAGGGTGATCCCAAACTGGCACCCAGCTGCCAGCTGTGCCGGAGGACTATTTATTCCCAAAGGGATACGTGTCAGAGCTGGCCTGTAATAGGGACTTCCTAAATTGCTAGTACGTGCGATGCAGCCACACTCATACACGAGCATTTGTGGCACGGGAGTGAATGGCATTGCTCTGTACTTCCAAGCACGTCCTCTTCCTCCAAGGAGCCTCGTCCCAGGGCCATCACAGTGCCTGGAAGGTCTCATACTGAAATAAATTCCTTTCCCTTCATTGTAAAGCCAGGATGGGATTTCTGTCTTGTACTCTCAGATCCACCGTGAGTTGTGCTTAACATGGGGAAGTGGCCTTGTGAAATGCTGTTTGCAAAAGGACAGACCTACTTTTTCAGCTGAGCACACCAGGCCAAAACCACACTATGTCTCATTTAATGATTGCTCCTGCACAAAGCTTTCAAATAATAGGCACTGCTTTAAACCTGAGCAAGCTAAACGTTTCATTTAGCATTCACTTAACTCCACCGTAGCTCATTAAAACCTCTGCTGCACTGGACAAGGAGAGGAGGGCAACGTGATTGGGATTAGGGTGGGTCAGACAGGGTTTTTCTCAGCCGAAGTCTGAGGAGCAAGGATGTAAATGTGTGATTTCTGCCGAATCCTTGTTTGGTTTGTGTTCAGTCGCAAAACGTCCTTTTTCATCTCCTCACACATGGGGACCCAGCACAACAGTATAAACATCAGTGCTGGATTTATATGGCTTCATGGTCAGACAATCCTCTGCTTTGCAGGCCTTCCACCATCACATGATGAGCCAATGTTTCATCTCTCTGGTTGTAATTCCTACTTCCCAGTGGTCTGCAGAAGCTAGCTTGGCTGGGAGCAGTGACTGGCCACTTCAGTTACCAATTCAAGTTGTGTGTGATTTCCAAATGTGGAATTCTTATCAAAGAGAACTGGAGCACAATACAAATTGGCTTTACAGGACCAGACTGGCAGTGGGAAGTTCAACAGAGAAAAGGAAGTTCCTTATAGGAATGGTATTCCTGATGCAAAGGTATATAAATACACACCGGTGGCTTTTCTGATATCCTGCCTGACAGCAGCCAACAGCAGATGTAGGGAAGAGTTTCCCAACAGCAGCAAACAGTGATGCTTCTCATACAAAATCCCAGCCTTAAGCTATCTGACACTTAGGCCTCCTTAAGCCAGGAGCTTCATTGTCTTTAAAATAATTAACGTAACTCAAAATCTAAAAATAACCTTGGAGTCATATGTTCCTCATTCTTCAGAATTTTAATCATTGCAGCAACTCCACACAGTGTCACTTTGAGGGGGAAAAAAAAGCAAAAAAACCAAAAAAGCTATTCCCAAGGTTCTCTGGAGCAAACTATTTAATAAATGCAACCTCTCACTCCTTAAATCGTGTGCCTAAATGCTGTTGTCTCAGGAGGAGATGAAGGCATGGGACAAGCATAGGGTTGCCCTGGTTGCTGCACTCCTCAGGGCTGTGGTGTGATGGGCTGCAGGCACCCTGCCAGTGTGCTGCACTGCACGAGCTTAGAACCCGAAAACAGCCAAAGTGGTGGGAATCTGAAAGCTGATTCTTCTCCAAAAAGGAGAGCTTTGGAGGAAGTCCCAGGAAGGCAGCACACGAGAATGAAATTCAGCATGAACACCACAAGTGCTGGCGACAAGCAATGCAAAGCAGGGAAACTGTCTTCATTAGTGTTACACGTTTTTGTGTTTTCTACCCAAAGCATGAAAGAGACACAGAGGCGTGGCTGGACTTCAGATAACTTGGTAATAGAATGTGAGCGTATATAACATCCTACTGGTCTCGCTCTGCTGCTTGAGTGGGTTTCTGGCAGCCCCTAAATCTACAAGAATATTGTGATCCACTTGTGATCTAAAATACTCCAGTTACATTAAATGCCAGTATTTGGTTTACACTGACGACCATTTTACATTTGTTTTCTTTGGGAGTGTATGAAGGAAATGAGGTTAAGCTGAGGCCCAGACTTAGGCACGTATTTTTTCTTTAAGAATACAAAAAGGAAAAGCCTGAGCTTCCTTCATTCCAGCAGCCTTGATGATCCCCCAGCGCTGACTCCCCAACTTGCCATGACTTGTCATCACCTTGGTGTGTGACAAATACTGCTGAACGCCTGGGCCACGGGCAGAGCCCAAGTCCTGATGCTTCTGACTTTAGGGAAACGCTGCCCTCAGAGGATGGCAGGTATCTAACACGAAAGCCTAGGCATGTGCTTGACAGAAGAGCAGCCTGCAATGGGTTCCAGGGGAAGCAGAAGCCAACAGCATTTCCCCTGCTCCATCCACTCTCTATTCATATTGTGACCAGATGCCATAATTAGCCTAGAAATAAATTACACTGGCTCCTCCTGGTGGCTGACTGCATCAAGCTCAGCACGCAGGGATGTGGTAATTAGCAATTAGCACTCGGGTTGCTTGAGGAGCCATGTGTTTATCTATACTGCCATGTAGCTTGAAGCCTTCGACCAAAACCATGTGGCTCTGCTCTTGTGTCTGACAGACGTGCCACCACATTCGACCATTATTCTTGGTAGTCACTGCCTGTTGGTAGCAGCGGCTGTTGGTGGCAGTGGTGCAGCTGGGCATGGGCTGCAGCTGGCCGTGGGGTCAGCAGTGTGAGCTCTGAATGCTTCAGAAAGAAAAAGGGAATAATGCAGCTGGAAAACTTATCGATGGAGGAGGTAACACAAACAGTCAAATATTAAAAGAAAGCAGCTGGATTACATCTGGAGCCAATCTGTGTTCCCTAAACAAACCCACCTGGGACTCATTTCTTTGTGGAACCACTCCACTTTGTGGCACTGAGGAGATGGGCGCTGCTGCATGTGGGAGGGCAGCTGTGGGAATGCCAGGGGACACTCAGCATTTCATGGCAAAATGTGACTAAGTACTCTGCAGCAACGCAGGCCTGGTGACTGAGCGTGCTGGCAGGCTGGCCCGGGGACCTGCCTGCTTCTGAGGGACTGCTGTTGTAATTACTGTCACCATTGCATGCATCAAGGATTACAACCACATGAATTTGAGGCCTCGTCACTTTTAGTCAGTGCTTTAAAGCTGGCTGTCTTTTATACACGCCCGGTGGTTTCCTTGACCTATTTTTGGACAATTAAAAGTTATTTTTATATCTAGACTTCCCAATTAATGGTAATAATAAAAGTGTGCTGAGGAGGAAGAGGAGAAAGGTAGCCAGATGCTCAATGAGGACTGTCTGGAAGAAAGGAGGAAACTCACACAAGCTAGAATATGTCACAGGTGTGAGATGTTAAACCTCTAGCAGCTCCTTTTCCATCTCTCCCCTGACAACTGAAGTGTTCAGTCGCTGAACCTTATGTAAGGTATGGCTGGTTGTCATTGTGAGGTTGTACAACAGCTCAGGGGAACATCTGTATTTGTTCCAGGAATACTCTAAAATGCTAAGTTATTGGGTTTATGGATCTGTCTTCCCCGTTACCTCTGCATGTTCTGTTACAGCTCCAACATGGGTGCTGTGGAAGCAACCCTTATAGATAGCTCGTATATAACATTTGTGCTGCAGACCCAACCCTCTCTGTTAAGCCTCGATGAGCATCCATCCTCAGTGAGCATCCATCCTTGACACTCAGTGCTGTGCCATCTCCAGCCAAGCAGATCTGAGGATTACCAGGTCATCAGGAGGAAGAGAAGCAGAAAGCTGGAAGACTGGACTGGGGCTCTGTCCAGCCCATGCTCTGCCTCCGCCTCCTTCCATCTGGCAGCAGATCTGTAGAAAAGAATATGAAAACAAGACTATGTGTAGTTTTGCTCCCCTGACTTGTACATATTCTGGACCAGCCTCTGCCAGTCGGAGGCTCAGGGACTTCCTAAAGCAGAGGTCATGTCTTTACGTTGAATACCTGCTCCTGGCCGTGCTGCTGGTTCTGTTCTCACAGAGCTATTCACTGGCATGCCACAGTGCTGATGCCCTCTGAGGTGCCCCCTTGAATCTGCTTTCCTACTCAGGTGGCATGTGCCATATTTTCACTTCATCTGGGCTATAAAGTCAATATGGCATTTTTATAAAATGCTGCCCTGATAAATTGAGAGGATTGCAGCTATAGGTGTGAACACTTTGAAGGTGACGGTAACATATTTCTTTAGGTCTTACATTGCTTCTTCCTGCAGTGCACATTGCGGTGATACCATGCAGTATTTTCTGAATAGCTCTGTTCTGCAGAAGATACCTTTTTCCAAAATGTAACTGTGTGTAGCTCCCTTCTTCTCCATATTTAAAGCAAATTGTCTATTTTCTTCTAATTGTTATTCAGAGACAGAGCAAATATTGATAGATAGCAGCAGAATTTAATTTATTTCTCTGTTGACGATTGATTTTTCTTGGGCTTTGTCAGTACTGGCTGCCTTCCCAGAAACATCACTTAATTTATCATTGCTGGGTGCCAAACTGAGTCAAGTGTTAAATACAAAGCTCCTCAGAGTGTGGGGACTTTCCAGCACGATGGAGTTCCTGCTCCTCAGTGCTGTGCAGTGAGGATGGCTGGGAGGAGCTGAGGCCAAGGGTTAGCAGTGTCAACAGTGTGAGATCCATGTTAGAGTGGGGTGTCCCTTCCTGCCAAGGGCTGATGACCCTCACTGGTATCTTTTGGTTCGTACTGACATTCATTTCCAAGACACCATTATATCTAAGCAGTGAGTGAAAGGAATGGGCATGTGAACTGAGTCTTGCCCATAGGAAGTATTTTGCAGGCCACAGCACTTGGAGCCACCATAGGAATCATAGAATGGCCTGGGTTGAAAAGGACCTCGGAGATCATCTAATTTCAACCTTCCTGCCACAGACAGTGTCGCCAACCACCAGACCAGGCTGCCCAGAGCCACATCCAGCCTGGCCTTGAATGCCTCCAGGGATGAGGCATCCACAGCCTCCCTGGGCAGCCTGTTCCAGTGCGTCACCACCCTCTGAGTGAAAAACTTCCTCCTAAATCCAGGGCTGAAGGACAGAAGTCTCACTTCCTGTCTCTGGCAGAGGAAAGCTTACAGCCTTGCTTCTTCAGTGCTCTTCTGCCAACACTCGTGAATGTTAGCAGCTCCCTCCTGACCCCATCTCTGCGAAGGCGCAGGGCAAGTCAACTGGCGAGGCACTGTGAGATGACATTCCTCAGGACAAGCAGGGATGCCATCCAGTGACACGACGTGCCACAGTTCTCAGCATGAGTTATTGGGGCTGTGCATGCCTGCAACGCAGCCAGGATGTGCTCTTACAGAGCAGCACGACTTCAGGGCCTACCCTTAGTAACATTCCTCAAGAGAAATCAGGAGGCAAGGCAAAATGGGTTGAATTTCATATTAAATTGGAATCACTGAATACTCTCTTGTCTTAATTAGACTGGATGAAGAGTGAAGACATTTCAACACACTGCCAGAATGCATGGGGCTGAATTCAGACTGTCCACCATGGGTGAGGAACGGGCTGCTGGCAGAGATGACCATACACGGTGTGCTGCAGCATTCAGCACATGAAGTTAGCATGGCTCTTTTCTGAGCACCTTGGCTGGTACTGTGAGGCACAGCAGGCCTCGCTGATAAGCCCTGCACCCTGTACCCTGTACCCTTTCTTTCTTTGAATATTTTCCATCAGAAAAGCAAACAATCTTTATTTGCTACACAAATTGCTTCAAGCTGCCAGGCTGGATGGGCTTTCTGCTGGTGGAAAAGTATCTGGAGAAGTGACACCGTGCAAGTCTGCACCCCTCTCATTCCATGCACAACTCAGGCCTGGTGTGCAGGGGTCTGGTTTGCTGGCAGGCCAGCAGTACGGAGCCCTTGGGACATTAGGATTCTCCTAGCATTAGGCTTGCTATTCAATCTCTCGATTTGGATTTTGATAGCATTCTATTTTATAGAAAACTAATTCCTACATTAGCCTCAGCCCTGCCATGAGAGCCACAGGCCTGCCAGCCCTCCGAGGGGGCAGCTGGTACAAATTGGGAACAGTGGCAGTTCTGTGCCCTCGAGAGGTGAGCACAGTGTGGATTGCAGCCAGCCCTTGGCACCACAGGCGGAATTTCAGCACAACAAAGGCACTGCAGTCACACCAAGTTGTAAAAGGCAGGAAATATTCTTTATTGCTTTGTCCGACAGCTTCCTTAAGGATAAAAAAGAAGAAGAAAAAGAAGGGCTACTGTAGACGTGCTGGTTATACTAAGCATAGCACCATACCTGGAGGTCCTGTACATGTTGTGGCCCAGACCTGCCCTGTGTTCTCCCAGGCATCCACACTCAGTGGTGCCAGTCTGGAAGGACTTTCCTCAATACTGACAATGAGTGCTGATTTGGTGCTAATCATGAGCTCATTGGATTTCAGCTGCACACATGGGATAAGTTGCTACCCAGGTCTCAGGTCATACCTGCACTTAGATCACACTGTGATGCTCCTTGCTGGTGCTAAACTGGGAGAAGGTCTTCTGAAGAGCTCAGTCTGACTGAGGAGAATTCTATCTCCCATCTCGCTAATTTCATAATGCACGGGGTAAGATTTCAGCTGTTTAGGCAGCAAATAAACTTAGTGCATAAAAAATACCTCAGCAGATTGCCTAAGCCCTGGAGAGCATCTTTAGGCAGGCTTAGAACTGTACAACGCACCTCACTGCTTGAGAAGTGATGCTAAATACACGATGTACAAAAACCGAAGTAAAGAAATGGTAATACATTGTAATATTATAGCTGTCTTTTGAAAAAAGTGATCTTGGGCATAATCTGTAATATCCCAAAACTTAGCCTTCAACAATTGCCACTGAGAAGGATAATAATTCACTGCACGTATCAGAGCATGACAAGTTCGCAAGCAAAAATTCATTTAGGAAAACTCCTTCTATAAAAAATGACTGCAGGAATTCACACGTGTGCCCTTGAGATGTGTCAGTTCTCCGGAAATTTAATGCGGAATTTAGTGCTCTGAGACAGCTTCCTCAGATACAGCAGAGATAAATCACAGCTTTGCTAAGCCCTGCCAGCAGACTCCTTTCCTAAAGCACATCTTGGTCTCCAGAAAGTGAAGGAAAGGGAAGCACGTAGAGCCACCTGGGTGTCTGCTGGAGGGTCAGGCCCCTAAACCAGATCGTGTGTGTGTACGTGCAGAGCTCTTCCTAGAAGAGGATCTGGCCCTTGAATGCAGTACAGTCAGGATTCCACCTTGTAGCTCCATGAGTCTCTTTCTGTTTGCCTAAAACTTGAGAAAAGTGCTGTTAACGGTGCTGTTTTTGTGACAGCCATAGGAACGGAGCAGCTCAAGGCGATGTCCTCCTAGAATCTGTTTCCTATCATGCAAAAAGCAAAGCTCATGATGATGGTTAACCTCCAGGATTTGCAAGGTGGCTGTGGTATTTCTGAAGATGCACCCAGTTATCAGCATAGCTGTGGCAGAACTGTTGTTTCTGTGGCACAGCCTGTTTGTTCACAGTCAGCTCCACTCAAACTGTCCTGGGCTGTACAGCTGATCTCATCCTATCTGCACAGCCTTCTAGCCCAGAAATCAGCCGTTCAGTGAAAAATCCAGTAAATACATTACAGGAGCTGATGTGTGGCTCTGTAACAGCTTGGACTCACTGCACTTTGGCTGTGTTTCTTTCCCCATTGTTGCTGAGCTGCATTTTCACCCCATGGCTCCTGACAGAGGAGTCAGACTCGCACAAAGACAGTCCTACCTTTTGTTGTTTCCTCCGTGCTGAGTGCCCAGCCCAGCCTCCTACACCTGAGCTCTCAGAAAGGGTACAGACTGAGTACAGCGTGTCCCTCTTTGTTTGAAGAGGCATCACTGGATATTAGCCCTCCACCTCCACACAGCAAATCCCAGTGGTTGAAGGGGATGTGTGAGGGCAGGCTGAGTTACTATTGCTCCATTCTCTGTTTTTTCAGTAGAGACAGAATCAATCTCTACCTTTTTGCTGTTGCAACATATCAAAAGACGCTGAGAAATGCTGATCTCAACCACTCAAACTGGATCTTACCTATAAACAAACAATGGGAAATTAAACATCGTTCCATCCCTGTGCTGCAGGGGACATTGGAGCAGAGGGAACCTGGCATTGTTTGCATTCACTCCTTTTGATGGATCAAGTGGCATTGAAAAGCACCTTAGCTTGACAGACAGCCATAGCCATCAAGTGTCCATCTCACTCCGAGGTAATGGAGTGGGCACTGCATTTTGTCCATGCAGAACGTACAGCAAACAGCTGCTGGGCTCTGGCGTTGTTGACTGGAGAACACTGTGCTCATCATTCCAGATGTTTCTAATTGCTAGTTTACTAATTTGTGTTACAGAATGTTCTCTCCTTTGGGCATTGTGGGTCACTTGACAGGGCAGATGAATGGTGTCATCAGATTTCCTTTCTTCTAAATGAGAGATGTGCTGCTGCTGCCATTAGCATGCAAGTATTGGGCAAGGTCCCTTCATGTGGGCCCGCTGATCTACACTTCACACTAGATAGCATCAGCACTTCTAATTGTGCTCTGGTTTTGGTCACACGGACAGTGAAAGGTTGAGGCTGAAATCTGAGGATTCACCTTGATTTGGAGCCATTTTCAGAATTTGAGTTCAGATCTCTCATGTGGAAGAAAGGAAAAAGAAAAGCTCCAGCACATTGTATTGCCTGCTCTATTATGTAGTAGCTAATAATTAAAAACACACTGCAATTGCTTTTGTGAGTTTGTAGCATAGAGATAAAGGATTGCTTCAAGTTGTAATTTGACGTACTATAATGGTTGCTGTATTTCAGTTATTTGTTGGCGAAGCTTAGTTTCTTTTTTCAATTTTAATGATACAAAGAAATAATTAACATCATATGTTTCCTCTGCACTTGCACAGTTCTGAAGTGCCTTTACTTGAAATGAAATAAAATTTCATGCTGTTTTCTAGAGCACCTCTTCAAAACCCATCTTACATAGCGTTGTTACACAGCAGAGTCCATAATCCCTCATAAATAGCACTGTGCAACCGACTGCCCTGGGAACTGCTGCTGCTGGTGTGACATATCAGATCCCTCCAGACCTGGAAATGCAGTCTGATCCACCACGAACTCCAGGGGTTTTATGACCTGTAATTTTATCCTTAGGTGGCTTTATTTTATTTATGTCTCTGGATGTACAGAGAACACTGGGAGGCATCTAGCCCTCAGTACAGCCACGAGCATCATGTGGCTCGTTTGTAAGCAGTGATGACTTGCCGTGGGCAGCACCAGGGGTCCCAGCTGTGGCAGAGGAGTTGGCATGGCATGGCCCCGAGGACCTCAGAGCACAGAGGGTTCTGTTGGGTCCGCTGGGGGCCCCAGTGGGCACGGGCAGGGCCACAGCTCTGGCTCATCAGTCCCCAGACCCATGCAGTCCCACAGCCCTGGTGTCCCTTGCACTCCCATGGCCAGCTGCACTGATATGTGTCTTGGTGTCACAGTCACTGCCCTGCAGCAATGGCTTTGCAGCAGGCTGGCTCCTTCTCACTCCTGCAGGTCCAATCCTCGGGCTGGGGCAACCAGGAATCTATTTTGTAGTTAGTGTGGCCATGGAATCATCAGCTTCCAAATATCTGCCCGCTCTGTGGCTGGATCTTCCAGAAAACCTCATCTCCTGTATCCAGCATCCTGTGGCTTATGGCAAGCCCATCCTCACTTGGCAGTAGCTGTGAGACACAAGAGCAGGGTGGAGGATACAACAGCTTGGCACATCGGACATTTCTACCTGCAGCCAAGCACTGCTTTTGACCTTTCCATCTTTACATACAATTTCCAACTTCTTTAATGCAAACCAGTACTGCTTGGTCTTAAGGAGCTGCCTGTGCTTTGTACATCTGCTATTTCCTCATATTGCTGCCGTCAGATCTTCCTGCCAAAGAAGCTGTAGGTGCAAGCGTGGTTGTTGCAGATATTGACCACAGAAACAGCTGCTTCCCAGTCAGCCAGATGTGGCTTTCTGCAGTGTATCTCTGGCTGTGAAACACATGGATTATAGCACAGTGCTTATGTGGTTAGGAAGAGGCCTGGGGCACTGTGCAACTTGTATTGGATGGCATATGGTAGCTAGGAAAGGTCAAGAGGAGCTATTTTGAGCAGGACATATACACCATGAATAGGACTTTAGTTCTTTCTAGTCTACATCTGAGTTTTCTTGCACAAGAAACAACTTATTTCCTTCCAGAGTAAGGGTGAATGAGAGCTAATGTATGTACAGTTTAGACAACCAGACAACCTGAGACCCTGCATGAGTTGGAAATGCCCCAGTATGACATTATAATGATCTGCTCAGACATCCTGAGCTGCATCACAATCTCACCTAGCACTTCCATCCTCAGTTTTGCAGCTTCGTCCAGAGATAAATTATATCCCATTAAGAATTACTTGTTACTCCTTTTAAATGTCCAGTTGGAGAGAATCTGCAACTAGAAATCACTACTTATCTCTCCTTTTAGGCTGGATTTGTAGATTTCAGCTTCTCGCCCATTTCCCATTAGCTTAAAGTCTTTCATAGCCAGCTGTCTTTCTATACAAGTATTTGTCATCCCTTCTCTTTGTTGGAATTAAGCTGCCTTGATTTCTCTTTGGAAGAGATTGTCCAGACCTTAAATAATTATAGACTTCGTCTCTCCCCTTTTACATTTACCAATATTCTTTTCAGAAATGGAAATGAGAAGAGAGGAGCCAGTACTCCAATGATGCCCTTAGTAGTGTTGTTCTCAGAGGAAGTAATGTTGTTTATACCAGACACCGTGATTCTGGTGGGGATTTTTTGGCTGCTGCATCACACTGGGAGTTCATGTGCTCTTAATTAACTCATCAGGCTTTCACAATCATTTTCTAAATCATTCTTTTCCAAGTACCAATCCATAGCTTTGACCTACATTTTTGTTTCCTATGTGTATGACCTCGCCATGAGCTTTCTTACAGCTCCTGCTTTTCAGCTGAGCCTTATTTTCCACGCTCACCACATCAATCGTGGGAGCTGACCTTATTAACTGTGATTCTACCAGCCCGTGGGTCACCTGCAGATTTTTATGGTTAATGGAGATGTTGAGTGGCCTTATTCTGGCACATCTTGCTGCTCACGCTGGAGCTTAGCTTACATCATGGCAACACATCTCTTGGGAGTCCCAGCCTCCTGGAGCACATGGAGCACATGGAGAGGGTGATCACAGCACAAGGGCTTCACGTGAGGGCTTGAGGCTGCTCTCCATGTGCAGCATGGGTGTTTTCTCTCCTTTGGAGCTGTTTGGAAATCTGCTAATTAAATATTATTTGTGAATAGCACTTACTATGTAGGAATGTTGCAAAGATTAATTAATTAGCTGTCTGAAAGTTGGGAAAACGAGAAGTGCTAGAGAAGTGTTCCTGAGTATTATCAAGTACTGCACAGCAACAATTCACAATCCTTTTTTTTTTTTCCCCTTCTGTTCATTTGCAGTTTTGTCTTCCTATTGCTCATTTTGCACAGTTCAATGAGCAATAATAGTCCAGCATACCACTTGCCAAATTATTCTCCCTGGAAATGTGTGAAGTAATTTCTAAAGCCAATGATTGTTTTGTATCTGTATATAAATGTAGGTATATAGACACATTTACAAAAGTGGGTGTGTGTGTATGCATATATGTACCCACAGATATATGCATTTCAAGCAGGTCTATGTGTGCATGTATGTGTGTACATATGGGGGCAATACAATAAAGGGAAGATGTAGCAATTCTTCTCAGATTATACTGTGGAGGTGCCTTCCCCCAGGAATAATATGGAGGTCCCTTTAGGACCGCATGGCCCTAAAGGTCCTGGGTTTCTGACAGTACCTTAAGAGCAATGATTCACAGCAAATATGAGATTCTATAGCAAATCACACACATTAAATCTCCCACCATCACTTCTACTGAAGGTTCTCCTGGATGCACCTCACTTTATTTAAAGAGATGATGGGGATGTTCAGGTGCTCACGGCTCTCTAACAACACAGGGGCAAGAAGACATTCTATACAACAAATCAAACTAGAAAGAAAACGGTAAGGAAGGTTTTTTTTGTCAATATTATTTCCTTCATCCCACTGTCACACAAATGTTGTCTTTTCACAGTGCTGTGTTTGTGTGGCAGATGTAAATACTGGAAAAGCGACAAGAAAGGAAAGCCCGGAATGCTGAGTTCCAATTCACGTTTGTATCTCATGGGCTTCTGTTAATCGATTAGCCAAGGTAAAATTCTGTAGGAGCACTCATGTTGAAATGAATCGAATGAAAGATTAAAGAAAAAAGGAATTTGTAGAACAAGGAGTGACATAACCAGCCAACATTTTTAGCTTTCCTTCAGTAAGAATGGCAGTCAGCATTCGTGTGATTGACAAGGACAGTGCCGGTGTGGGAGAAATACGGATCTGTGCAGCCAGGAATGAAAGATGTGGAAAGAAAGGGCTTGTGGTGGGTGGGGAGGCCGGCAGCTGAAGGGCTGTGGGAGGAGGAGGTCATGAGCAGAATGTGAAGAAGATGCAAAATTCCAGTTGTGGAACGTGGACTCCTTTGGTGGACTTTTATACTGAGGAGGGGGAAGTGCTGTCATCTGAGGAGCTCTCTGCTCCACGTCAGGAGACTTTTCCCTTGCCTCAACGACAGCACGAATATGGAACTATGGAAATACTTCTGGCTAGCCAAAAAGCAGGCTACAAACGGCCTTTTTGTGTTCTTGGTTATGACAGCAAAGCCTGGTGGTCTGACATGGAGGGATGACGTGACACCCTGTCTGCACAGTCAAAAGCAGTGGTGATGGCAGAAGCCTGATGGCCCTTTGGTGGGCTCTGCACCAGTGAACACAGCTGATTGTCCACTACTTGGCTAACCAGCAATTGCCACTGAGCCATGTTACAAGCACATCAGGTCCTGGGACTACCTAAAAAAGACAGATCTATCCAAAACAGATAGGTCTATCCAGAGTGGTTTGGCCAGGCTGTAGCAATATCAATAGCTCAAGATACAGTATTTGACAAGAGTGTTACCGCTGTACCTTACCCACAGCTGAAGACCCTGCGGAGTGCCATGGAGGTGCTTTTAAATAGGAACCAGAACTGCACAGCTCTGCTTTTGGCAGTGAGGAAACACTGTGACTCGAAGGCACCACCTGCTGCCTGCTGGCACAGCAGCACAGCTTTCAAGCTGCCATCTCCAAATACCTGCTTGCAGCTGCTATACTGTACGTCAACGTGTTTAACAATATCAGTTGGATATTTTATTTCTCAACGTGATTACTCACACCTTTTAACTATATGCGGACGAAGGTTTTATGTTACTGGATTTGATGTTATTATGAAAGCTGGAAGCTGCTGTCTTCAATCCATCAGTGTGAGGATGAAGGCATTACTTCTTAAAAGGACATCGACTCAGTTTCCAATTTTATGTCAAGAACACATCTGATGATATAGTTTATGTCATAGATGATTGCAAGGGTATTTAGGTGTCGAACTGCTCACCCTCTGGCCAAAACAAAATAGGCATCTAAGTGCAATAAAATGTACCTGCAATTACACGTGCCAGCAGAATTACACCTGCAGATGTTCTCAAGTGCAGTAATCTGAGAACACCAGAAATCAGACAGGGTTTTTTTCCCTAGGCTGGTTCCTCCCCTTTAGGGAAGGCTTGCAGCAGTGCCTGCCTTTTGTGAGCGCAGTGTAATCCTCAGTGCCACGGAATGCCACGCTGTGGGCTGCTCTGTCAAAAGCCTCTGATCACAGGTGGTGCCAGCACAGTCCTGCCAACACCTCGTTTTCCGCGGAGCAGCGGAGAGTCTTGGATGGGTAAGCAACCAGGATTTGAAGTCATTTAAAATGAGGGTGATCACTCAATATGAAAAATTGAGCTGGTGGAGCATAAAAACTCCTCTTTTAAACCTAAGAGGTGGCCCACCATGCCCCTCAGGTGTCAGAGAGCTGCCCAGGGTGTGCTGGTTATGAGCCCTGCTGAGAACCTTAGCCACGGGTGTCATACTGTGTAGGCCAGAGCGCTGACAGGGCTGACGAGAGGCACTGTTTGTGCAGAGGAATTCCCCGCTCCTTAAAGCATTATGAAGCTCTGCCAGCCCTGAGGCTGAGCCTCCATATTCAGGAAGATTAGCAACACAACTCTTTCTTAGCCATAATAATCACCAGATTTTGGAGTGGTCCTACATTATTTCTCCCAGTATGAGGAATGCACAGACATTAAGTGTTGGTAACTGATCTGCTGAGGCTCTGTTTACTGCAGTTTGTCTGCTCGCTCCTGGGGGAAGGTGGATGAGACGTTCCAGAAGTTCCCCTGGGGTTCTTTAAGGCTTTTTGAGGATTGTGCCAGCCCATATTATGGTCAAACGCTTGCACGGGATTGAGGACAGGAGAAGGCAGCCCTTCATGAGCCCTCCCCTGCCTGTGCAGTTGTGCCTGATGCTGGTGGCATAGATGTAGCCCCTGCTCCTCCAACGCTGATGGTGAGGGCCTCCTTCCACAAAGCTCCCCCATCTCCACTTCAGTTAAGCTGTTTCTTCTTCAAACAGCTGTAAAGAGGAAGAGCTGGGAAAGACAACACAGTGTCTTTATTATACTTCCTTCAACAACTTGAAAGTTTTCCCAGGATTACAGGGTGGCTACGACTATTAACATGCATGTATTGCATTCCTGAGAGTGTTCCTAAGCATGTCAAGCCATGTAACCAAGGCAGATCAGAAGGCATTGCTCACCCGTTGCAGTTCTGCAGCTCTCCAAAGCTCTTTCATCTATTGCTGTGCAAGCCCTTTGTAGTGGCAATTTAGTAAGAGTCTGACGCTTACTAATTCAATTTTGGAGTTTCTCCTTATCTGCCTTTTGAGCGTTGATACTAATTGGCACCATTTCAAAATAAAGTCGTGCTCTCAGTATTTCAGATTCTGCAGACATGTGCAAGTACTATTGCCTGTTAATAGCTTTATTTCTCGTGCTTAATTAATGCAATGCAGCTGACAGTTCAGAAGGTGGTGTTCTTTGACCAAGACCTGAGGATTGGCTGCAGGAGAAGCAGCAGTTTCTGTAATTGCCATCTACCAGTGTCCCTCGGACCCGACTCTTTGCACACAACTTACAGAGATAGAGGGTGGGGGGGTTGCCAGGTCTGTTCAGGCCTGTCTCTCTTCATTGTGATGGCCAGAATAGGACTGACAATTTTTCTGGCAACTGTTATGATGCAGCTTTTAAAATCCTTCAGGATCTGAAGAGTTACAGAGATCGCAACAGCGGGTTCATGGGATTCTGTAACACAGAAGGACACAGAGGCTTTATTTCCTAAGTTTTTCTACTTTATTAAAGGTTACTACAAATCGACACTCTCAAGTATACCTATGGTTGACAAAGCAAGTATATATTGAGCTATTAGTTACCACAAAAGCAAGTACACCTATGTAATCAAGAGTAACAAAGATCAATAGAAATCATCATCATCATCAGTCAACAATACAACAGCAATTTGCAGGTTCCTGGATGGGTTAATTTTCTTCATGAAGGCTGGCATGGTGCTAAGTTCTGGATTTGTGATGAAAATATTGTTGATAGTTGTTGCTGAGCAGTACTTACATCCTCAAGGACTTTTCTGGTTCTTGTGCTGTCCTGCCCCTGAGGAGCTGGGGTTATGCAAGGAGATAGGAGGGGACAGAACCAGGCCAGCCCCCCAAATAACCACAGGGATATCCCATACCATAGGGCGCTGCGATCACCAATAAAGAAGGAAGGGGGAAAGTAGAAGGACGGGGAGAACCACTCAGAGTTATGGTGTTTGTCTTCCCAAGTAATCATTACATGTGTTGGATCTCACTTTCCTGGAAATGGGTGAACATTTCCTTGCAGATGGGAAGTGGTCAATGTCTTCCGCGTTTTGATTTGCCTGTGGGTCCAGCTTTTATTTTAGCCATTAAATTGTCTTTATCCCAACACAAGAGTTTTCTCACTTCTACCTTTCTGATTCTATGTAGGGTGATCAGCTGCCTAACAGGGCTACACCTCAACAAGCAATTTTATATCAGTATCTTATATCTCTCTCTATATATATTAATAATACAGGTTACAACAAACCCATCACTAGGAAAGTAGAAAATATATTTATGATTGATTATTTATAAATGCATGTATATATTTCAAAGTGTTATTGGTACCAAGCTCTATCAAACCAATCCCAGAAGGGGACAAAGCCACCTCAGAAATGGGCCAGTAAAGACTGGACCCCACAGGGGGACCAAATAAATAACGAACAAAGTCTCACTGTGAGGATGAGCCGCGTCACGGTGCTGGAAGCAGCCAGGTATCCCTAGCAAAGGTTCAATTCAGGTCAGGAATCCTGAAGGGAATGGATGAGTCCATGCAGCACAGGGCGTTCTCCAAGAGAGGCTCCATTGGGGTGGAGAACTGGTCCCTGTTATAGCGTGGGGACTGAGGAGGGAGTGGGACACCACCTCTCAGAGCACCCAATGGATGCTGCTCCATTCTTGTTTTCACCTGAGATGATAGGCAAATAGGAGATGATGTTTCCAGTTCTCTCAGACAGAACTTTGCTTATCCCAGACTGTTTTCCTTTCTTTCAGCTAAAACAGCCAATAGCAGTGCTGGTTCCTGCTCTCTCAGGATGTTTTCCCCTTTCTTCCAGACTATTTTCACTGTGCCAGATGATAAGCTGCTGTTCCCATTCCTGGGTTTGCTCTTATCGATGGTATCTGCAGGATGCCTCCAGCTCTGAGTTGCTCAGCTGCACTTCAGAGAGGCAGTGGTGCTTCTCAGGGACACTTCTGGCTCACAGGCCCAGCTCCTGGGCTGGCAGTTCTCAGGCTGGCAGGCAGTTTCTTCTGTCTGGGTTTCAGCAGTCATTTCCTGACAGTATTTTTCCCATTATAGCCAGGTCACCTTTATGGCTGCTCCCATCACTTCACACCTTGAGCTATGGCCCCTTGTGATCACTAGGAGTGAGACTACACCATGCCTCGTGTGTCTCTCTTGTCTCCTAATGCGTGAGGCGGAGCAGACTTGTGTCCGTTTAGGCCCAGTGTCGTACCTTCGGGGATGGTTTGCCAGCTGAGACATGAGCATACCATACAGGTTTAGATAAAAGTGACACAGACGATGATTTGACACAGGAAACAATACAGAAAAGCACAAATCCTACGGCTATATTGAGAGCTAATGTAATTAACGTTGCCATGCCTGTGCTTCAAGGTCTGGTATGCAAACCACAGCCACGACCACTCTGCTGAGAGGCCACCAAGTGGGGCTTGTTGGGATTTTTGATGGAATGTACAGACACAGCTGAATAATGTTCACATTGTATTAGATTTGTTTGGATTTGTTAGCATACAAGCAACACGCAATATTTATTCATTCCTCTTTGTGAGGCTAAAAGATAGTCCAAGGCCCAGTAATTTTGGATAGCCAGTTGTAAGAACGAATTAATCTCATTTCGGAGCCTTTAAAGCATTTTAGGTAATTTCAAGGTGATACAGAAAAATTATTTTTTAAGATTTGAGAGATTTGGCTGAGAATTTTATCCTAACAAGAGGAACATTCCTTTCGAGCAAAAACTACCAGCCTGATTCAGAAAGAGTGCCCCACTTCTGTGCCACTCCCAGAGGCCCCACCACAGTCTGTCCTGAGAGTTAACAAGGCACTTAAGGAGACCATCCATACCAGGATTGGGTTCAGGGCTGCATTAACATAGGAATGATTGGCAAGAGTTCATTCTTCCCAAGAATGCACACCTGGCTAACACTAGAACAATTTTCCTCCTTGGAGACAGTTTGTAAGCTGGGGCTCTTCAACCCCTGGGTAGACAACATGAGGGCACAGGGGAGTGCTGCCTGAGTTGTTCTCTCAGGATGATCACAGTTGTTAAAGCTTCTGTCTGATGGAACAGAAAAACAAATCAGGATCTGTAAAGGGAAATAGTTCTGTAAACACCTATATATAAGTAACTGCACTTCTAACTGGGGGTGCGCTTGCTTTGCATAAGACTCCCAGACTCCCAAGCACCTGGGAAAGAACTGAAATAGAGACCTTTGTGTGGATTCAAGCTCTGTGAGCTTATTGACTATACATGATGGGCACAAACCTAATCCCTACCAGGGGTAACACAGAGACCAAGCCAGGCTATGGCACAAGAGGAGGCTCAGGGGTGACCTAATCGCTCTCTACAACTACCTGAAGGGAAGCTGTGGTGAGCTGGGGGTTGGCCTCTTCTCCCATGTAACTAGTGATAGGACTAGAGGGAATGGCCTCAAGTTGTACCAGGGGAGATTCAGGTTGGCATTTAGGAAATACTTCTCAGGGAAAGTGGTCAGGCACTGGAATGGGCTGCCCAGGGAGGTGGTGGAGTCACCATCCCTGGAGGTGAGCAAGAAACGTTTAGATGTTGTATTGAGGGGCATGGTTTAATGGGAAATATTGGTGATAGGTGGATGGTTAGACTGGATGATCTTAGAGGTCTTCTCCAAACTTGGTGATTCTATGATTCTATGATTCTAAGTACCTGGCAGTTGTCTCTTACCAACATAAGTGACACAAAGCCACATCCACCCCGGTATTAAAAACATTGGTCACCAGCTCTGTCCAGAGTCCATGCAATGCTTGCAGAATGAACACCATGGATTAGAAAAAACAATTAAAGTCCATTAAGCTTGTTTGGCTTAATCGGCTTCTAGCTTGTCACAGTTAAATTGAAAGTGCACTTGGGTGTGATTGTAATATTAAGCCTAATTGCAATTTTTCATCTTTTCCACCCAAGTTGAACTTATAACCTGGTGCGCTGTAATGCTCCACGGGGAATTATTATATGAATGTGCTACAAAAGTCCTATTGTCAATAATTTGAAGTACTGGGGGTTAGTATGCCAAATTAGTTTGAGACCAAGATGCCTCAGGGATAGGTTCTGCTAACCACCAAAATTTAGCATCCCATATGAGGGTGGTATAAGCAAACCCAACAACTTGATTCATTGCCCGCTTGAGAAATCATCTTCATAAATTGAACAATGTGACTGCTGTTCCACCCCTGGGATAAGAGAACAAGCATGATTATAATTATTAGGTATGACCCAATCACTGTGTACATAAAATAACAATTATAAGAGGGGAAGGAAATTGCTCTCGGTGTTGCTTCATTTCACGGCAATTTGCCAAACAATCCGTGTGCAGAGTATGGTAGGCCTAGGATCCAAGATGATTTGAGCTTCTGGTCACTGATGTTGCAGTCAGGATAACCTAAAAGAAAAAAAAACAAAATCGCTTCATTCCTTTTGGATATTGGCTAATTTGGAAATCCATTGTTCAAAGAGAAGAAGCTCATTACCCTGGTGATCTAGCACCTCTCACACAGCAGTCTGAAGGAGTGTTTGTAATATGCAAGGAAAGCTCTCCTTTGCAGGTGATTAACACAGTTTATCCAGTATATAAGCAATGACCATTTATGTCTGAAATTGGAGTTACAGTACAGATGCTGAAGCTTCTCAATATGGGAGCCACTGCCAAGTCCCAGCCCACCTGTGCAGGGCTTGGTGTTTATGCTCGGAGCCAGCAGAGCAGTTGACCCACCTAGCTCCTGTGTTTCGGCTGCTCCATGCTCAGCTCTGAGTGCAGCCTGCCCTCCCCTCCCCTTCATTCCTCGCAGCTGATCCAACTGTGGACCAGGCAGCATCTTTCTGTAAAGCAAGTGGAAATGGTACTTCCTGAATGGGCGAGGGCAGCATTTCCAGGGTGGTTCAGTGCAGTCCTTTTTGGCGCCCACCGTGGGGCTCAAAGCACTGAGATAACAGCAGATCTGCCTAGATTGCTATAAACAAAATTGCTATAAACACTGTACTAGAGACATTCAGACACTGAGACACACATTTAACAAAAGCCACCTGGTTAGTCAACATCTGGGGATCTGCCACAATCAAGCTAGTCCTGCCCAATCAAAACTCTTACATACTGTAGAAGCAAATAAAGTCCTTGCAGTGCACATGAAAAAACATGCTGGGCAAGACAGCCTGGATTATTTCTGCTTCAGGCAAAGGCAAGCCCATTTGTAGAACTGCTTTTGCTCAAGGACCTCATGCACTTGGTGGGCAGTGAGGAAGGATGGGGAAGTCAGGTGTGTATCTCAAAGGGATTTGATGTTGGGTGAGAATAGACAGTAATTTGAATTGTAGGATGCTAGTCATTACATAATACTGCATGTCATCACTACTGTGGTTGTTATATGCCTTATCAATGGTATTACAGTAAGAATCACTCAGATTAAAGAAGAATTCTGATGGAATTTGGTTCTGATGGAACCAAAACTGGCTTCAGCATGCAACAATCCAACACTTTGCATCATCCTCCCTGCTCTGAATGACAGATGGAGCCCAAAGTCATGGACTAAATAAACTCCACAGACAATTTAGAGGGATGGCCCATAGACTATGGGAATGATATCTGTGTGTATATATCAAAAGACAAGAAAAGTGATGGTAATTAATTGGGATGCATAGGAAAGTGTAGGACCTGAGCGTGATGAAAACTATATGGAATAAGGGGTAGGTCCTCGTTTCAGGACCTTTCATTGTTCTTCATTGACAGCCTTGATGAGGGGACAGTGTCCTCCCTCAGCCAGTACAGTGATGATACAAAACTGCAAGGAGTGGCTGACACACCTGAAGGCTGTGCTGCCATTCAGCAAGACCTGGACAGACTGGAGAGCTGGACAGTAAGAAACCAGATGAGGTATAACAAAAGCATGTGTAGAGTCTTGCACCTGGGAAGGAATAACTGCGAGTATCAGTACAGGTTGGGACATGACCTGCTAGACAGGAGCTCTGCAGAGAAGGACCTGAGGGTCCTGGTGGACGACAGGTTGGTGATGAGCCAGCAGTGTGCCCTGGTGGCCAAGAAAGCCAGTGGGAAACTGGGGTGCTGTGCGGCCAGCAGGTCAAGGGAAGTGATCCTCCCCCTCTACTCTGCCCTGGTTAGGGCTCACCTGGAGTACTGGATCCAGTTCTGGGCTCGCTGGTACAAAAAAGACAGGGATCTCCGGGAGAGAGTTCAGCGGAGGGCCACAAAGATGATAAAGGACCTGGAGTATCTCCCCTATGAGGAAAGGCTGAGTGAACTGGGTCTGTTCAGCCTTTAGAAAAGAAGACTGAGAGGTGATCTTATTAATATTTATAAATATTTTAAAGTGTGGGAGCCAAAGTGACATAACCAACCTCTTTTCAGTGGTCTGCCCTGTGGGGACAGGACAAGGGGAAATGGACAGAGACTGGAGCATAGGAAGTTCTGCATCAATATGCAAAGGAACTTCTTCACAGTAAGGGTGATGGACCACTGGAACAGGCTGCCTAGGGAGGTTGTAGATTCTCCTGTGGAGATATTTAAGACCTGCCTGGACACCTACCTGTGCAGCCTGCTATAGAGAGCCTGCTTTCCAGGGGGGTTGGACTCAATGATCTCTGGAGGTCCCTTCCAACCCCTACAATTCTGTGACTGTGATTCTGTGATTCAGCTGAGATAGAGTTGATTTTTATTCAGAGTCTCTGTGTTTTGGCCATCATCAGTGTTAATAGCACACCAATGCTGTAGTTGTTACCAAGCAGTGCTGCAAAGAGTCCAAGGACATTTCAGCTTCTTGTGCTGTCCTGCCAGCGAGGGGACTGAGAGGGAACAAGGAGCTGGGAGGAAACAGAGCCAGGACAGCTGACCTAAACTGGCTAAAGGGATATTCCACACCATATGACATCATGCAAAAAACTATAAAACTGAGGACAGTTGGCTGGGGAAGGCAGCCACTGCTCAGGAACTGGCTGGGCATTGGTTGGCAGGTGGTAAGCAGTTGTGTTGCAGTTATATATAGTATATTTATAGTATATATATATATATTTGCTATTTTTTCTTTTCTTTCTTGTCTTCCTGTCTTAGTAAAGACAGACTGGAGAGGGAGTAAGTGAATGGCTGTATGGTGCTGAGCTGCCTTCCAGGTTAAACCACAACAACCCTGTGCCATTGCATATTATGCTCCATTCATTTCCCTATAGGCCTGGGTTCCCCTTGATAGAGGAAGACAGTATTAGGAGCCAGTCATTACTTTTTCCCAAGGTGAATATCACACCTGGGAACCTTACCACCCCTTTTATACAAATCATTATCATTAGAGGTTTATTAGGACCTCTTTGCCACTGTTCTCGTTTTTCTCTTTCTGTGAGTCCTAGATGTAGCCTAAAGGGGCACTGGTGTTACTGGACCCATAGCCTGGTATTCTGAAACATGGCATACTGATGAGTGAAAGGCTTCTTCATGAGTAAAGTGTCCATTCCTAGGCAGCACACTACTTTAACAGATAAAGACTGAGCAACTATGCTAAACCCTGAAGCATGGGATCACCAGAATCCTAAACATCCTAAGGTTTTTCAGAACTCCTCCTTACTGGAGGGTAAATCTAACTCAGATACTTGCTATAAAGGATCAGAGGGAATACACCCTCTGTCACCTCGCCAAGTTATGCCTAAAAGTTGAACCATCTGGCTAGAACCTTGTCATTTAGGCTCCAGGACAGTAATCCTTACTTTCTCAATGAACTGGGATGTGATTGCCCATTATTTGGATTTTACTGGGGGCCATCCCCTTGATTAAAATGTCACCTGTGTATTAATGCACTTTCACCCCTAGTTCTTGTGGAACTTCCAATTCATTAGCCAAAGTCTGATGTGACAGTGTAAGGCTATGGGGTAAGCAGGTGTAAGCATACTGGATTCTTCCCAGATAAAAGCAAATCTCAATCTTCAGCTTGGAGTGAGACCATGAAAAATACATCCTTCTTGTCCAGGGCAGCCATCCAAGGATGCACTGCTTGTTCTACAGCAAAAATAAGATTCATAAGAGAGGGAAGAACAGTATGTAAGAGTCCTCTATTTTCATTCAGTTTATGATAATCCACTGACAAATGCCAGGTGCTGTTAACTCCCACAGGGGGGAGTTACACAGTGACTGAGTTTTCTGAACAACACCCCATCATTCTAAATCCCGAATGACAGCAGTTATGCTTTGTGAGGCTTCAGAGCTAACATGATATTTTGTACATGACTTAAGGTACTTTTAGGTAATTTTGGTGCAGCCTGTGATAGAAAAAGGTCTTTCAGCTGCTATTTCATCTACAGAAATTACAGAGATCTCAATTTGATAAGTTTGGCACCCAGGTGCCGAAAGGAACCTTAATAGTCTGAGAATTTAACATACGAATCTGTACCTAATACCTACTGCCACTACAGGACTCAATGTTCTTCCATTGGGCAAAGCCACTTTTATGCTGGCTATGGGAAGCTCTTGTTTTTTTTCCAGCAATTCCTGTTACACAAATCCTTTCTCAAGTTTTTGTTATTAATCCAGGGATATCCCCCACTTTGATTACTGATATTGAGACTTCTGTATCCATGAGAAAAGAGGTTAAATATTTATCTTTTACTACTAATAGTTTACTTGCTAACATCAGTTCTAAAAATACTGGGCACTTGGGACAGGTTGTCAGAACTCTGAGCTGGAAGTTGGGAGCTCTGTCAGTTTCCTGATACAGAGACCAGAGAAGTGGATGGATCATCTGGGATCGGGATCAGAGGAGCAGATGGATCAGTATTGTCTGGCCCATTCTCAGCACTCATACTTGGGGTGCTGTCACTATCTATTTTGCGATTATCCCATAGTCTCTGTAAGAAGGATGTGGGCATCTTGTCTAATTGACCTGGTGTGAATCCTATTCCCTGCAGGAGACCCTGTAAGTGCCTCCTCCGTTCCAGATCTCGTTCCTGTTTATCAGGGTCTCTTCTTATATTGGATCGATTTATTTCAACAGGGAATTTACGAACATTTTGTCCTTTTTTGTGATTTCCTCTTGGTGTCTGGGTGGTCCTGACCCATCCTTCCCTCTGGTGAGCTGTTGATTTGGGGGTACTTTTCATAAAGGCTACCCAATATTGCAGACCTTGAGCCATTATAGTGTTCCAGTCATAAGTCCTACTGTATAACATTAAGGCTAAACCCTTTGCTCCTCCATATGCTGCATTTTCCAATAGTCTCGATTTCCCTGCCTCTGTCGCCATCAGAGACATCATGTCCTCAGGTATAGCACCCTGTGCCTTAAGGGCATCCCAGGCAGCCAGTCTCATCGTCCATTTGGCAAACCCATCCCGGGTATTCCAGGGAGGAGGTGGACTATATCCCCACCGTACTTGCATTTGTCTAACAGCATGTATTATTGAAGATAAAAGAGAAAAGGTATTTTTTCCAGCCTCTGCATCAGGGTTGTGAAGAACTATTCCACCTCCTAGGAATATTTGTCTAGCCTCATTCTGATTAAGAATAAGAGCTCCAGCTCCCATCTGATAGCATCGTGCCACCCACCCGAGCCAGTCCTCACTTGACTTCTTGCTAAACTGTATGAACTTCTGCCATAGCTGTCCTGCGTTCAGATTTATCTCAGTCATCGTGACCTGAGGTGGCAGGAGAGAGCCTTCATGTCCGCCTGGAGGTGGGATTTGTGTAATCGGGTACAGAGAGGCAGTTTCATCTGGATTAGATTCAGGCAGTGAGGTGGGGGTGAACAGCCCGTTGCTAAAATCAGAATCCTCCTCATTATCAGTATTCAGCGTATGTGTTTCTTCAGTGATCTCACTGTCGGAGACTGGGCGCACATGTTCTTGCTCGAGCTGGCTTAAAGCCAGAGGTGTGAGGTTAGTTTCTAATTGTTGAAGTAAGTGGCTCTTAATAAAACTACAAGACTCAAAGGCGGGCGCCCGTACTGCTGCACCTTTACTACGTGCTTCTGTAGCTGTAGGTTGCTGCAAAGCCCCTTGAGAGGCAGTTTCCAGTTTCTGCCTTGTAGTTTTAAACAAAGTGCCTGCAGCTGCTAATGCCTCCGTGAGGAGACCAATGAAGGACCCCTTCTCTTCCTTCCCGTTACTTTTACTACTTTCTTGCCACTTCTGAAATTCAGCTCGCAGGGCTTCCCAATTGAAACAATTCTCAGCTACCCAGTTCCTGTCCCACTTAGGTGTTTGCCATCCCTTCTCCTGTTGCCATTTTCGCTGCTCTTCTACTGCTTCTTCCCAAGCATCCATGACCTGCATATTTTACAGAATCCTGCTTCTGACACCAATTAATATCACAACCTAATGGTGACCACAGGTGACCAAGCCTGTGGTTTTATAGAGATCGCAACAGTGGGTTCACAAGATTCTGTAACACACAAGGTCACAGAAGCTTTACTTTCCAAGTTTCTCTGCTTTACTAAAGACTACCACGAATCACCACTCTCAAGTATAACGAAGAGTAACAAAGCAGGTATATATCAAACTATATTGAACTATTACCAGGAGAGAAAGTGCCTATCTATTATTACGAATAGTAGCAGAAATCAATCCCGATAGCAGTCAATATAGCAGCAGGTATATACATATATTAATACTGTCGGTTAGGACAAACACAGCACTTATTAAGTAGCAAATGTACTCATGATCAATTACTTATATGCACATGTATATACTTCTATCTATTTAAATGCTTTCAGCACCAAGCTCTATCAAACTATGGGCCAGTAAAGATTGAACCCAGCAGCAGGCCCTGCAGGGAGACCAAATAACAAATGCACAAAGACTCACTGTGAGGATGAGCCACGTCACGGTGCTGGAAGCAGACAGGCATCCACAGCAAAGGTTCAATTTGAGTTGGAAGTCCTGGAGGAAAAGGATGAGTCCATGCAGCACAGGGCGTTCTCCAAGAGAGGCTCCATTGGGGTGGAGAACTGGTCCCTGTTATAGCGTGGGGACTGAGGAGGGAGTGGGACACCACCTCTCAGAGCACCCAATGGATGCTGCTCCATTCTTGTTTTCACCTGAAACAACCAATAGGTAATGATGTTTCCAATTCTCTCAGACAGAACTTTGCTTATCCCAGACTGTTTTCCTTTCTTTCAGCTAAAACAGCCAATAGCAGTGCTGGTTCCTGCTCTCTCAGGATGTTTTCCCCTTTCTTCCAGACTATTTTCACTGTGCCAGATGATAAGCTGCTGTTCCCATTCCTGGGTTTGCTCTTATCGATGGTATCTGCAGGATGCCTCCAGCTCTGAGTTGCTCAGCTGCACTTCAGAGAGGCAGTGGTGCTTCCCAGGGACACTTCTGGCTCACAGGCCCAGTTCCCAGGCTGGGTTCTCAGGCTGGAATGTGGTTTGTTCTTTCTCATCTGCTCTCACCAAAATCCAAGTAATCCCACTGAAATAAAATGGCCAACAGCATTAATATTTTCTGGCCAGCCAGTTAGATGGGCTTCAGCTCCTGAAATCAAAGGATGAGAGGGAATGTGTACTGCTACCAGACCAACATGTTACCTGATGAACCCCACTCAAAACACTTTCTGATAAGGAAATAGGAGGGTCAGCTTTTCACTTGGAGACTGTTCACTGTGTGCAGCGTGTGCCTGATAGACTAGATTTAAAACCTTAAAACACTGAACACATATACACGTAAGGACTGATGCTGAAGAGGACTTTATAATAGCAATCTGCTGAAATGATTGAAACTAACTTATTTAGATGAGATTCTATAGAATCAATGTACTTACAGAATGAAAGAGACCTATATGAATGGGATCTTATCAGTGGGCACAAATACCTGAAAGGATGCCAAGAAGAGGATCAATCCAGGCTCTTTTCAGTGCAGTCTGTTGCCAGGGCAAGAGGCAATGCGCACAAACTCGAACACAGGAGGTTCCCACTGAACACCAGACAGCATTTCTGTGCTGTGCAGTTGAAGGAGCACTGGAGCAGTTTGCCCAGAGAGGTTGTGGGATCTCATCCTTGGAGATCTTCAGAAGCTGTGTGGATGTGGTGCTGGGCACCCTGCGCTGTGCAGCCCTGCTGGGACAGGGGTTGGGTGAGATGGACCTCAGCTACCTTGTGATTCTATAACTCTGTGAGCTGGTCTTTTCATTTGGTGGGACAAGAGAGCAATGATTTGGACCATCTAATTGAAGCACATCACTTTGCTAAGTATATCCAATACACACACACCAAAATCATTGCGTACATCGAATGCAGACCAAATACCCCGAATCTAAGGCTACTTTTGGAATTTTGAGGTAACATTTTTGAGAAACTATGAAAATTAAGCTAAACTCACATCTAGGCACAGTGCCAACGTCACATGTATTCTGCTAGATCGCTGCCTTGGTTCCCTTGTGATGTCCATTCCCAAGGCCTATTCTCCCGAGTGCTTCTCTGGATGATCAGCACATCACAGCACACGATCTGGGTCTTGCTGGGTGTCATCAGATGCTCTAGAAGTGCCAGAAACTTGGGATAGCTGTGGATATGCCTAGAGAAGAGCTCCTTCTGCTCTGTGAAACTGTGTTTTTGAAGGCAAAGCACAATACAAATAAAATATGAAGTCACATCTCACTGCTTCAAGAATGCTTCAAAAAAGCAGACAGAAGTATTAGTATAAAAATATTTATGAAGCAGCACACTCATCATAATGGGGCAGCTGTAGCGTTGCTGAGAGGCTACAGCAAATGGGATGGTTCTAACAGCATGTTTATGATTGAATGGTGTTCA